>NC_047128.1:33728471-34088471 GCF_009829125.3 Periophthalmus magnuspinnatus
AATTGCAGTATTTAAATAGTTGTAGATTGCTGCTCATAATTCAGTCCTGCACATATAATCAGCTCACATTCTTGTATATTTTCGCTCCATATCTGCATGCGGTAAATAAGAGGATTTATTTTGCACGGTGCTGTTGATTCTCCGCAGTGCTCTCGGAGGCATTAGTACAGAGACAGTGTAGCAGTCAAATCTAATGTTATTGTATGGAGTGAGACAGGGGTAACACCCTGGGCTCTGTGAATGCGGCCCACAGAGGAGCCATGTGAGGCTGTTTGTACTGGACGCAGGTCATGGAACACATTCAGAACAGTGCACAGTGTGGGGACTGTTAAAGCTGCTCCACTCCCGCTCCGCCTCGCACAGACCTAAGTACACAGAGCCTCAGCCATTCTGGGCATTTATCTGCACACAGGACTTTCACTTTGCACTATGTCACTGCCAACACACATACCTTTACACATTATCAAAGGATCAGACTGTTAAGTGCTTGGATGTAAGAATTCCTCTCCTATGGGTCCCACATGGGGATAGGAAGGCAAAAAGGACGTTATATAGGCCAATGTACTATGTTTTTTCTGAATAAATTGTTAAAATATGAATTAATCAATACAAACAGGATGCCAGCAGCAGAAATATTAGGGACATGTATATAAGTAAGTAATTGACAACATAATAGTGATATTTGTAATTATTTCCTCTTAAGTGTATATGATTCTAACAGCAGATAGATTAAATATTTTTGAACAAATCTACGTCAGTTTGCTTCACGTCAGATCCACCTCTTGTTAAAAACATGCATTTGACAGAAGAACAACACAAACACACTTTTTCAGTTTCATTTACATTTTGTGAAGTTTATTTGTGGAAATATAATAAAGGATGGATGGTCCGTGCAGCTGAAATGTCCTAAAATCCTAAATCCAAATGGTTTTCTTTTTAAACCGCCCTTTAGCCCCATGTGTGGTGGTTTCCCTGGTGGACCACTGTTGGTATTTGGACCCGTGGTCAAACAGCTGTGCAGCGCGGAGGCAGTGCCAGGGGATCGTACCTTGGTGCTGTCCTGAAATAGCCGAGGGAAGTGTCTGGGGAGTGGAACGTCTGAGCATCTCGTTTCACCGTAAAAACAAATAAATGGGAAAAAGTTAAAAGCCAAAATAACCTAATTACAGTCAGATAAAAAATACATAAGTTCATAGTTACACAAAGAGTCGCACCAGGATGTACGACGAGCATTTACTCTCACACTGAGTCTATCTCCTGCAGCGCCACCGAAATACTAAATGAAACTGTAACAAGTTTCTATATCCAGCCTGTATTAAAAATATGAAATAGGCTGTCTGTTCACACATTCACTGTATAAAACGAGACAGAGACAATGATTTGCAGCAGAGCATAGATGGAGCACTTTCCTCCAGCTGTAACAATCCCCTGAGGAAGCACAACTGTTAAACTGGTGTGGAAGTGGAAACAGGTGCTCTGTGCACCACTGACGGACCATTTACATTCTCTGAGCAAAAGTGTGGTGAGCTCTGACAGTGTTTACACTGAGCAGCCCACGGGCCACGCTCCTCTAAACAGCAGCTTCACTCTGCCCATGAATATACATCAGTCATGTGGCCACTCTGTGTGAGTGATGTCATTGTCAGAGGCCTGCAGTTGCTTTGACAGCTCCTAATCACACCTCTTGTGTCGCAGGAACAAGCATTGAGCCTGGCACCAGCCCTGCTTCTTTTATCTGTCAATCACTGCCACATGTGATACTTGTGCGGGTGTGGCTGTCACCCTGCAGGACAGAGCGGGTCAGCGCGCTCACATGTGCCCTATCAATTTCCCTTAGATTGATACCATCTCAACCTGACTGGCCCCTCAGTCTTTATTTCCCTCACTTTGGATGCTCGCAGCCTCACACAAACAAGAAATAAGCTGCTCTGGTATTGACAATGCAGCAGCCTGATTCAAACAAAAAAAACAAAAAAAACGGACTTTCTTGTTTGGTCTTTTCAGAAAATGAAATCGATATATTGTGCAGCCGCAGCGGTTGCTCTCACAAAGGGGAGAATATGTAAACTTTTGTTTTACACTCTCTGTCTTTGGGAAAACTTCAAATAGAGGATACATCAAACCGTGGAGCAGAACACTTTGATCTGACTTTGAATGCAATGAAGTTACGTAGCATTAAAATTTAAGAACTGGACTTGAAAATAGAATACTGTAGAGAAACCTGTATAGCAAAGAGACTTGTATGCTGAGGAGAATATTGTACAGTACTTTGGGGAAAGTCCGGCTTCAGTAAAACTAGGATTGTAGACGGGCCCTGCAGACCTGGGAGCTGGACTTTGAAGTACAAGGCTTTGTAGGTATACACAAAGAAAATTACACTTTTTGTTAATACCACAGAAAAATATAAGCCAGAAGTTCTTCTTAATGGCGTATAATGTACAATCTGTATGTGTAAAGTAATGTGAGCTGTGCTGGATCATGAAAACAGAGGATAGGTTTATTATTTGGACTTTTTGGACAATGAATATAGTCACGATGGTCCGGGATGTAGATAATAATTATGAAAAGAAAATGAAAAATTATGAGAATTATTAGAAAAATGATTGCGATTGAGCCGGTGTTAGATATTAGTACAGTAGAAGTCACGATAATCACAATGTCGACAGTTTTTTGGGGGGGTCAGTATTTATTGTGTGGACTTTTTCTTTGCACTACTGGGACATTTTGGTTTATTTTTTGTCATTATGATAAGATTTGAGCTGTAAAACGCTGAAAGAAAATGACTAAAGAGTTTGTTTCTGTCATTTATTCATTACAGCTCATGATTTTTAACAATATTGCGCATTTAGAATATTTTTTTGGGGATAAAAGCTTCAGGTTTATTGTGTCAGCGGCATCAATATGTTTAAATATTATTGTTTATCGTCTATATCGATACATCGCACATCTAAATTTGTTATCGTGACAGGCGTAGTACAGTATGCCTTAAATAAAAGAACAATTTGAAGAATGTGTGGCCCAGTACGTACGCAGATCGACTGTATTGGTCCACAAAGGTTTCCTACGTCAGCTTTTGGCAGCACGCATCAATATGTGCTGACAAATGACTGTGGGAGCAGGACAGTATAATTTACCACTGATTAAACAGCAGGGCTCTTAACTGGGAGCCAAGGTTCATATGGTTAACACAACTCATCTTTATGCAAGCATATATTATTACCTTACAAGAGTGGCATGCCCCAATACTCCAGTAAATATGGCTGCTTTTCCTGTCATGGGGATATAGGGCCAATGAACATAACAATATGCAGTAATGCAGAGGGAAAATAAAGAAGCAATGGATCGCAGGCAGTTTGTTTAACTGGAGTGTAAATCAAGTGTCACAGGAGAAAAAACAAAACATGCAGAAAATAATTACAGGAACAAATATAGAAGTAATCTGATTGATATACTGACACTGCATTTCCAACAACCGCCCAGATTAATCCCAGATTCCATTCACTATAAAATATTAAATTATCAGATATTTTTCAGTCACTTTTTTTCATAGAGCGGCGTAGTTTGCTCGTTCACAAATGTGTAGCTGACAGTTGAATGTTCAAAGATTAACTTTATCTGTACGTTTGTATTGTTCCTTTAGAGAATCACATTTGACCCATGGTCTGTGTCACTGGGGTAAAATGTCAGGGGCTGTAGCGTCACTCGGAGGCTCATCTTTAGCCTTTTCTGTGGTCTTGGTCAGGGCTTCTCACCGGGAGAATTTCACTGATATCTGCTGTGAAGTAAGAGTACTATGCACTAAGGCACCACGCTGCTGAAAAATCAAATGTATTATTCAGATTCGGATTCAGTTATGAATTCACAGCACGTTCAGACCTAATTTGAAATAATCTTTACGCTAAATTTGTTTATCTATTGTTATGTTAGATAAGCAGCATCAGAGACCAAGAGCCACATCAGCACTTTTAGCATCAGATGTTTTTATTTTAGTATTTACCAATAGCCACAACCCAAATATCGTCGATTTACCACTTTTTTGACACACGCTGACTCCATAAATGAGCGCTCTTTTCCTCAGAGCAGTTAAAAGCCAGGACAGACACGGCGAGTGCATGAAGTTTACAGTTACAGCTGTTAACACGTTTGAAAATGATTAAGTTTAGAGGTGGGTCTATATTTGGGGTGGGGATCTTTTCCATTAGGGGATGATTAAATAATGATAAGCTTGTGAATATTTACTGTGATATTACTGTGAATGCAGCGTGTGACCCACTTTAGACTTTCCCATCTGAAAAAGGATGAACCCTTTGATAATTCTTTGACTGCAGAAGCTTCCTGACAGTCGGTTTTGGCTAATAAAATATGCTTCTCCATTTTTTAGACGTTGTGTTTGTTTGTGCTTGGGCAGGGCCGGGCGAGGAGCGGAGCTGCGCACTGAAGTGACTGAGTGACGTGTCGTATAATCTGTTGGACACATCTAAAGGACGTTATTCCAGAAGAGGATACGGCCATCGTCTCATGAAACATTTATCTGGGAAGAGTGGCCCGGAGATGGAGTGACAGAATGGAATGAGGTAGAGGGGGGATAACAACAAGTAAAGTGTGTCTGTACATGCATGTTGTCCCATTTGTCACAGAACCGTATAGCAATGTACTATAAAATCATACACATTTGGACTTCACAGCGTTCATTTACATAGGAGGTGAAGGAGGCTGTAACCTGCAGGTCTATCCCCCTGATGGTGGCGGTCCACATGCAGGAGGGGGGCTCAGAAAGGCTTTGACTGTGATAATTCCCAACAAAAGCCCTGAGGCGCACACAAAGCCTATAATCACAGCAGTGTTTGAGCGGCCGCGCTGGTGGACGTAAACTCCTCCGCTCACTTCATTATGAGTGTGTGGACAAGTCTGTAAGAGAGGCCAAATCGATGCTATGGTTAGTCCAGTATTTTGTCTTTATAGTGAACAAATCTGAAGTCATTTCGCAGTAAAAACGGTCCCTCCTCATCTCACAGTGATTTCAAAGTCTTCATAAAACAATAATGTTTGTTAGTTTCAGTGTAGTTAGCTCCTCCTTTCAAATAGATACACAGCCTGGCCATAAAAACTGGATTTAACTAAGCAAATCATCTGGAATTGCTGCACTTGGTCTGGTCTAGGTTCAGCAGAATGAGGTCAGCTGACACCTGAATATACTGAATGACCAGGTTATACCGTATTTTCCGGAGTATAAGTCGCACTGGAGTATAAGTCGCACCAAAAAATGCATAAGAATGAAGAAAAAATATATATATATTTCACATAATATAAGTCACATCTGAGTATAAGTCGCACCCCCGGACAAACGATGAAAAAAAAGTGTTACTTATAATCTGGAAAATATGGTACTACATTTTTTTGAGAACGCAAACGGTGGCTTTTTTGAGGATTGGAATATAAAATCTCTCCTTTTCTTAGCTCTTCCATTTGAACAGGGTGTCTATAAAAAGGTAATTGATAAGATATACACTGCCAGGACAGAAAAAAAAAGTCGCCACGTGGATTTAACTAAGTGAATATGTTGTCGTTGCTGCAGTTGGGCCGGTCTAGGTTCAGCAGAATGAGGTCAGCTGACACCTGAATATACTGAATGACCAGGTTATTCCATCAATGGATTTTTGGGCATATTCCAAGATGATTCCAGGATTCATCGGGCTCAAATTGTGACAGAGTGGATCAAGGAGCATGAGACGTCATTTTCACACATGGATCGTCCACCACAGAGTCCAGACCTTAACCCCAGTGAGAATCTTTGGGATGAGCTGGAGAAGCTTTGTGCAGCGTCAGACTCCACCATCATCAATGCAACAGGTGAAAAACTAACGCAACACTGGATGGAAATGAATCTGTGACGTTGCAGAAGCGAAATCGAAACAATGCCACAGTGAAGAAGAAGCCACTCAAAAAACGTTTCGTCCAGTTGACAGAATTGCAGTTTTCTTTCAGTAAAGATCACACCTGGACAACTGTCAGATCGCACAGACATAAAACAAATAGACAAGTCACTGTACAGCAAATGTACTATGACCAAGGCTAGACTAAACTAAACGAGACGTGTCATTGATTTCTGCCTCTAACAATGTGCTGAATGTCTCTCCTCGCCCTTCACCTCCTTTCACACCGCTGTCCAGTCTAATTAAATTAAACCAAAACATGTGCACACTCAGTTTTTTCTCTAAAATGTCGACTAAGTTTGTTTGTTTGTTTATCATGAGGGATAAGATCTGCTGACACTTTTCAAACAAATTATCCTTTCAGAACAACTGCTACGTGACAGTTATAAAATGATGCTTTTTATGTTCCTAATCTTTCTTGTCAGGACACGAGAATCAGTCTAAAAGTCAACATACAGACGCACACTTGTTAATTGATTTCCGGTGCAGAACTGTTCATCTCCAAAAAGTTGTGTGTCACTAATCATTCTTACATGTGCATAGCTCAAACTAGGATTTATAGCATGAGCCGAGAAAGTTCAAGATGAATGTGGAACAGGTTTCTATAAGACAAATACACCTTTTAATGGACTTAACACTGAATCGGACTTTATTTTCAAAGGCAAATCTTATCAGAGAACAGAACAGCTTCAGAGACACATCATTTATAACATGCCACGCTATTGTGGCTATTGGTTTAGCACAGACTGATATATGACTGTGGGCAAAGGATCATGGGAAAGCCTGTTGGTGTAGCCTGGGATGCGTCTTCCCAGCCTTTTGGGGTTGTGCTTGGCTGGCCCGCCCGGAGCTCCAGCCCGGGACCCCCAGACTCCCCGCCAAGCCTCGTCTAGGGAGTCTACTGCACCGGTCTGTCTCAGAAGAAAAACCCATCCAAGGTCACGCAGGCCTCTTGTCATTATCCTCAGAGAAGACAGGGCCGCGCCATTTTCTGACAGATGCGCATTAGAGCCTGGCAGAGACCAATTACCAACAGGCAAAGGCCAAACTGTAAACGCACATGAATGAAGCAGCACGGGTCAGAGTGGCCATACGAAGCAAAGGCCAGTGTTGTCAACATTGGAAACAAGTTAGAGTTGTAAATAGCTGCATGGGCAGAGGTTATATTAGGTTCAGTGATGGCTGCTGAGTGCAACAAATGTGCTCCATTAGGCCTTATTGCAGCTATAAAGAAGCATTATTGCCATTATTTGAATTGTATAAAGCAATGGAGTTTTTAACCAAACCCTGCTTTAGATACACCGCGTCGACTATTCTCCTTGAACAATGTCAAAAGCCAAGTACGTCTTTATATAAAGTCTTTATATAAAGTCTTTATATAAATGTCTTATCCAACAAAAATCAAAACGGCAAATTTAAACCTTAGACCAGCTTCTATGAGGAGGCACAAACTTAACATCAATATCTAATTTGTAAACTAAGCAGCAGACATTTGGATTTTCAACTCACAAAAATATTCATCTGTCATGGTTTTCAAATAAAAATGCTTTTTCGTTTCATAATCTTTGTTAATAATTATAAACAGTACAAACAACAACATCTATATAGAGTATTTTAATTCATTTTTTTATATATATATACCATATTTAGATGTATTGAAGTTGTATTGAATAAACGTGAGTGTGGTGGCTGCACACTTGTTTTTATGCAGATTAGCCATGTGCTTTTATTTAACAAAGCACTTTTTACAAGCTTTCATGGGGAGGATAAACTAAACTTTATAGAGGAAGCTTAAACTAAAATACACCCAGTTTGAGCCAAGTCATTTTCACAGTATGGTGCTCATTTCCTGCTGTTTGCTACTGTGACTTATTGTTGCCGTTACTTCTGTTGTTGTTTGATTCTTCTGATGCTTCTGTTCCCTTTTATCCAAACTTGGGACCAGCACAAAGCCCCACTGACGTATTCTTAAAATCATTGAATAAGATTACATAAATAAAGCACATTGTGACGTCTGTGACTTATGGGGTCTGATTCTGTCTGAGTGTTTTTTAAATGAACTAATAGTAATTTAAAAATCGGCGTGAATGTCCGTACTGATTAGATGTTAGACGAGCCCGGTGCTTAACGAACAATGTCTCTCTGAATGAGTCTGAAGAAGGCCCAGATAATGTAGTCAATTATCAGACTGAAGAGGAGCCAAATCCAGGGCCCATCCATCATGGTGAGCATTAGGTAACTGTCCTCTTTAGTATCAAACATATTTCCAGACACCTCCCAGTCTGCACTTTGATGTAACACAGGGGTGATCAGCTGGCGGAAATCAAACCCCTCTCTAAATTTCCTCTCAACTGATTAAGATAAACTGCTTTTCAGCCATGGTTACCCCCCAACCAATCAATTAAAGTAATCAATTAAAGGCCTGCCGGCTGAGCCTTTGGTAATTGAGGGTTGAATAAACACAGGCTGCTGATCCCGACGATAAAGCCATAACAAAACCACGGGCATGAAACAGACCTGAAAAATGTCATTGGTGGGATTTGACCAAGTCTCAATTGAAGGATATCTAAAAGAAAAGGGAGTTGAGATATTTATTTCATTTCCTAGCCAGAGCTCTGGTGCTTGTTTACCCCACACTGCCAGAGATGCTGCCCTAGGATGTTAAATATTGAATAAAATCATCAGCCAAGCCTTTCCAGTTGGCCATGGACACTATTTGAAAAAAGTGCCAGTCCAAATTCAAACATGGCTCTGTGTTCCAGCGTGTCCTCCAGTGAGCACACATCCTCAGAGGAGGGTGAAAGAGAGTCTTTGGCCAGAGACGCGAGCTCCTCTCTCCCCCCAGCCCGGGCCGAGAGGTGAGGGGGGAGCAGGAGGGAGGGGGAGTACCACACAGGTCTGCTTTTAACTATATGCTTGCTTTGCACTCAGCAATTAGTGCAAAAAAAAGATAAGTACATAACAGCACACTTATAAAATTTCACAATACTTTCTCCATCACAACAGACTGTAAACCCTGTGAGAAACTGACTACTCTGATATTTGTGGCTTTTTTGTTTTTACAGCCACAAGGGGGGCTTAGAGACAGTGTAATGATCCAAGTGAAATGACCCGGGCTCTTTAGGTCATGAGTGCACGTTTGATGAAGTGATGCTGACAACGGCATGTGATGTGACAAACTCTGATAAAGTCTCAACACACCTAAAAGTAGTGAACATATTATGAAGCAAAGAAGTCTCTTGTAAGTAAATCCTTAACTATGAAAACAACATAACTTTCCAGGCTTTTAACAGCCATAAGTGCAGTATATACAGTACAACCACAGAGCTGAATGCTTGGCTGAAAGTCTATTGCTGCTCCAGCTCATTATCTAACAGCCACATAACATAATTTAACATTTCCTTTGTGTTCAGGGACACAGCAGCAATTAGCTAACAAGTGGGTCATCCATTAGGCAGATCCATGGCCCTGGGAGAGATATAAGCCTCCAGGGCAACACTCAACAATTCTCTGTAATAGAATGGCTGCGGCCCACAGTCTGTTAGTAATCATTTAGGAAATCAGTGAGAAGAAAGGTCTCCATGGGTAATTATATTACTGATTATTTACAGCAAATACACTGACCTCTTTATTGTGCTGCTCCTTTCTCCTTTTCTCCTGATTGTTTCTGCGCTGTGCGCACTTCCACCCGCTCCCACACTCATTGGATTAATGAGCCAGTGCATCGTAAATAAAAGTGCGTCTGCTTTACTCACAGAATGTCAGAGAGTTTTCTGAATGTCAACACTTTGTTTTGATTATAACTGTATGTTTGTATGGTGCATTCTGTTATTGAACCAGGAGTGGACTTACTGCCCCAGACAGCCTCAGACAAAGAGATATATATTCCCCATCAGTGCCTCATGATATTCTATGGGTGCCGCTTTGAAATAGTTTACTTCAAAATAAATACTTAATGCAGCATGCTTTTTCTGATGAAATAATTCATCGAACACACTAACATTTGTAATAGCTAACCAGCCCCTCACAACAGTGCAGAGTAAGACTCAAGGTTGATCAATAGAGGCCTTAGGGGTTTTATTTTCTGTTCCTTGATCAAGGCTGTCAGATTAGTATAGGTACAGTGTAAATAGGAGTGCAGACGCTGGATGTGCAGCACAGTTCGGTGCATCGCCGCCTCATTAATATGATTAGGAAAACAGCCTACGGGCACAGAGGATGCAGAGCAGTGCACAGAGAGCCTCGATGGTACCAACAACAGTACAGCAGCACAATGGCAACGCTGTGTGCAGCAGGGCCCTAAAAACAAACTCACAAAACTACATAGACACACAGAGATACATAGAAAACTGACAGATAATAATGAGGTAAACATGCTCACAGTAAAGTTAAAGCTTTAGACATTAAAATATCGATGCTTTGTAAAAAGTAGCATCAAAAATCCTTACATTCTTGACACTTTTTAAAAATGTCCAAATATTATTTTTCTCAAAATTCTGATCTATTTTATACAGAAATCCAGCAGCTTTCCCCCTCATTCCACATGGTAGTCTGTCATGGTGTGAGTAATTATCATTGCTCTCAGTGTCATAATCCAGGAAGGATAGTGACAGTTCTATGATCTATTTATCTTTTAGCGCCGATAACGTTGTCCCACACACACCAGGCTCCTGTCACCTCCTCGGCCCCTCAGACTCACAACACTGATGATGGAAGCGCGATCCACATTCAGCAAAGTCTCTGCAAGTGTGAACAGGCTTTCACTTCCTCTGCGAAGCTGTTTGTCACAAGAATTAAGGACAGTAAGTTTTATTTCATGCATAGATATAAATGTCCTTTCTATGCAGCTCTCTTCTTTATTCTGATTTTAGCAAACTGTTTAATATTACCTCATTTTAAGATTTTTTTTCAGTTAAAGTGGATATGTATTTAACATTTTGAAGGATGCTGTAGCCATAAGACCATGAGAGGCAGATCTAACTTAGTGCCAGCCCAGTTGTGCACAGTTCTACCAGTAGCCAGTAGATGGCACTGTACTAAGCAATAAAACATGCACAGGCCACACATGAGCACAGGAGTGAAAGTGCAGGACTCACTGAGGTGTATGAACCAGGCAGGGTCATTAGGCTGGGTGTGATTAGGAGACTTATTATTATGGAAGCCCCTCTCTGATATTTGTCAAGTTGTAACGGCTGAAAAGATAGCACATGTTTTTTGTATAGACGTTAGTATATGTCCCGTATTGTGTCCAACAATAGCAGGTGGCACGTGGTACACCTCTGCTTGTCCCATAGAGGAACTGCTGGTGGAGGTTACTTCACTGCCCGATGGAAACCCAGATTAGGCCTTGTCAAAAAAGTCGGCAACAATGAAGGCAGCTGCTTTGTTTGGCTCCTTTCAAAGCCATTTGTTCTTTGATAAGGTAGCGGAAACAGTTAGCGACATGCTGGTGGGAACCTATATGGAAAAGAATACACTTTCTATCAATTGTGTTTTCCTTATCCCCCCGTGGCGTTCGCAGGGTGTGGGAATAGGCAGCATTCTGGGCGCTGGCGCTCTGAGATAGCATTCACAAGAACGAGCTGCATTCACGCTCAAGGGAACCAGGGGCCCTACATGGCAGAATTGTACACACACAGATGGACAATGTGGACTATCTGTGGACTGGACACAAAGAGGCAAAGCAAAAGATTTGATTGTAAGGTTTGGCAGGTCCGGTGTCTGTGCACACGAGGCCGGCTCTGTCCCCTTTCCAGACTTCTTCCTTTTTCCTTCCTTCCTGTTGAAAACTTCATATTTTGGGACAGGTTTATTGATGCAAGATTTCTAAAACTTTTTTAGATTTTCCTTTAAAAAATACCCAATGTCCAGGGTGTATTTATTCATATTAAGAGTACTTTTAGTATAGGAAAGAAGTGTAGAAAGAGGCGGTGAAGTTCAATACTCATAGCTCTTCTTTTTCCGCTAGTGCTGGTCGTATCATTAGCTCTATTTACTTCACATAGGCTGAACTTTACTTTACCATTTACTTAAAGGAAACATGATCTGATTTACAGTTTATTAACACTATGATTTAATTGTCTGATGATGCATTTATTACTTAAGCTTAAGGTACAAAACGTAGAGTAGATTTCATCCTCTGCCTCCTTTAGTTATTTAAAAATGAAGGGAACATTTTGGCTGCTCATTTGAACTGCCAAAACGAGTTGCGAAACCAGGGTCACCAAATCCACGTGTTGATATTTACATAATTGATTCTTGTTAATAATTGGCGTTCCTTCTTCTTCATGTCTGTGCTGATTTGTGATCCATTCAGAACGGGGGGCTCATCAGATGTTGTCTAAGCGTTTTTAATAGACGTTGGAGCCACTGCCGCCACCCACAGAGGCAGCCCATTGCATTGGGTAAATTAGTATTATGATTTTAAGGGATAAATAGCCGTTCCACCTAATTAATCTGGCACATCACAGGAGGATATGACACCATGGGCCCAGCAGATCAAGGACCTCACATCAAAGCCGTCGCCACTGTTAGAATCCCACACAGGCCACCACAAGAAGGTTGCTTGTTTATTTTCATGTACAGATGCCCTATGATCTAATGACTAAAGAATGCAGCAATATACACAAATTTGTTTATTGGTTGTTGACTGAATGTGTGGCGTCCAATAAGATGCATAATTAGACTGGGGAGGGAATGGAGGGGTCGTTCACCCAGTTCAATTTGAATGTTGTTGTTGTTGGGCATCGTAAATAGGGCATTAGCATAACGTATGATTTTAAATGGGGAATTAAAGTACTATTTGTACTTTATACTATTGGCTAAATGTGATCAATATTCAAAAAGAAAGTAGGATTGATTTGGTTTGTACCCCGGAGCAAATGAATGTAAAGAAATGTAGACTGGAGGGTTATTGTCCTACAGCAAAATGAGAACGTTATTATTGTTAGTATAGGAAAAATTAGCAAAATATATGATTAAAATTGAACTACGCCGCTACTACTAACTGCAACTAATATATACCAACAGAAACTAGCACAAAACTATGCAAACTGTACACAAATAATACACAATTTCATATTAATTGCATGTTTTACTTCAGCGTTAACACTAGCGGTGCCACAGTTTACTTCACCCATGATAACAAAATAATGGAAATGAAAGATAATTAAACAGTAAACTCGAGCTATTAAAAAATAAACGGTTTCCAAAATGTATCCACCTCGACTGTTTTTCGCAGTGTAATTGCCCTATGAGATAATAACACCAAATTAAATGTTCTCTTCAGTGGTAGTTTAGTGGCGTACAGGCTATATTCTCTCCTACATTAGTATTATATTGCAATAACTTTTAAATACAATAAAGTAACTGGCTGAAGTTGAGGAGCCAGAGTCGTTCTGTTGCTATGACGTCCTGTTGTGGTTAATCATATTTGGGGCCGCACACACACACTTGCGTACGTCAAGCGCTGGGCCCTCTCTTTATTTAACACACTGGCAGAGCTTTTAAAAAAATGTCTGTGTCCTGCCAAGTTTACCACATATTCACTGTTTACTGATGGCTGTTACACATGTGGTTTTTGCATATGCTCTGCTCTCCCACTTAAATCATCTGCGGTCCCTGGGCTTTCTTTTGACATGTGCAGCGTTGGTGCTGCCATTGCGGCTTAAATTTTTCAAGCAAAGAAAAGGCATTTGTATGAAATAATAATGACTGTTTCAGACGTTTTATTTTCCCTGCATCTGACTGTCATCACGTCTTTTCTTTTCTCTCTGCGTCCACCACAATATCCCAGACCTCCTGTGCGGCTCCATCGTCCTCTCACTTATGCAGTTATGTATTGAGTGTTCAGGCTTTTAATGTTAGTCTTGGCACACGTATGATGGCATGCATGGCTGACTGACAAAGCTTTAACTAAGAGCATCTTCATTCTTTCCATCTTTCTGCTTAATTACAGCTGCAGTAAAAAGCTACAACCACAGCCTTAACAAAGCCAGGCTTTGGAGGACTTTTCCTCTCGGGACCTTTTCCCAGAAGTCCTCATCCTGTGCAGACTGGACTGACTGACAGACTGACTTGGGACCACCGTCTTGTCGTCAATAATTCATTCAACAGTATCAAGTGCTTCATTAATATACTATTACAAGCCGTGCTTTAAAAACAGCCTCATCTGAAAACACAGCCTCATATTTAACATACTAATATACTAGTTGTCTCGGTCAAATCTATTGACTTTCTTTGTTTAAGATGCAATCTGAAAATGCCACTCAAAGACTCTACATAATTTATTGAATGTAGTATTGTGAACATTCCCACTTGTGTCAGTCTACATCAGTGTAAGTGATGTACACATGTCTTGTGGCATCTCTGGAAGAGCCACTATTTGTTTTGTCACTGCTCCTTTGTGTCAGGCGCCTACAGTCTCAGCAGAGTGTGCATGTCACAAAGCATTAGGAACTATGTGATTCAGGATGTTCCATTTAATCTCCTCCACTTCCCCAGTTAGCAGAGGAGCGGCGCGAGAGGCAGCCCGGGGAGCCCCGACATCCTGTAGAACAAAGCTGTTTGCCTGAGGGGCCTGCGCGGCGCACACAGAGCCTCCGAGAGCAGGGAGACAATGAGGAACCAGTCAGCTGACAGATACACTAAGCAGCAGTTACTGTGAATGACAACGAGCGTGTGAGTGTGTGAGCCAGTACAAACAGCTGTACGCACAGCTGCTATCAGTCACCACGTCTCACTCTCTATTGTTGTTTATCACCGTGTTGACACGACAATATTTCTGTCGCCGCAAGGACTCTCCTAACCGGGCCTGTCACTTTTATGTGCTGCTTTTCATGCAGCACAGTGGCCACTCTGATTACCCAGAATGCCACTGTGGCCTGGGGTTAAACGGGAGCAGATGCCTCTCTCCATCCAGACGAGAGGCTTTTCCTCCAGTTCAGTTCATTTTCCCCCTCCTGAGTAATAAGGGTCTCCCCACAACATGACACTTTTGACCCCGTGACCCCGATGCGTTCTGAAATTATAATCAGGGGAACTCACCTGATTTCAGCTAATGCACATTCTCCTCTGCTCTATGTCAGCGCGGGGCTGACCTTTTATGTTTACACAGACAATTGGAGTTTGCTTACAGAGACCGGCCATCAGGACAAGACAAAGCAGCATTTAGGACAGATTTATCAGAAACAGTTTGGGGAGTTTGTCTGTGTCAGTGGCCAAAGAAAAACACACTCTTTTTATATCTTTGGGTAGTTGACGATGCACCTGTGTATGTTTGTCTGCACCCTCATTTCTGCTGGAGGTATTGGCACATTTTGCTAATCAATAGAGGTGAAATGATTACTTTTATCTGTCATTGTTTTTAAAATAAAGCTACCACGACACATGTGTATTGGACAAACTCTCACAGGTAGGAGGCCGGTGGTTCCATGGTGCATCTCTTGGCTTGTGGAGGCGCTCTTGAGTCTCTCGCGGGACAGAAGGTTTTGGGCATCCAGCTCTCAGTTCATTAGCACAAGCAGGCCGCTAGTTACCGCGACTCAATCCAGGGCATGTCAGGAGCCACGTCTAGGAGCCACTCAAAACGGCAAGACCAGACTGAGGGCCAGAGAATAACATATGGTCCTGATTAGCAGTCAAGTTTACCCGGTGCTCCATCCAGAAAACATAATCAGAAATACTCCAGCATCTTGTCCACTGCAGATCTCAACACTTTCCACCGCCTTAAACTAACTACATGACCCCCAAAAGTCAATCATGTTCTATTATTATCAACTCCTAAACTTACAAATGTGTTTGATGTTTTTCTTGTAAACAGGTCTTTGGGAATTAGTCAAAATGAAAAGCAAGATCTCGGACATACCCTCAGGGACTTTGTGTAGCGTTGACTGATTCCTATGTGCGCTGACAACCACAACTTCATCTCTGGAAAAGGGTAAAAAAAAAAAATCACAAAAGGTTATCTCCATATTTATAAGGTTGGAAAGTGCACCTCCCTTGTCCACCTTTGCACATGGCACAACTCCCCTCAAACAAAACTTGGGTGCCACAGTGGAAGCAGCGCATCTGGCTCCTCATGTAGCCACTTATTAGGATCAAATTAAGTAGAAATGAATGGGATGATACATGACAGGGTGCAGATGTTCAAAGCCGTGGTGTGAAAATCAGAGGGCAGAAAACAGCTTAATGAATTCGGCTTCTTACAGCAGGGGTGAGGCTCGGGGTTCACGGGTTACACAAAAAAAAGGCTAATTAAATTCATGAGCAGACGCGCACCAAAATAAATGTTTGTTACTTGTCGCTTCATCTTATTTACCCGTGGCACGTTTGGGGACAATGTTATGATTTGCAATTAATCATGCAAAATGTGGGCTTTTTACCCAGTGCCCTGCTCTTTTGTGAAACAGATGATAAAACATGTCTCGCTGGGGAAGGGCTTGACTCGTTATTAGCTGGACTGACACTATTTAATGCTTTTTTTCATGTGGTAATAAGAAAATACAAAGGCGTAGCAGCTCTAACCACGAGCGAAATCCATCTGTCTTCGCTGTAAATGAACCACAGGTAATAAAATCTATCACTGATGGGTCAATATAAAGGACAGATATTTCACTTTTTAGCTGAAGCGTAGGCCGAAATTTAGTTTGGGACGACCACTTGACTGAGCAAAATACAGGAAGTTTAGCTCAGGCCGAATTAGCTCCAGTCCATCAGAAGCGAGCCGCGGTGCACTGCTGTGTCTGTGACGTCTGGAAGGAAACGAGGGGTTTAGTCGGGACAAAAATCACTGCTATTATTTATTTATTTGTCAGAGCGGTGCACGGAACAGACAGCGAGTTTTACAGAATCAACACCATCAATCAATTAGGGGAAATCGTCAGAATTGGCCCCTAAAAAAGATTATTTTGGCTTTAACTCGCGAGGCTGTTACAGTGAAACACCTGCTTCTACCACTATTGCACATTTTCCAATTAGATTAATAATTCCTTTAAGAATTTTATTGCGTACATTTACAAATTTAGAGCCATCAAATAAAAAATGTGCATTTATCACTGGGTACCCTGCTATTTTGTGAATCAGTTTATAACATGCCTTGCTAATAAAGGGTTTGACTCTATTAGCTGGGGTCTTTAATTAGATTCTAACAGCGCCCTCATTCAAGTGGAGGAGTCTATGAGCTCCTGTTTGATAGCAGGTTGGTTTCAGAGCCGTGAGACGTTGTGCCAGCCAGGGGAAAATTCAATTGAACATAAATGATGTCATAACACATTTAAACATTACTTTTAGCTGCCCGTTGTGGCTCGACAACTTGATAGTTACCTCATTGTTGAATCACAATTCTCCTAATTACATCCTTGAGGTCTATTATTTGGGTTTATTTCGGTGGTGTGGCGGGGAGCTGCTTCTCGTCTCCCCTTCCTCGTTAACGTCTGCTGCGCTGGAGCTCCGAGCTGCACAAGGCCAAGTCTCATTTGCACATTTTCACCAGACGAATGTTTAGGGCTGTTTTTCCCCTCACTGCCTCCATTCACTGTGTAGAAAGAGAAGTGTTACATGGCTCTGTATGACACTCACACCCAAAGATATTGATTTTGTGGGCTTTTTGAGCCAGGCTTCTGTTCCTCAACATGCACTGTGCAGGGGGAAGTTATTGACTGTCATTAATTTGTTAGACATATTGATCAGAGCACAAAAAATGTTTGCTGTTAGTTCCAATAGCTGGAATACAAACATTCTGAACAAAAATACACACTTATTTTTTGTTTATAATAGGATGCATATTTGGCTTTTTCACTGTCACACTTTGCCTTTCAAATTTCCAAACACCTCAAATACAATTAAGCACTTTATTAACATATTATTTTATCCTACAGGAGAACAGCCCCACGCAAAACCACATATAACCACGTTACAATGGCATTTAAATGAGTAAATCTACTTTGCACGGTTAAAAACAAATGATTTTGAAATGGCAAGTTTATTTGTACAGCACGATTCGAACACAAAGTAATAAAAACATAAAACAAAATCAAATCAAAACATAAATAATCACAAATAATCATCATAAAATTAACATTAAAACAGAAAAGTGCAGAATAAAACCTTTTCACTCATATGTCTAATAAACTAAATTATCATTTTATTACAGAAACAAATATTGTATCTCAATGAGTTACAGAAAAGAAATAGTGCAAGCAACCGTCCTGTCCGTATTGGATTATGGGGATGTGGTGCACAGACTTCAGCCTCTGCTTTGAAAACATTAGATCCACTATTTCACTCAGCCCTTCGTTTTATTACAGGTGATGGATTTAAACTCGTCTGTTTCTCTATGAAAAAGTGGGTTGTCCATCACTGTCTGTTAGAAAAGAACAGCTCTGTATGAAGTTTATCTATAAGAGACGACTTCAAAAACTGTCAGAATCTCTCACCTTTTTTTTAATCATTGATACAGAACATTTAACACCAGATCACACGACTTTATGAGGCTGAGGACGAGCTGCACCAGAACTGAGACGGGAAAGAGGATTTTTAGCTGTTTTGCTTCACAAAAACAGAAAACACTCCAAGGAAAAGCAAAACTGGACACGCTGGTGACACAGTTGCAGTTTAATAATCTGATAACAAACTTTTATACACACACCTGCACTTGTTTTGATGTTTTATATGGACTTATTTGTTTTTGATTGTTGTTTTTTTTTCAGTTTGTATTGTATTTTAAACAGGTCGCCCACGAAAAAGAGAGTCCAAGTGTCTCATTGGGTCCCCCTGCATAAATAAAGATAAATAAATAAATAAATAAATAAATATGCACAGCTAAAAAGAACTGAAATGTGACTCAAAATCAGATTTAGCAGCAGAGTTTAGTTACACTTTAGTTAGTTTAGTTACAAACCTGTTGATTATAAAGTTTAACTCAGCAAATACAGATAAAAGTTAAAACTTTTTGTGAGCACATTTGGATATATGTGCATTAATCAAAGACAAACTCACTTTTACGATGGATAAACGTCAAAAGAAAGATGCTGTGGAGAAGAGTCTGCAGCGGTGCGTTCAAGAGCAGTCGTAAAATTGGAAAATCCGATGTGTACACACGTATAACGCTAAACACAGCCCTTAAATAATTAAACACATCCATAATGTGTTTATTAATGTATTAGTTCATGTCTTTTGGAGTTTATTCAGTAGAGTCTGTGGGATTAGTCTAGTTTAGTAAGTTAGCAGAGTTTTTGGCCAAGATAAATCCAGAGGTGATGACAGATATCGTCACAGGCTCAACAGTAAAACATACAGTCCACCACACAATGACCAGCTTTACAGATTAGATCATGAGGGAAAACTCATTTTTTTTGCATTCAAAGTGAGTTATTTCTTTGGCTGTGTTTTTACATGATGGTGTTAAGCATATTATAGAGAAAGCTATAAAAATATTACGCACCAGCCCTCTTTCATACACTGGAGATGCATAACACTTTATTTCCAAAGGTTCTGACACATAAACACACATTTTTGAAAATTTACAGCTGAGGAAAATACCCAGTAGTGTATGAATACCAACGCTCATGAATCACACTTAGAGCAAATGGATGGAAATTCTGCTGTATAAATATGAGAAGACACAGGAGAAACGGCAAACAATAAGAACGGCCTGGTCTAACGTTTATAGAGACTTTGAACTGAGCACGATGTTTTTGCGCGTGAATCACTTTGAGTTTTATCGGGTAGTGGCTTTATTTGTTCTGATACGACACAATTCCCTTTTTTTTTTAGACCTAACCAGGCTTTGTGCTTCCTTAGTTTACATTTTTCTACTCTTTTAACACTTTTTCAAACATCCGCTGAGTCAAATGTGTGAGTAAACCCGTTAATAGTTTTGCAATTTGTTTATTTTAGATGGAGAACAGTGGCCTATGTAAGTCTGTGAGAGATTTACTGTTTTGGAAAGAATTAACCAAACTTATGATTCACAAATGTTGAACTTTATCAGTATTTGTCAGGGATTGGCTCCACAAACGTCTGGTATTAGTCACAACAAATGAAGATAATCACGTCATTAGGGGTTGAACAATGACACCACTGTCTGAGGTTATTGTGAAGGGAAAAAAACACACAACTTTTCTACTATTATTAATTAATTTGTGCATTTATATGTGTATTTATTTGATATGGACGGTGCCGTATTATCGCAAACGCACAAAATATTGCAGGAAAAACACACAGAACAGTCAGTTTCTGTAATAATTAATACTTTGACGCTGTAGATTAGTCCTGTAATTACACATAAATTAAGTATAAACCATTCTGACCCGTGCTCCAGCTCCATTTTAAACCTTAAACTACTTGCATGTCCGTTTGTGTCTATGTCCAATGCACATGTACGTTTAAATGTAACATGAAAGTACACAAAAAACTCTGAATTTGCTCCCAAAATCTGGGCTGGCACTTTGAACAGGAAACTGACAGTATTATGTGACACCATGGAATGTTGTAGAGGCACAGTGGCGGCGCTTCTGACCCACAGACGTCAACAATAGCTCCTTTTGTTCACCCACGTCTCCACTGCTTCTAAAATGCAGGTGTGGTTCAACACTCCACGCTTTTTTCACTAGTCTAATTAAATGAATGAAGTATAAATCAGCTCACTCCAAGCTATGACACAATTCTTTCTATGCAGACTTTTACAAGAACACCATGACACCGTATACGTGCCAGTTTTAGGGTAAGTTGATCGAAAGAAAATTTCATTGTTGACCCAATAAAATGAAATAATGTTATGATGGAAAGTCTCATGTAATAACACTGGGAACACCCAATAGTCTGGCTCCGTGTACCCACAGCGCTGCAGCTTATATACATCCAATCTGGACAAATAAATGCTTAAATTTAACTATTAAAAGAAGCAGGTCAGTGCAAAAAGTGCTGAGTTTAAATTAAAATGTCTTAATATGAACAAAGTAGATAGTATTGTGATTTATATCGACGCCGTGATGGAAGAAGTATTTAAATTTGTAACTACGGTAAAACTATAGATTAAAAAAACTCAAGTAAAAGTAAAAGTATCATGTGAAAAAATTTAAAATAAAAGTATTAAAGCACCCGTTTAAAAATGTACTTAAAGAGTAAAAAGTAAAAGTATTTCACACATATTTTTGAGATCTTATAAGGTTTCAAATGTATTGATTTTGCTAAAGGTTTGGGCTGAATTTTGTTCCGTAGAAACAATTGATTCAATAGTTTTTTTGGTTTTTTTTCTAGCTGTTTTTATTTGTATATTTTAGTTTGTTCAAGAATAAAAATGTGTTCAAAATAAATCCTTCAGACTTTTCAGCAGCTCTCAAATAATCATAAAAAACACTTTCAGTCCAGTTAAAAAATGTAGCAGAGTAGAAAGTACAGATACTGCTCTCAAATGTAGTGAAGTAAAAGTAAAAGTAAAACATGTCGGCTTTAAAAGTACAGATACTTAACTACTTATACAGATACTTTACTATTTTTACTTCATTACTCTATTGCAGTACATGCTTCTGTGAGCCATGTGTTATTTTTATGTGTGTACAATAAATGATTTGTCCAGATTTACAGGTCAGAGCTTTATTTATCGTAGGAGCAGACAGTGTGAGATATGCAGATGTTCACATAAACCCTGTACAGTTCAAGTTAAGTTTCTTTTACAAACATGTACAATAATAAACGATACTTAACACTTTGCTAATCGTAAACCTGACGAGTCTTTCTCTTGCGATGTGGAGGATTTGGTCTTGACTTCACTGAGGTTTGAGCCGCAGCAGGATGGAGATGAAAAAGGGGCAGGAGCGAGGAAGAAAAAAAATCACAGCGCATTAAAAACAAATCTAGTGGGGGTTCACCAGCAGCTTAAGAGAGCCAAGACGATTAAAGGGTCAGTGGTCAGAGACGGCAGGTTGAACATACCTGATGCCACTCAGCTCTGTCCACCTGAGACGCTGCCAAGAGCAATCTCTCAAACTCCAAAACATACACAGGGGACGAGTCAAGGTCAACACAAACTTACACTACACACACACCAGTCTGCGCCGTTTGTCCATGTACTCATTATTTGTAGCTATTATGCTTAAGAGATACATTAAATATGATTTAATATGCTAAAGGGACTATTTTTTTTTCATATACTCCCATAACGTGCAGTTAACAAGTCCACATGAGCATTTCTAAATTCAAAGGTTTATTTAAAATAACACACTGTGCACACGGCACACCTTTATAACATCACAGCTGTAATATCTGGGTGTTCAGGATCAATGCCACTTGACCCTCACATGGACAGTATTAAGCCCGTCATCCGTCCCGCTGGACTTTCTGGAGCAGTGACTCGACATTTGCCTGCAGCAGTGAGTCTCTTCTTCTGCCTGGTGTCACTGGTGGTGACTGTGAGTGGCTCCCCGGCCAAAGACCTGCTTTATCAGGCAGCCAATTTAACAAGACAGCTCCTTTCATGCTTGTTGGCTTCTCACTGGTAATGGATTTCCTCACTGAGTGCTCTCTTTCTCCAGGTTTCACACTTTCCTTTCTGTACCGCTGGGTCCACTCCAGATCAGATGTGCCGCCGCGGACTTTGATTTCCTGAGGTAAATGATCCGTCGCTCCAGGCCGGAGCAGCACTGCTGAAATCTGGTCTCCTTCTGGCTCCAGTGTCTCTGATATGGTTTACTCTAATGTAAAGAGAAGTGGGACGTCCAAACAGAACAGCCCAATCGTGGACCAAGTTCATCTCATCACCTGCCACAGACCCGGGACAGGTCACAGGTACTGTGTACTGACAGTGTGTTTACTTTAGAAAAATAAACAACTGTAAGCGGTGAAAACTCTGCTTGAACTTTTAAGTGGGAATTGTAAACTGTGTAAGAGATCAGTCCACCCTTTCACACATTTGGATGAGGATTGTGGGTAAAGGAGCTTTACTCCTGGACACACACCGGGCCAGTCCCACACAAAGACTGTTGTTCTCTCACACAGGACTCTTTCACTCCTTATCTTAACACATGCTTGTCCCATTATCACAAATACTCTCAGTCAAACAACCCTCGTGTCCCGACAAAGTTAAAAAGTGCATCACGTTGGCCGTTCTTCTTCTGCTCTTCCTCTCACACGGTGCACATCTCACCAACATGTTTGCTTCTCAACAGGAAAGAATAAGTTTAACCTCAGATTCAGCTCTCAGATGGTGCATTCAGGGTCCAGTGGTTTACTGATATCATCTTTAGAACCAGATCACCTCAGGCTCCTCTAACCACTCTCTAAAGGTCCTCTGGAGGTGTCCCGCTTTATTCTGAGTGAACTAAATGTTAACGCATGACTTTATTGTGTTTAGGCGTCTGTCGTGAAGTGTGTTTGCATTTTTCCCCAAAGATAAACTTAAATTCTGATCTTGTTATTGTTGTATTTGTAAATTGTGACATATTAATTTATTTATTTTTAATTGTTCCATATTGTAACCATCACTTTCTACTGCACATAAATGAAACTCAGCTTTCTCTTGAGGACATACTGTGCCTGCAGAAAGTGCGACTGGTGAATAGCATGAACTAAATCTGTTATTTATTTTTCTCTCACACTTTTCACTTGTCTTTTGTGTTTTCTTTATCCTCGCCAGTCCCTTCTCCTCACCACAGTCTAACTAACTGCACATTGAGGACCTGTGTTTACAAGCTGCTTGTAATTGCTGGTGTTGCCTGGCAAATATGACAGTAGGTTTTTGGTTATTTCAGGAAACATTCATCTTTAAACTTGATTCCCTCTGCCATCTTCCAGCTGCTCTTTTCCGCCCGGCGCTCACGTCATTTTATGTCTTTTCTTGGGCGACTTTGTCAGAATAAATCCTGCGGTTGAGTGGAACACAAGCTCTTTGGTTTCTGCGTCCCCTTGTTTAAGTACAGGGCTCGTACAGCACTAATCCTCAGCGCTGGTAGTCATCAAGCCGGTGGGGCCGAGTGTGCGCCTGTGTGGTTGGGACACATCCATTACACCACACACTTTCCACTGCGGCACAAATCAAATCAAATTATTTGTAAAAGAGTTTATTTCATTTCATTGGTCACATCTATGAGCTCACTGTCAGCAGGAAGAAAAAAAAACTCTTGAATTTGTTTTGTTTTATTGTGCGCAGAAGTGTGACCTGGACGGTGCCAGTAACAGTCTCCTTTACCTACTGCAGTCTCCACGTCTGGGGTAATTGCAGTCGCGTCGGAGGGGGCCTTAAAGCAAATCACAAGAAAATCAATGACAACTGTTTAGTGCAGTCAGTGTTTTATTCCCAACCACACACCATTACATCCTTAACTGGACAACTCTGGAAAAATTGCATTACAATTTAGTAGACCGGTTAAAATGCTTTTAAAACTCAGTGCTTAATGTGAACCAGACGGTGAAGGTTCCACTGCAGCAGCAAACATGTGTCTGTACAAGGTGCCAAATATATGACAGATCAAATAGCCACGGCACCGGCTCAACTGATTCCCTGAATTAACAACATAAATGGGTTGCAATAATTTATTTAAGGCTTGCTTCCAGAAAGTTTCTGTATAAAAGTTAGAGCTTTGATATTTTTCAGAACAAAACCACAGATATTGTTGAATGTTCAGATGAAATAAACTGTATTTAACTGTAAAACCAATAAAAAGGATTGTTCAGGTTTTCACAGGATGATCTCAGCTCCAGGTCCAGGCCTAATGTGAGACAGAAACAACAGAAACTACTCATTTATATGTTGTGAGCTTTTCCGCTTCATGTTTGATTATTTAATTGGATGTGTGTTTGTCTAAAACTACTGTGCTCTGTGCACTTTCTGGACTTAATAACAATGCCCGAACTCTTTTGCACAAAGTGAATATATCTCTTTTTTAACTGGCAGAGTAATTGCAAAGCCCTCCAATGTTTGATAGCATTATTTGGTGAGAAATAATGATCGGAGTTCTGCCCTGGCTCTAGTCCTTTGTACAGAGACTAATTAGCAGCAGAATGATGTGTGAGAGGCTGCGGTGGATTTCAGATTCGGGTTAAGAGTTGTGGACGCTCCTGTGATCTTTGTTAGCTTTAATGTTTTGTGTCTGAGACAGTGCAACATTAATGAGACATTAGAATTACAGTAGACATTTAGGAGGTCGAGCTGAATCAAACGCGGTGCCACCTCTGGGTGAAGATAATTGAGGCATCTGCAGGAGCGGGTGCACTGTGGGACCCACAGACAAAAGCTCGCTAATCATGTTTCCATAATTGATATAAGACCATTTGTGCTGCCTGTGCCAGCGGCATCGCCGTAGTCTGCACTGTGGCATTATTCACACCTCTCTCTCCCAGTCCAATCACGCTCATGAGCGCCGGGCCATAATTAGATTAGGATAATAAAGATCAGAGCTCCGGTTCTGAGGATTAAACTAACATGAGCTTATTGTGCACACATTTGACCAGGAGCAGGCCGTTTATACAAGGGTCAGTGAAGGAGCTGTAAATGAGGACATGATTATCTATTATGTGTGTTATTAAGACTGGGATGAACACGGAGCAGCAGCTTTGGCTTTTACTGCAGTAATCTGAGGCCTTTTGTCATGTGCAGTACTATACATATTACACACAGTGTGTACAGCTTTACCCTGAACACACGGACCCTCATTAATGAACTGAATGTTTGAAGTACTGGCATGAGTAATAATGATATGTACTTATCTTCACCTAAAATTATATTTGTATTTTTCTTTCTTTTTTTTTTCGTATAAAAATTAATTGTGCCCAGGGGGTCAGCGTGCGATTCAAAGCAAATCGCCCAGAATGATTCAACAATCCACCATCTGCAGCTGTTGTGCTCCAGCATAACTCTGCACGAGGATGGAGCAATTTAAAGTGCAGATAATTAAACTCACTTTGGTCCTGTGTCAATCTCACACTGCAGAAAAGAGACGCCTCAGACACAACTGACCTGTGGATGTTTTGGGTCTGATCACTGTCGTCTCTACATCCAGCGACTTTCAGGGAGGTTTGAGGGGAGTCTCTGTTTTAGACTTTAATCAAAAGTCTCATCAAACGCTCCAAATTCAACCATTTTACATGTGAAAATAACTCCCAAGAATCATTCCATTACCGATAGTCCCACTGGAGCCAGGTACTGAATATTTAATACTGCTAACCATGCACAGTTATTATTATTCTGTGTATTTGCATTTTTGTCAGATTTGCTGCATGGTGTTAATCTACAGCAGATTTTATGCATTTGTTCAATATTTTCTGTATTAGTATTAGTTAGTTGTTTTGTATTTTCAGTTTTGAGCATTTTCCTTCTACCTGTGCACCTGAATCATCCAAATAAAACATCTTAACTCTTACTATAATGATGTTTTGTGCTAAAGTCAGCCGCAGCCTTCAGCAGAGAGTTGTAAAACAGCACAACTCTTGATTTCATTCACAGTTTGTCTACGTCAGCTGATGTGGTCCCTCCCCCAACTCTAAAGCCAGCGTCATTATTTAGAGCGAACACAGTTTTATTCAAACAATCCCGGTGAATGATTTAATGTTGCGTTTGTGATTGCCAAAGTGCTATATGTTATTATGATGACACATGTGTTTGTTTCTGTTAACCCCTGCCATCACATACGCTATTTACTGCAGTCAGTCCCAGGGCGCCTGTTCCTCACTGCTCACGGCGTTTCCAATGAAGGGCTCTCGTACATTAACATACACACGAACCAATGGGGGGCTCCAGACAAAGTGGATGCCCTCACAAGGTAGTAGACTCTATTCCCGGATGAACGCACGCTCGGCTCGTGTGTGTGAGGCTGCAGGACTCTATGGTTCATGTTAAATTCATGGTCCGCTGCTGGTCAGAACAGGAGATGAAGTGGACTGCGTTTGAATGGAGTGCAGAACAGAACGCTTTAACAAGAGCCTCATTTGAAAGCCACATGTCCAGGATGTCCCAGGGCAGTGCTGATATTTATGTCAAATATCAGGAGCACAGATGAGCTGGCGGTGTGTGGAGCTGTGGCTGTTTCACAGTGTTCACATTTAGAGTCAATGTGGCTGTAATGATGTGATACTGTTTCAGAAGATGAATTAAAGCTGCATTCACACATTCTGACCTGAGATTCAGTCAGAACTAACCCTGGACTAGAGCAGATCACACATGTTGTTGTTGTATCTCATTGTGGAGTTATCTCCATATGAAATGTCATGTTGTCTCGAGAGTGTTGGGCACAGACTCTGATTTTTCTTCTGCTCTGACTCTGTGAGTTAAATATGTTACAGCAGCAAAACCATAGGATTATTTCATCAAACACACACACTGAGAAAACTCATTTGGACCCATTTTGGGTATTTCAACCCAAATATAATAGTATGAGCAAACATCTAAGTGATGAAATCTGCCTGTTAACATTGTAAGTGCAATAGCACATTTCACATCCATAGATCATATTAGGAGACAGCTGCAGCAATAGCAAATCATATTCATTGAATTACACAAATTACAGATGTAGCTCAAACCAAGTGAAAATGGGATGAGGAATCCTTTCTTCCACTTGTGCTGAGAATTCATAAGACTGCACTAGTATGGAGCTTGTGAAAAATGCATGAATTACTAATTAATGAGGCATTCTGAAACATTTCCATATTCATAAAGGTGTGTGATTCACATATGCATGAGGGAGCTGAGTGATAGCTCTGCCACTAGAACACATCTCCAAGAAAGGGACCTTTATTTTGGTTAATTCTTCAAAATGTGCACGGAGCCGGGGCGCTTTTAAAAAACGTTAAGCATTTATTCTTCCCCACAGAAATTCAGTCAAACGCTTTGGGAGACAAATGCAGCGCGGAGAGGCAGCCATGTGAAACAGTATACAAAATTACATTTTCTGAAATATTGTCCCGCGTGAATCTGCAAAGTTCATTTAGCAGCCCAGTGTTCCTAACAACTGCTTCACAGGACTGATTGCTTTACACAGATACTAATGTGTTTTGACTGTTATCACAACCTGCATTAATAAAATATGCCTGACGTGTTTTTAAATGTTAAAAAGGCCATTCTCATACGGCCTGGGATTAAAGAGGAGCTAGTGGAAGACGTCAGATCTACAGGAGCACGTTCATGTTTAGAAATGAAGAGAAATTACAATTCTAGCATTTTCTATTTCAGTTTTAATCCAAAATTCAAATAAGCACGGACGGCCAAAGTAATAAATATATTATTCAACCTTCAACAAGTATAAATGTTGACTGATTTTATGTTTATGTTACGGGTCAGGGTGGGACTCCAGTAGACTCCACGGTCGCTCTTGTGGCTGGATGTATCAGTGATCTCCAAAATGTCACATCCTGTAGAGTTTTACAGTATCAAACCTGGCACAAAGAGCAGAGTTGAATGGGGGTCATAGGTCAAAGGGGCGTCTAACCAGCTTCATGTCGACCGAGCTGCAGAAAAACCTGGGTATAGTGGGATGCAACACAAGAAGGACGCTTGAAAAACTTGAAAACTCCACACAGAAAGACGAGGAAAAAGATAAAACTGTAGAATAATAGATCCATAATTATGTTACGTGTTTATTGTGACTGATGCGTCTGATGCACCACGTGACGACCGGTGTGTGTTACATATGTTACACTGGCCCAAAACATCCCGAGGTTATTCTCTGGAGACAATTCACATCACACAAAAAAAGTGCAGGATTCTGGGCCAAGCTGCTCTGCATTGTCTGACTCTTCTCACAGTGTCTGGGCTGTCCCAAATATGGGTCAAAAAAGCACAAATAGCATTCAGATGGTTCCTAGGCTCTCCTCACTGCTATGGCCTGAAGAATGACAAGTGAAACAAAACCATGTCGAGTTTTTCACCCGGCACTATTGTCTTTGCACATTCAAACTCCCAGCTGGGCCTTTAGAGCCAGGCCAGAGTCGTGTCAGGGAGCCCGGACACAGCCAGCGCGGGCAGCAGCTTTGGCCTGGTCAGAATAGCACGCACAGTCTGCTCCTCTCCTTTATGCACCAAACACAAAGAATGCTGCTGGAGGCATTGTACTAAATGTCTAATTCACAGCAACAAGAGCGGTCAGTGCGGCCAAGTGGACACACAGTGATTTCAAAGAGAATCGCTCATTGTCTCAGAGTCCAAGACATGGACGGAAAGTTGTTCCCAGGAACTTTTTTATAAAACTACATACAGTAAAATAACAAAAGATGAAGCTGATGTTACAATAAAAAGATGAGCCTTTGGAATTCACTGGACTGGTTTTCAGAAATGTCTTATAGCATCAAAAAATGATTTGTCTTTTCATGAAAATGTAATATTTCATGTGATTGACACGACTGCAGTGAATTCTAGACAACAGTGCCTGAGCTGTGTTCAGTATCAGTGATCCTCATGTCCTGACTCCAGACACTTTCTTTGAGTTGAATGAAAGCTCAAAGTGAACTCTCGCAGACGGCTCGTACAGAGGAGAGAGGTGTAATTGAGGCATATTGATGCAGTTGCAGCTGAGGCGTGGATATGCAGAGGATCCTTAAGTTTGAGTTTAACCTTGCAGGACTTTTGGAAGGCACTTGTGTGCATGAGGCGCAGGCTTTTGGCAGCTGCACAGGGAGCCTGGTGGGTCAGGCCTTCTCAGGAGCTGCTCCTCCACACTAATCTATTTTAAACCATCTGTGAAATTAGCAAGATTTCCTAAGTCCTTCACCTCTAAGGATTAAAGCATCGGAGAGGATGTGTGTGCTGGCAGTAAAGACGCAGAAACTTTTTCTCTACAACATATACAATTCTGTCATTGTCTGTTTATTCAAAGGAACGGTGCAGTAAACAAAAAACAAATGTGGAAAAAAGTATTTGCTTGTGTTGAAACAGACAGTAAAAAAAGGAAAAGTCAAAAGTATAAGATGAATTTCAAAATGCTACAACACATCCGACTTGTAGCATTGTAATAGTTTTAATAATAATAGTTTAAAAAAAAAAAAACAATACTAAAACATTCATATTTTTACAGTTTTTTCCTTTGGCTCAAATATTTTATTCTAAGCCAAACAAATTGCTTGGATTATATGTTCTCATAACTTATTTCCAGGCATGTCGGACTGTTCTTTTGGAGTGTATAAAGTACAAATCCCATCGTGCAGGTGTAACATGTAGTACACGCAGTAACACAGGAGGAAATGTGAGTGAGCTGTACCTGAGCAGCGTTTGCCAAAGCCGCTACAATAAAGTCATGAGTCAATCCTAATGAGAAAATCAGATAAATCGCAGCTGTTCTAGTGGAAACACATTCACCGAGGCTGCGGCTGCTCTGCACAAGAGTAAAATATTGTTCCACCTCGGTGTCCTGGCGATATTTAGTCATCAGAGCTGCGCGAGAGCTGCTCCGACCGCGCAGCCGTCATATTAATTATTATTTGCTGTTTGGAACATACACATCTTTGTAGAGCGCTGGCATTTCATTCACACAGGCCACTTAGGAGCAGCAGTGGATTACTTCCCATAGCTCATCCCTGGCTCCATAATACCCCCTCGCAGACAAAGAGGTGGGAAAAGAGTTGAAATGAGAACGTCCCAGGTCAGCAGATTCAGATGGGTGCACATATATTCGCACAATGATGCCCCTGCAAACACACAAAGCACAGAACTATTCACCCTGCCATTAGTTGTCACGCTCGCTTGGAAAATGACTCTGAGATTTATTGTGGCGAGGTGTGTGTCTAGTTTTCCATCTACAGCTGCTGGTGGAAGGATTGTAGACATCTATTACGGACTCCGCTGTTAAACCAGAGCTTTTATACGCTCCTGGGATGGCACCAAGCTGCACAATAGTAAAAGACGCCATGATTGATGAAACTGTGGAATTAAAACAGTAAAAAGAAGTTTTCTCTTTTGGAATAAGCATTACACTGTAAAATCCAAGTTCATTTACTCTATTCTTCCATTTTAGATTTAAATACGCACAGTTTTATTTATTTAAGATGAGTTATGATGAGTGACGAAAGATCAAGACGCACACGAAGCTACTGAAAATGTGACATTAATTAAAGTCAAATCAGGATATTGAGTATTTCTGGATGTTTTAAGTTCATTACAAGTTTTAGAAATAAGATTATAATTAAAACTGCACTCAGCCTCGTGTAGTTTTGCAGTGCAGGCCAGACCGATATAAATTAGCACGCTAACTCATCATAACAATTAATTTAGCATGTTGTACCTGTGCATCCACTGAGACATTATTTAAAAGGAATGCAGGCGGAAGCTCTCATTCTAATTATGATGATAACGAGGAGTGTGTGGCAGGCGTCCAAAGAGGAGTGATGGACGTGGTCTGGGCCCGGGGATGACCTCTGGCACAAACACAGCAGCACACGATCCAGCGGAGGAGGGTTTCAGACACAGGGAAGACGCACAAAAACACCGCCCCTCTGCACGATCAAGTACAAATACTAACCACACCAGTGTTGTTTGGAAGATGGGTTAATAATTCAAGCGTTTGTGGAAAATACTGTGAATTATTGCTCAAATTTCCACACCAGTGTAAAGTAAATGTGTGACGATTATTTAGTAAATATTTAGTTTCAAAATCACTAATGTTACACTCCCTGCTCCACTTTATCACATCTGGGTTTCATTGAGATGTGATTCTGTCAAACACTGTGGGGGTGTTGGACTCAGACTACTTTAATTTTCATTTTTATTAAATCTCTAGATGAATATTTGTTTTACATGTATACACACTTTGTTATATGTCCTGTAATAATTATTAAAAGTGAAAGAATACTAACACTGACCAAATAAGGCAAATAAAATATATAAAATCAGTTATAACGTGTGCATAATTTCACTAAGATGATAAAATGTCAGTGTAAGTGTAAGCAAGAAGACATAAAGTCACCAGCGTTTTTAAAACAAAATGTTTCTTTAATTTGTGTCAACAGCAGTACAAAAGATGGAGTGACGTGAGAATCTTTCTGCAGCACATGAGTGTGTCTCTTACAGAAAAGGAGGAGGTTGTTGAGGTAAATGAGTTGAACAGGCAGTTGTTGAGCCTATACCACTGCACAGTTACAATGGGGCGAGACGTGACAAATGCTGTTACGTTATGTTCTGCCTGAACTGTCCTCTGGGCTCGTTTCATCACATACAGATGACACACCAGTCTGTGTCTCTCATTGGTTTATATAGACTTCTATCTGAGGCCGGGAGAGTCCTCTCCACACATCACTGTAAAATTATTCACCTTACGTCAATACTGCACAAGGAAACCAAAGACTTGCTTGTTTACACTTCGAAGCCAAGCAAAAATAAAACAAAAACATAAAAAGTTTTTTAACATTGTATTTTTTCTTTTCATTTGAGCAATAATAGCCCTAGCAAATGACTGATCTTTTGAGCTGTATGAAGAATGTGAACACAAATGATGGCAACATTTTTTTAAGTTGAATTAAAAACTTTACATTGGACTGTACAAGATATTATGATAAACTATTTACATATTCAGACATAAACTTCTTTAAAAGCAGCAACAGACACTATGTATTTCATTTTCTCTAAGAACACCCAAACAATACTTGCCATGGGTCTAGGTACCTGCCAGGGAAAAAAAAAAAAAAAAGATTTCTACGCAGAAAACTGTATCAGGCTGCCAGACATTTCAAACTCAGGCTCCAGTGACCACAGAGCCACACAGTGTTGCTTAAAAGACTCTAAAAAGCAAAGTACCAAAGGCAACGCTTAAAGTCGCCTCCGAACAACAAATTGTACACTTCTGAACAGCAGCTAGCATCAGTCCAGCATGTCAGTGAATTGTGCTGATAAATTAACACAGAGAACATTCCCACCAAAGACATTACATAGAAATCAAATACAGTAAGTCGGGTTCAACAGCATCCGCGTCGTCTTCAATGGTGCGTTAAGAACACTTCCGCGTCCAACGAGTGAATCAAAGAAAAGTGTTGAAGATGTGGCTGGAGAGTCATGAAACAGCAACAGACAAAAAAAGAATAAAAGAGAAACTAAGACTAAAAAAAAGAGGCACAAACCTGCGCTTTTGACACATGAAAAACAATAAATATTTGCACACTCCCACGTTGAAAAAAACATGTAAAAGCATCACTAAAAACAATCATTCTTAAAACACATTGTGGAAAATATGCAAGCCCAATGCATGCCGATTATTCCAGACGATTATTCAATTGATATTTCGCTGACGAGAACTCAGCATCGGATTTTATGATTTGACATTATTGATAAACTCTGTGTCAAGTGCATGTCGTTTTAAATAGTACCTTAGTTGTAAATATTTTCCGTTTAATACATCTACTTGTCTATTCTGTGGAAGATTATCAAAACAAATGAGGTGCTTGTCTCCGGTCCAAACCTGCCTTTGTCCCAAAAAACATTTCAGCATCGACATGAGGTACAGTGACTTGTCAGGTTTGAAAAACATGAAACCACTTACAAAAATAAAAACATACTGAAAATAAAATAGATTAGCCAAAAACATAACTTATACTTCACTAAACACTCATAAACAAAATATATTCCCTGTGTCTTATTTACAATAAATGGATGAGATGTTGGATTGACTGATATTTGTGAGCTCAAATTTCTCCGATGGGTTCGTTTTGATTGTCCTTTTTCTTTTTCGACTGACAGTTTTAGAGCCAGCGGTGGCTAATAAATACTATGTTGATACAAATACAATATACAATGCACTGAAGTCTGGCGTTTCATGGTTAACTGAGCGTCGCTGTTACATTTTCTGCTCGCTTTCTTGTGCTCTACCCTAGGCAGCCCTGAAGCTTAAACAAAGAGTTCATTCATCACATGTGTCTTGTATAAATAAACAAAATAAGTAGACAAAACCGACTCAGATCTGGCAACTGTGAAAGCATAATGTCCGGCTGGGGAATTTAGATTTTTTTTTTTTCCTCAAACAGCTTCACATTAATCAGCATTGATAAAAATACAATTTAACTGTATATCCAGTGCTTACATCATTATGAAACATTGTCTCCTCTTGAAATGTTTTTTTGTCTTTTCCGCTGCATGAGCACAGTCAGTTCTGTGAAGAGTCCGTTTATCTGCCCGCCACACTCGGTCAGAGGGGCATGGTCAAGAACATATTTACATCACATACAAAGCGATCTATCCACCAGCAAACAGGAGCAGACACATCACACTGAACAGGAGGGACGGCCACTCGGAGGGCTTTGTCTGAGCGTCCTGAAATGTTCTGTACCTCAACAAACAATGAAATGCAGACAAGATGCAATGATAAGAAATAAAGAAGGAATTACAGGTGTCATTAGACTGTGGATGGCATTGAGGACAAGCAGTGAACTTGTAGCTACTGTCGTTTAGTGAGAGCTTTAAAATGCAGTGACCAGCAGTGGGATTTTAAGCAGCTACAGCGAGAAACCAACCCTCCAGATCTAAAGACAGTGGACCTGATGCACTGGACAGGTTCAAGGGCACGGGGGGAATAGCTGGAGTCATACATTAATAATGGTGTATTTCAGATGATATCCAGTCGTCAGTCATTTCAATAATCCCCCACAGCTTGATGTACTTGTTCCATCTGCTCAGCAGCGCCTGGTGATTGGAGCAGGGTGGGAGCCCTGTTGAGGCCTTACTTCCAGCACTTTGATGGAGAGCACAATGAGGGACACACACACGGCGTTTATTGTTCCTCTGCCCTCCCCAGTGTGTTCTTTTGCCCCGGGCCAGATGGCGCCCCCTGGGTGCTGAGGTTGCACTGGGCAGGGGTCAGAGCAGGGCATGGCTAAGAGGGGAGCCACTTAGACCTTCTGCCCCATAAAGAGGATCTGAGTCGCCCCATCAAGGCCTCGACTGCTCTGGGGCTTTTATCAGGCTGCAGCCTTCAGAAGGTCAACACTCGTCAGCTTTTTAAGCCCAAATCAGAGATTTGTGGCCCTTGCATCTGCATAATTACATGTTGTTCTCTTTCTGTGTAAGAAATAAGTGCATTCAGGAGCTAATTAGATTAGAACTATAATATACTATAATGAGCGCGTGAGAATTTGTCCAAGTGCACTAATGCAAGTTAGCATTTACCAACATCATGTCAACACGACAAGATCATTTAAGAAACAAACATTTGATTTAAGGCTTTTCTGTTTAGGAACATCCTCAGAAACTGTCCCTCTTCTTAAGACTGCTGCAGTAATCAGGTCATTACTTCAACCCAATGACCACACTCTGCTTTAAGACTTCTTAGTGTCAATTTAAGATTTACAATGTCTCAAAAGAATTAACATTTAAAAATGAAGCTTTAAGACCGCAGGCTTTAAAGTTGCCATCCAAGTGGGGCTTAAGTGTTTAACAGAATGTACTGTAGCTCTACATTGTACAACATCAATTTGAGAATGTAATGCCCCAAAGCTGCCTTTCGCTGCTGTTCCAATCCCACAGATTGAAGGCCTTTGGCCCTTTAGCATGCTGGCCTGATTACAATCACTCTGATTAAGAACTTGGTGAGTCAGACTGTGGCACACTGGAAAAGAGTCAGGGATGCTCCGCTGCCTCTTGTGGACGATAAAATGAAAGCGCTGGCCCTTTCATTGATGATCACTGCATTGGGCTCTGTGGAGCTCCATGTGCATCTTATACTACAGCTCCAAGATGTCTCCCACTGACTTCCTGAGTTTCATTTGTTTATTCTGTTAGGGTAAATTAAAGAAAGACTGGATAATGAAGCTGCATTAAGAGATCAAGAGATTGTCTAAGACTCACTAAGTCTCCCCCAGAAGACCTGACAGATTTTAGGAACAACTTGAAAGATTTGGCACTTCTGCACAAAATCGTGTGGTGTAATAATAATAATAATAATAATAATAATAATAATAATAATAATGATAATGATAATGATAATGATAATGATAATAATAATAATAATAATAATAATAATAATAATAATAATAGTTTATACTTTGTAGGAAATGTGTTATAATTTAGTACTGGTTGTCTATTGATTAAAACATTCACAAGCTGCTGGCACACTATACCTGAGTGACAATATTATTCTCATCTTGAACAGTTGTCATTTATCACCTAATTATTAAGAGGAAAATTATTACGTTCAATTTCAAGTTCTGACGGTTTGTAGGCATCAACCTAACAATAATAATATTAATACAAATGTCTATGAAAACACCATGGCAAAAAACAAAAAAAACAATGAGATAAAAAAAAAAAAACTTAAATTACCACAACCAAACTGCTTCACACACTTAAGACCAAATAGCTTTTAGTTTGGGAAGCCACAACTGCATGCTAGCTTCAAACCCTTTTATGAATCAGTGTTCTTTGTTAAAACACTGGGATTTTTCAGATGTACTTGTTCGTTCTACCCTCCGTCACATCACACGTCTTCCTGTCCGCGCTTCAGTTGGTGTTCACTGGCTCCTGCGTTTCATTTTCACTACTATAGTCCGATTTGGGGTCGTCCTCGAAGTCCTCGTACATGTCCATGTCGTCTTCGCCGTTGACCACCTCGCTGTTGTTCACTGACATTGGGTTGGGCTCTAGCTTCATGTTGTAGGTGCTCTGGATGACGGGGATGGAGGGCTCCGGACTCGCCGACGCGCTCGAACACTCCGATGTCATCTGAGGTGAGGGTGTGGTGGTCGCCATGGTAACAGCCCCGGGACCGTAGACCATACTGGCGCTGGTGCTGATGGGGATTTGCGGTGGTTGTCTGTAGGGACCCAAAAAAAAAAAAAAAAAATCATTAGCTATGTCGACTTTAACCACAAATATGAGTGTACGAGTTACTCTGTGTGAAAGGCCTCACTATCGCTAAAAGCTGGAAAAAATGGTTTAACTTAAGTGAAAGTGTGAGTCTGTCAAAAGCGATTTTCTTTTCTGTTGTAAAAGCGTTTGAAATGAGACTGCTAAACGACGGTGCTTGGTGCCAGTGTCTCTGTGAAAAGGATTTAAGAGGAAAAAACCACGACAGGTCCCGTTTTTGAGTTGTTCAGAAACACTAGCCCGTTTATTGGTGACATAAAACCAGTGCTGCTTCTGCGCTCGGTGATTGATACACCAGTCACTGCTGCTTATGACTGACATGGGAACACCTGGAGAAGGACTATCCTGCTAACCACACACAGTAAATTCAAGTGTTAAACTGCAGACTGCTGCCCTCCGGGCTTCTGTAAGCCTATACTTACTGCTTATATCCTATAATAATGGCTCCACTTCATGCCCCATTTGTGCAAAACTATTGTCTAAAAAAATGATTATAGATAAAGGAAAATAATTTAAGGCCCCCTAGAAAAGTGAAAAAGGGAAATATAAAAACTGTAATAATCATAATTAATATAAAACATTCTTGGGACATACTTATACTTATATATAAATGAACGCAGCATTGAAAGTATCCACATTACTTCAGTGTGAATTAAATCAGGCTCTTGTGTGTTGTTTTATTATAGCTTAAATGTTGTGAGTGTCGACAAATTCATTCTTACTTGGCAAATTGTGCCATTGAAGCAAAAAATACTTTAACTTGACCCAGAAATATGTTGCGTTGCATCATCCTAAATTTAAAACATGTCCAAAAGTTTTGAGTGCATTTGTGATGTTCTTTTGCAGCGTGTGGTTAGACTGTGGGATTTGTGACAGCAGGACTCACCCCACAGTGAAGAACTGTCTCATCTCTTGTCGGCGTGAACGCATCAACTGCTTGTACTCTCCAATGCGCAATTTCTTCCCGTCAATAATGCAGGTCCTCTTAGGCCTGGGCTTGTACTTGTAGTTCGGGTACTTCTCTAGGTGCAGCTTGCTCAGACGGGCCTGTTCTTCGTAGTACGGCTGTTTGTCTTGGTTTGACATTGACTTCCATCGAGAACCTGCAGAACATGTTCCACAATGTATGAAACTGAAACACAACTCAAAACTGTGCTGTAGATAGTGAGCTGGAGCATTAGTAGAGTTTAAGTTGTGCGTCGTGTATTTGTGCGAGCTCAAACTGTATGCTAAACAGTGCAGCTTTGTGAAGAGTCCCGTGAGGTAGAGCATGACAGCACTTTTAACAGCTCTGATGTATGGACTCCAACGCAAAGGGGACAAGACCCATTTAGCCTCTGTCATTTTTCATGACAAACACTTATGGTAGTGATAGGTTATAAATCCATCTGTATGCAGAGCTACGCCGTCTGATAATAGTGCCCCTTCACGCACAGGAGCTGCTCTATTCCATTACAGCGATGCATTTACAAAGACAACGCACGAATAAAAGAGTAAAAGAACAGAATTAAATGTTTAAAAAAAGAACTTGAGCTTTCCGAACGACATAAATCACTCAATATTTATAAAAGACAAAGATAAACGCAGTAAACAAAGGGATGTGTAATGAATCAAGAGAGGCAGAAAGAAGCATCTGTTAAAAGTGTTCATGCTCCTAAAAGTCACGGAGAAAGTAAGTCGCCATAAGGAAAAGGACATTGTAAAGATCTAAAGCTAATAAACTGTGCAGACGTGTATCGCTTGTGTGTGTGTTGTTGATCTTACCGAGGATCTTGCTGATGTTGGAGTTGTGCATGTCTGGAAAGGCCTGCAGAATTTTCCTCCGTTCATCTTTTGCCCACACCATGAAAGCGTTCATCGGCCTCTTGATGTGAGGCTCATTGTTGTTTCTGCCTCTGGATTCCCTGAAGACTCGAGCTTCTGTAGGTCCAGCGCCTCCTGTTGGCCAACAATAATAGGGTTGGGGTTTATCTGAAGAGCCATTGACTTCCTTGGACCCTGGAATGGCCAGAGCAGGAACAAGAGGAGAGGGCAAGGCAGGACATTGATTAAATGACAGGCCACGTTCAGTCTCTCTGTTCAACCTCTCTGTCATCTGCTGCCATTGCCATTATCAGCTCCATTGTGAACATTGTTCCGGACGAGTGCCGACTACGCACCCCCCAGAGAGCTGCACGTTTCACAGGGTGGAAAAAGTGACCAGCAGATTATGTACAATAAAAGTGAACAGCCAGTTTAAAAATGAAAACCCAATCTCCTTTACTCTTATTCTATGTAAATCTAATGGCAATGGCAAATGTTCTTCTATGGATTTTACATAATATTCCATGTGTCAATAAAACATAAAGGAGAAATCCCAAACTTAAATCTTGAACACCAAAATATGTTGACTGTTATGTTTATTTTGGTTATAATGCACATTTAGAGCTTTCTAAATGTGTAAACGTCATTGATTTAGCCATATCAACCCCGTCTTTCTCCTCTCTATATTTTTTTATTTGCTCCAGAGCGCTGACAAACAAACCAGCACAGATCTGGGATAAAAGAGTGTGCCGATTGTGCAAAGTGCTGTTTTTCAATCAGGCCATTCACAATCAGCATGAGGAGAGAGTTTCCCCCAGAATTAAACTGTACATCAGGCTGATAATGATTTCTGTTTGCATGCGCATTTGCTTCCTTTTATACGTAAGATGTGAAAGAATTAAATAAAAGCAATATGAATATTTAAACAAACAAAACATGTTGATAAACAAGGCTTGAAAAATAAGACAAAAAAGCCTTCCATATGCCACGATACATCTTTAATGATCTCAAATCTGGAAAAGAAAGCTTGGGATGACTCATGCATATTTCATCATCCACATGTGAAGTCTTCTCATTAGACCATTCCAGTTGCAGCCTTGGCACATGGTACCTGGGGTTTGATTTCTATTATTATTTCAGCTGATAAACAAATTCAAACTCTTAATGAGTAACAGAGCAGAGCAAACATTTTCAAAAATAAGGTGCAGTTTGCATCACTCAAGACACTATCACTGTGTCAATGTGAAGTGTTTCTGTTTCCCCAAAGCTTGAAATAATAATGTGCCAACAATGATCTGACTGTGATACATTAAAGAAGAATATGTCACGTTTTCACTCAGAGTTTTACTTCAGACTCCTACAGTTTATATTTGTAACTGTGGCTATAATTTTAACAATACACCAAGCTTATGTTGAAAATCTAAAGAAGTACTGGTGCAGAGTGTGCTATGATAAAAGTGTGTATTATATAAGTTTAAATTACATGTGTGATGTCAGTCTGTATGGTCAACTTCAGCATCTATCAATCCAAAAATAATACTGTACTTTTGCTGTTATCAAGGCCGCAGCGCGTTAATTTCATTTAGCATGCACTCACTGTAGAGAATGAATTGATTTTACTTTGTTTGGATTTGACAACCATGTTTATTGTGCAATGAAATGTGGTGTGGCGCAGGGCTGACAGTATCCATCAACACGGGCCAATCTGCTGACTGCTGGGGCCAGATGAAGGTATTCATTAGCTCAGGAGCGCAGCGCTCACTCAGACACGACAGCCAGTGTCTGCGCCCTGGGATCACTCGCCGTAATTTACGATGCTCCCGTGCCATTACTCTATCACTGACACTGATTCAGCAATTTATATACTGTGTGCATGCATACGGGCAGAGGTGAGCCTCTCTCTGCGAGGGACACAACAAGCAACTGCCATCAGCAAGTGTCACATTCACAGTTAGCCCGAAACCACCCACGTGACCGTTCAGGGGAGGAAGCCCGATGAGCCGCGGCATCTGAGTCTGAGCAAAGGAACTGTGGATGTGAAGAAAACAAGAAGTCTCCATCTGGGGTTAGGGCTGGATTTAAAAATAACAATCAGGGCCTTAGTGTGAGACTTTCTTTGAGAAAACCACATTCAATTTGACATTTGAATGGGTGAATTACCAGATAATTCTGCTTGTCACCTGCGTGCAGCCTACATGTGGCTTAATCAGACGCCTCCTATGCAGGGCAGCATGCAATTTACAGCAACATTGTTTCTGGCTTTTCATTAAAAATTACAACGGTGCTCTGACATTTTGCAAATGAACAGTAACATTTTTCCAAGAGAGACAGGACATTTAGGAATCAGTTAGTTAGCTGTGTGATTGTGTAAATAAACACAGATGTTTAGCAGTGACAGGGCAGGCCCCTGGGTGCAGCTCTGGAGGCGGTGACACAGGGGAGCGCTGTTTAATAGAATTTATTGTGATTCATGAGGCCTGCAGCTCAAGTGTGACAGAGCGATATGAGAATCCCCTTTTAATTTGTCTCTCCTGGACACGCTGCTGATGAGTGCATGAATTATGTGAGAAAGACTGATTGTGTGTGAGACTGCGAGGGGGTAAGAGATAGACTGCACAAAAGAGAAGAATAAAGAGAGAACATAGCAGGGCCCGAAAGGCCCACACCTGTGAGCTACAGGCTCAGACTCGACCCCCTTCTACCTCTGTGCTCTGGATCTTTGTTCAGGGCAGACACAGAATGTCACCCAGGAATCTGCTGCAGAGGAAGAGCCCGTGAGGAGGAACAATCATGGACCTGCCCAGCCCTCTGTGTCAGGAGCACAGCTAACACCTCCGACTGCAGGCATTTAACCTGACAATAGGGCCGCTCCCTGAGCAGGATCAGGCTAGACTTATGTGTTTGAAGAGAAAGGCTAGAGAGTAGCGCCCTGGCACTGGCCTCCGCACAGCTCAAAGCACGCTAATTAAACCATTACAAATTACAAGAGATATAAGCCCTATTATTACAAGTCAATCCCCTTTTTTATTTGAGATCCTAGTGAAGCGTATGAGCTTTAGCATGCCGCCACATGCACATGGGAACATGGGAACAAACAGCAGACCTGTTTCAACTTGATACTCTCTTGTGTATGCATTTAACTTAAAGTACAACTTAATCCTTTACAACTTCCAAGCAAGCCTCACAATGTCAGTGAGGGATTTGTGACCTGTGTTTTACAACTTCAAAAAAGAGTTTTATTTAATTGCATTGACCTGTTCAACTGTTGGAGATTATTCATTGCCTCCTCATCTCTGTCTTTTCGAGGAGCACTCCTTGGTGGTCAAAGCTGGAGCTGTTTCCCACGCTCACAAAAAAAAAAAAAGAAAAAAAAAAAAGTGTAACAGCAAACTCAAAACTTCACTTTTTGTTCCAAGAAAAAACCTTAAAGATTTTTCACTTTATAACAATGGACTTGTGTGTTTTTGTTCCCATCAGGGCGACACTGACGACACAGATTTACTGGACATTTGAATGAATTTTGTTTCTCATTTCAACACATCTCTCAACAAGCCGTCTGTTCTCTCTGGAGCGACAGTGATGGGGGCGGTTTGGGCAAACACACGTCAGTGATACCACACTGCCCTATAGAAACGTCCTGTGGTCTGAGTGTGCGGAGGCCGGTGAGGTAAGAGGATGAATGTATCTAAAGCAGTAAATATTCAAAAACATTATTCACATTAAATGAATACTAATAAGAGTCGTCTCAGGAGCATTTGTATTGTTTTTTAAAATGATGACTTTTATGACTGTAATGGATTTCACATCGTAGAAGAATATTTGCTTAGTGTTCATATTGTAGTCGTCTAATGTGGCTCTTATCCTTTTCGGTCGATTACCAACCTGTACCGTTTGATTCTTGCGTTCTTTGTAAATATTAGCCTAAGCTCCCTGAGGCGTGTGTGTAGTGCAGTGATTACAGAAGTCCACTGTACTGCAGTGTGGCTGCTCTGTTCTGCGACTAACCATGGGGCTTTCACACCCAACATAAGGCTAGGGAGGTACACCCAGTAATTTTCCTTTTCTGGAAATGCCAAACTATTTTTCTGAGGAAACGGGTGGTGAATTACAGAGGAAACTCAGCATTTCAACGTTTGAACTTGAATCATCCAATGAAAAAGCTTAATTATACACACTATTAATGTATGGCCTACAGAATTTAACAGAAATTTAAGTAAAGCTGGTAGTTTGTCATGAGTCTGGCCAATTTAAAATGTATAAAAAACAATAAAACACAATTCACAAACATTTACCCAGTGATGTTTATCGTTCAATTTGTGGCGACGTTACAAAAAACAAGAAGTAAATTGTATAAACTAAATAAAATAGTGAGTCTAAAACACTACACATCTCTTTATGTAAAGGTATGCTGGAAATGGAGCCTTGTTGAGCAAAGGATTGAAGAGTAAACATGTTCTCAGCAGAGTAAACACTTTGTGGTTCACATCATAAAACGCAGTTTCTCTATTGCTGCAGCTCAAAAAGAGGCTCAGCTCGATCCGAAGTGTAAGAAAAAAGAAGCTAACTGCTAACTGTTTGAGTTATGATTACTACAAGGCTCCCAGCCTTTCCCTCTCCTGTCCTCTGACCTCCACATGCCCTGATCCCTCGTCCACTGGGACGCTGCTGTGAGGCGTCTGGAGCCTCGGCCGACAACAGTGATGGACTTAAAAGGACACAGCGCCCAGTTTTAGAGCGCGCCCCCAGGAGGCACCGAGAGCGCCCCCTGGGACATCACTACTGTGCAGAACAGACATAAACATGGACTGAAAACATAACTTTATTCACTAAATGCTGTTCTTTGTCATCCTCAGACATGTGTGTGAAGTATAACTCAGGACGGTAACACTTTGAGATAAACTGAACTCTAAAGTTACATTAACTATGATTCTTCTCGGCATCAACAACTGTGTCCCTTTTGCTCAAGTACCATGGAAACTGACACAAATATTTATGTCAGACAAGCAGTTGAAAACCAAAGCACGTCTTGTTACTGTGCAGCATCCAGGGTCACAAAAGGCGATAACAGTGTCACATAGGCGCAACTCAAATTTACACTCCTGTGCCCAGGACCTCAAAAAAGACCAGAGGCAATGGAGGTGAATTTGGAAAAAAGCCAGTTTTGTCCTGGGGCACTCTTGTCTTTCACTCACCTGCCTGTGAAAACCTCAGGGCCAACACAATGACTGCTATGTTGAACATACAGAGGAGCTGGGGGCGCTTTCACATGTGATGTCAGATTCAAGTGAAGGCAGTATTTTAAATTAATATTCATCATGAACATATATATGTATATAAATATAATGTCTTTACCGTCAAGATCCTCTGGTCTGGTGAGGTCAATAACTCTGTGGCCGATTTTCCCTTCCTCACTCAGTTTGCTGAGGTGATGCCCGATACTCTCAAAGTGTGCCCTTTCCTGTGGAGAAATACAAACAGTCAGGTACAGGAACAAAGATATACACAGTTTTACTGCAGCAGAATTGTAAAAAATAACCCCATCAGGAATCTGAAATTTTGAGAAGAAAAAAAGTGTATTTGTATTTGATAAATGGAGGTTCTTTTGAAGAGCTGCTCTTTTGACATGAGCTAGATGTAGCTTTTTCCCTCTCTCATCTCTCTATTCAGCCGCTGCTATAATGGATGACAGGAGGCAGAGAGACAGTGAGGGCCAGGGGTGCTGTAAATAGATTTACAGAAGGATACTTTGTGATCCTGAGCACACAATGGAGCCGTGGCCCTCTTTGCAGTGCTCAGATTTTCCTCTGTAATCTTCTCCTTACATCCTCCCTTCAAGTGTACAGCGCCCACAGCTCAGCGCCCATCATTTATTCAGACTTCATGCTTTGGAGAACACACCGTGTTTTCCCGTTTGTCATGTCGCTTTGTGCTCAGATTAAACTTGGCATCATGTTGTACTTGACACACAATGAAACCCTGTCATTCAGCGTGCCGTGACAATATTAAATGTCATGTCAGTGTGCATTTACAGAATAAAATAACAGCTTTCGGGGGGCACTGAATAGTTGCTGCACATTACACTTAATGTATTATGCAAGGGGAGAGTGCCGACTGCTGCTGGCTCCATTGTTGAATGACCTACTTCCTTGGTGAATACACGGGGCATTAGCAAGGGGCTGTCGTCCTCTCTAAAGGCTCCAGATAGACACTTTGACTCGTATGATACAAATAATCCTCTGGACCCTTAGTTCTGTCGGGATGACAGCAAAAACAGGCCTGTTACAAGTATTCAAAAACACATTTGTTTCACTCCCATGGCGAGCTCTCGATCTCTGCCAAAGATGCAGTGTCTGGTCTGACCTATGGCACGTCTCATTGTACTCGGGACTATCAGATACAGCCTGAGCACATCTACAGGTAGAGCTGAGGCACAACAAGTGCCCTGGGACACAGCAACAAAGCACATTCATCTTTTAGACCAGTGTTCTTCCTAAAAAAAATGTTTTTGCTTTCTCCCCAAAAAGCAACTATCAATAAACAATATAGCAATATGTTTATTTATACTTATTTTACATTTATTTCCCTTACTAATATTAGTATAAACTGTCAAAATGCAATGAACAAATGTCACTTTTAATCCCATCCTTGTGTTTTGTCTCAGAAATGACAAGAAAAGACAAGATTGTTGAAGTCCATTTAAGACATTTCACATGATTTAATTTGAGTCATGCTTTTATTAACTATTCTTTAAAAAAAAGGACATGACACAAAAAGAAAAAAAGCACTGCAATTTTCCATCATACTTGAAGGAGCAGTCATTATTTATGGCCAGTTGAGTGATTTTGATATACAATTAACCACTACCTGCTTGTAGCCTGTGATTAGAGCCTGTCCATCTGACGGCCCTTTGCTTACTTAAGTGTTTTCTAATTATGATATATGTGGTGGACCCCGCTGCGCAGGACGACACTTTGTAAAGGGAAGATGCAGTATGGTGCCTCTCTGTGTGTCACATTTTGTGCAGAAGCACAACACAGTGGATGTGCACACAGCGCTGTATTCATCAGCGCGCCACATTATTGCTCTTAATGAAAGAAGCCAGCAGCATGATGACAAAGTGACTGATGTGTGATTAGCTGCACGGGCAATGGGGCTGCTTCACATGCTCCTTGGACAGTGCAGAGGGAAGAAGACATTCAGGGAGCACTGTATATCTGTAATAAAGTAGTCATGTCATCCCTCTTCTGTGCTTGGTTGGTCCCCACTGATCAATCAAGTCCTTTTATAAACTCATGATCATTAAGAATCACGTTGGACTGAGAAGTAAGACGAACAGGGGCCATCCATCACTGAGTTTCATTAATAACCAGCTTAGGGTTCAACTGTTTCCTTTTCATCGCACAAAGTCACAAGATTAGTGAGGATTGGCAGCACAGAAAACTAAAAATACACTGGAGCTCTTGTCCAAAAAGTTTGAAATGTTACATTTTTTATTTGGAAGGTCCGACACACATATCATCATCCTTTTATCGTGTTGGCGATGCTAATTAAAACTGTACTTAGCTAATCTCATCATGCGCCAAGCAATATGGCATCACAAATTTTAATAAAATTTTATATACTAAGCCTAATATACTTATTGGTTATAAGTTGGGTAATTTATGTCCAGGAATTACAATTATTGCTGAAATTAAAGCAATAAATTATCTGTCCTGCATCAGGGTTTTGTTTTAAGTCATGAAAATATTCAGTGAACTAATGCTTCCTTACAGCCAACGCATCAAGTGCTGTGATAAATTAATGGTACTTTTATTATTTTATAGTGTCATTAAATTTTTACTGATCACTCTGACACACAGGAGTAGCAAAGGACACGCCGTATCTGGGGAAATTGTCTCTCCTGCCAGGCACGGACGAGCAGCGCACACAAGAGTTTATTGTAAAATGGTCCAAGAAAATGAATGAATTCTGAGAGCATAAATATAACTGAAGACGAACACTGTTAAACGCTGAAAGCAACTAAAGCACATAATGGTTCTAATGTCTGAAGAGGACAGGAGAAAAGCACAGTGTAATAAGATAAAGACATAGGAAACAAAAGATGTGGACATTATTCCCCTCCTACTTTAACCACGACTCCTGGCAGCAGACTGGTACCTCCCTCAAATGACTTCAGCATGCAGCTCCCTACGCCACAACTAAAATTATAGCAGCACACTCCAAGCTGTAGTGGAAAACTGCCACCCACAATAATTTCATCTGCCCTGCCTGTGCGGTCTTTTGTCTTTCAAGTTTGGGTAATGGATGGACTTTAGTCTCGCTGCACATGGTTGTACAGTTAAGTCAGTAATGGGGGAGGAAGAGCTGAGACAGTGCGTGGATCTTCTTGTGTGATGAAGCCCCAAAGAGTCCCCTGTTGGAGCAGTGCAGAGAGCTTTAATCTAGCGGCCACAGAACATGTGCCGGAGGCCTGCTGCTGTGCCCACAGGGCGTATTCTGGGCAAAAGGCGGGTGGCGGATGGCTCTATGCATTGTGCCTACTCCTGCCCTATATTTAAACAGTACACAGCCAATACACTCACTTCACTCTGCTTTAGAAGTACCTCCAGGCGGGGTCCTGTGATTGTTCCAAAGGTTAAAAACTGTGGTGATGACAGATATAGCATTTATGGTCTTAAAATTACATTGTTATTTTTTTTTATGTAGCCCAATAATCCAATATGTGTCTTGACCCTGAGGAGTTATATTGTTTTAGCAGCTCTAAAAAGATAATTATAAAGTGCTTTTTAAAAAAATAAGGTACAGCGCCTTTAATAATATTGAACAAAATGTAGCAGTGTGTTATTGTATTGTTTTAGTCATGTTTTCCTCATCTGCTTTTCATCTAAAAGCCCAAACGGACCCTGATATGTGACGTCCTGGTGGTGGCTGTATCACACACCTGGTATGTGGAAAGTGGAGTAAGGCAGTGTGCCTGGGACCACAATGCAGTTCTTTGTGTATCGAGTGTCAGTCATCGCTGTGGTCGTGGTCCTCAAGCGAAGACTCTCTCAGACTGAAGCCCTCAGCCATGTGCCCACCCCCTGTGCACAAAGGGGGCACTTAACATGGCTGCTCCAAACTCAACGCCTCATCTGTTTCGTATTTCTATTTTAATCAATTGCAATGTTATTTATAAGTCTATGGTGTTTCTGCAGTTTTTGTTTTAGTTTGAACCATTTAAAAGTTAAGTATATCAAGCCATGCGGTGAACCCACAGTTCCTTTAACGCAGACTCGCTCCTTTTTTCGGCGCTCGTGCTTTGCTAAGGCTAATGCATGGAGCAGAATCAACAGTAGCAGCCACAAAAGGCTGGCACTACTTCAGTAACAGTCATTTCCAATATCGCATAGAGCAAAGATGGTTGGATATTGTGGAACCATTTGTACTGCCAGGGCATCACCTCATTTGTTTAAAACACGCAGAAGAAAGATCTTTAATTCAATTAAACTATGGAAAGACTGGTGAGCTAACCCTGGTCTGGGCTTTGTGCCAAACAACAGTTTATTGTTTGTTTTCATCAAATAATTCAACTGAAAAAATAATAGGTACAACAAGTGAAATCTACTAAAATAGTTGGTTTATTGTGATCGTTTCAAGTATATGGTTTTGTCCTCTCTCGACTCAGCCCTTGTACAAATTAGACTGTTGGTATAAAGGAAGGATTTTTCTTCTCTGATGTGCTCTTCTGTCCTACTGGGCCCATTTGCATCGGGATCATGTACTTTCCAATCCTCAATGATCCAGAACTGTCCACTGGGCCCTCAAAGAAATCTTAAGTTGAGTTAAATCTCATGGCTTATCAGTCCCTCCAGGATGCAAACAGCAGGATCAGAAACTGCAACATTACCACAAGCTCTTTCGCATGTGGACAAAGGCTCCAGCAGACTATTATGGGCCGACTGTCACTGTAGCGTAGATATAAATGCTCTGTAAGGCGGCCTTTTGTTGTGTGAGCTTTGTGGTCAGGATGGCATCACAGGTTTGAGCCATCCTGGCCACTGGTATTATGGGCAACAGCGGCAGGCCAGAAACTCTGTGTTAACAGACAAGAGCAGAAAATAATGGAGAAGACACAGCCAAATGAGCAGCCATGATGGAGGCATTTTCTGGGACAGAGCCAAAGACTTGAGCTGAGATGATGCACAACAGGTAAACACATCATGAAACTATCTTTTGTTTTTATTTATAAATGGATGATGACAAATGGACAAAACATTAATGGAAGCAATCTTCACAATAGCTCTTGCTGGCCGCAGTCAGTGTCTGGGTCTGTGCATAATCTAATTTGGATGGGCAAACCCATGTATGCCAAGGATTTACTTTGCAGCCAAAACGCCTTGGTTTGCAATTTCCAAGACAGCAGTCGAAAAGGCGCAGAAAATTGCTTCCAGGGCTGCAGACCAGACAAGATTATATTCAAAGTCTTTGTGAAGCTTTGCTTGAATGGGACCTGGGCAGCACACACACTAAGCACACACATAAGTGAGCAGTACAACCGCTAGAGCCAATAGGTTAGAAGGCTGCACCAGTGTAAGCTCTATTTGAATATTTACAGGCTGAGCTGTTGGCTATGGGAAAAGGACAATTGTGGTGGTCAATACTGAGAAGAGGAGATGTTGTAGGGCAGAAAGGGGCAGTTCAATAGGTTAATACACTGGCCTTTCACCTTTTGATTCCAGTTAGGGACATGTCAGCACAGGGATATTTTATCTGTGAGCCACAAGGGCATGTATGGGTCTGAAACAGGGCCAAAAGTGAAGTGTATCTAAGTTTAAGGAGCATATTCTGCAGACTCCACAGTTTTCTGTATCAGAAATAAATCATGCTTTTGTCCGATCAAAAGTGAACAGCTTTTTATGGACAATTTACATTTTGCAGTTTCTAGACAATTACACATTTATTGTCTCTGAGAGGATCAAACAGACTCAACTGTATGAGACATGCAGCTGTTTCTCACCAGGCCAAGTCTAGAAAGACTCGTGACTGTGTTTGATGCACAGTACTTTGTCCAAGATACTTTTATCATTGTTTTTGATCAGAGCCACTGCAGTTTCAAAAGTACACGGCAGACACAAGGTTTAAAGTAGGTTCCTGTGTAAAAATACAGATATACAGTATATGCTTCATATCCCTGGCCCCATAACAGAATAATAAAAGGAAACAATTCAAATAGTTATAAATAAACACAGATGCACTGTATTTGACTGAACAGTGGCATGTAGTAGGTAAAAGCCTCCACTGGGTAATGGGGGCATGGTAAATAATGGAACAAAGTAATTGCCCTCAGCAGACAATATGCCTTTATATTAATATTTCAAAAAAAGTAAATTGCACAGGGCTTGTAAAAGGTTTTATTGTACGGATGGGATGTAGTAAAAACAGACAAACAAGACAAAATATCTATAACGTATAAATATTTGACATTCTTCCTGGTTCGAGTCTGATCTGCGCTCTGGGCTCTGTTCTCCTCGAGCACTGACCTCAGAGCCAGAGAACAGGCAGAAATGTTACTGATAAAGGCCAGTAATGAAAGCATTGTACTGCTCAAATACACTTTGTACAAAAAGATGAATTGATCCATCTGTAAGCAGCACTTAGACCCACTTCTCTTCCCGGTCATTACACTGGGATAAATCAATATTTAATATCCCCTCTAACAGCCACACTGGATGATCTTAACCTCTCCTTAATCCCATTTATGTTACCTTTCCAGAATCTTCTTCATATAAGCTCTCACCATGATAAACTTCCAAACAAGAGACTGGGAGGGGAGCTATTAAAGACCACACCATATTTATGTCAGGTGAGCCGCTTTCGTGAAATATTAATATTCTGAAACTGACCAAAGTGAAAGCTTTTATCCAGGGCATTCAAACCGTTCTAGTCCCTTGGCTTGTATCAGCAAAAGGCTCTCTCTCCTCCCCTCGTTTCACCGCTGAATTACAACCCACTGTTCTTTATTGCGGCCGAAAGGATGAAGATGATGGGGCAATTCTTTTAGCTGACTTGATAAAGCGTGCCTCTAATTTCACGCCGTCCTAATAGAGCCAATGTCACTGAAACGAAAAGGTGACAATATCTCACAGTGATTTGCACCAGGCTCCGAGTCAGGCATCACACGGTGTAAGGCTTCGTTAAGGTGTCATTCAACAAGACATACAAATTAATATCGTCATAAAACACAATTCTATTAGGCTTTTAATTATTTGAGTCGGATATAAATGTATTTAATTCATCACAAGCAGTTCAAGAATAAAGAACTCATGTTAAGATTAGATAAATGATTAAAAAATAGTATAATTTATTGATTATTATTGCAATATTATTATTTATATGATTTGTCTTCTAAAAATAAATGATTCAAATATTAAGTGACTCTATATTTTTCCATTGTGTTTGATTACCACCTGCACAAACAGACACTTATCACTTGCAAGCACCAAATTAAAGAGAAATCAAAATAGATGTTGATTCACTTTTTTACATATATATTGACCTAGTTGAGGCTGTTGGTTGAAAGTGTCAGGTGCTCAAATATTAATGAGCATCGCTCCCAGTTCCTGCCTGTTCCTCACAGCCAACTGGCAACATGGCATCAAGCTGAAGCGAGGAGGACAGCTTTTTTCTCTCCTTGATTGACTCATCGATTGAAGATATTTTTAAAGGGAATCCCTGGGAGTGTGTGCTCCTGGTACAAAGCAGCCCCATCCCGTGTCAGGGGACGGACAGGACTGTGAGGCAGCTTTAATTGGGCAGAGACTTCAGAGAGTTCTTGGGCCACACTGGGCACTGCCATGGCCTGTCCCGACCATCACACCAGCATCAACAACACCCAGCCTCTCCACGCACTTAAACATGGCTCATTTGAATAAACACACATTTATACACTTCAATGCCAGCGCCTTTCAATGTGACCACCCTGGACTAGGATTAAAGTACAGATATTGGTTTTAAGAATAATCTGCACATCTCTCCTGACTCCTACTTTCAAGGAGCGTGATTTTTGTTCAGTTGGTGTAGTATATTTCCTGTGTGCATCTTAATCACGTTGCTAAGAAGTGCTAACCTTGTCTCTGCAGTTGTTGAGGCCCACTGAGGTGAGGGCGGACAGCTTCGCCTCCATGCCCTGCTGGTGATGCTGCAGCTGCTCCCTCTGGATCTGCTCTCTCATCTTACGAGCTTCCTGGATCGCCTTCATCACCGTGTCCTGGTCCCCAAACAACGCTGTGGAGTTTAGACTGGAAAGGATATCTGCACAGGAACAAGCGGAAAACGCACACGAGACTCATTTATAATCAGAAAATTCAGACAAACACAGCATTAAAAAATTACTAATTAATATTATTTAAATACGTTCACATAAAAAAATAATAATAAATAAAAATAAAAATAATAATTCTAAGATGCACTGGGTAACTTTTCCGCCTGCCAGTCTCCATTGAAATATTATTTATTATTTATTTAGTTATTATTTTGCATAGAAGTTTTCACACATGCCATTATATATTTATCTTTTCAAGTAGACAAATTAAGAGACACCACCAGGCCAAGTTACGTGACAGATCAATAAAAAAAAAAAAATGTAATTAAATCATTGCTAGGCTTATTTAATGCCTCACAGAAAAATATTCCAGGCAAGCAAAAATATAACATGTCCATAGATAAACATGTGATGGACACAGCACCAGAAAAATGGCACAGAGCACGTTTAATTTACCCCAAAAAAATAATATACAGAAGTTCATAAAACATTACACTTTCAATATAAGTTAAAGAATGCTTATGAATCCCTAATGTAATGTGAATTTTTCTACACGTTTACTTCTACAAATCCCTGCTGATCACAATCTCTGACTCACCTAAAGACGAGGCTCGGCCCATGCCTCCTCCGAGTGGACTGGGGATTCCTCCTTTGCCCAGCAGACTGTTGGGGCTCGGTTTACTGCCGGGAAACAGGTTTTGTGTCGGGGATGTGGGGGACTTGACCAGCTCTGTGGTCTTTGGCCGGGCCGACAGGTTGAGCGGCTGTGTTCCTTCCTCCTGTGGCAGCAGCCGAGATATGAATGATAGAAAACAGAAGTCAATAAGGTGCTCTCCTCCCACGATTTGAAAAAATCCACATTTCCCAAACACCACAAATCTCATGTTTTCCTGGTATTTTCCATTAGGATTTGGCACAATTTTGGACTAAACCAGTACTAAACCAGGACTAAACCAGGACTAAACCAGGACTAAACCAGGACTAAACCAGGGCAAAACCAGGACTAAACCAGGGCTAAACCAGGACTAAACCAGTACTAAACCAGGACTAAACCAGGACTAAACCAGTACTAAACCAGGACTAAACTGGGACTAAACCAGGACTAAACTGGGACTAAACTAGGGCTAAACCGGGACTAAACCGGGACTAAACCAGGACTAAACTAGGGCTAAACCGGGACTAAACTAGGGCTAAACCGGGACTAAACCGGGACTAAACCAGGACTAAACTAGGGCTAAACCGGGACTAAACCGGGATTGAACCGGGATTGAACCGGGACTAAACTGGGACTAAACTGGGACTAAACTGGGAGGACTAAACCGGGACTAAACCAGGACTAAACCAGGACTAAACCAGGATTGAACCAGGACTGAACCAGGACCAAACCAGGACTAAACCAGAACTAAAGCAGGTCTAAACCAGGGCTAAACCAAGACTAAACCAGGACTAAACCAGGACTAAACCAGGGCTAAACCAGGACTAAACCAGGGCAAAACCTTTAATGTTAATTGTATGATGATTATTTGTGATTATTCATATTTTGATTTGTTTGTATTGTGCCATACAGATAAAACCACCTTGTTTTGCCTGTGAATAAAATGCCTGACATATAGAAGGAACCTAAGCTGAATTAAAATAAACTTTTTCATTATTTTTTTATTGTTTTCCGGTCTTAATCTTGCTCTCGTGAAACAGTAACATCTCGGCCTGGTCTTTTCCTCCACCATCCATCCTCTGACAGGGGCTGCACCGCTGTGATCTTCCTCACAGTTGCCCAGCTCCTTTGTTCACACTAATTAAAGCTGATTCTGTCTTTCTGTACATCTTCATCTGCTCTCTCTCTCCTCCAGCCTGCCCGTACTGTCTGCACTCTGCCTCCAAGAATAAATAATGACCAGATAACACGCGCGCCAACGATCAAAGAGCTGCTTCTATCCGTCTGACGCTGACTGACATTATCTACTTCATTAACTACTACACTCATTTATATTATTAATGGCGTAAATAATTGTGAATCTTATTCTTTTACCTGTCAGGGAAACGCCAGTGTTACGTTTCGGTTGAGAAATTAGCCACAAAATGCATTACAAACCTGCTTAAAAATATTGTTTAGGCCGAATACTAATATGTACTTAATATTTAACATTGTTTTTTTTTTTTTAATGGATGAAAAAAGCAAAACATCTGTGCAATAATATATTAATGAATTGGATTGTATATAACTATTTCTTTGGGAAACATATGGCGGAGTTTTCCCTAGGGCCTTGTAATTAAAAGAAATGCAAACAGTGAATCTAAAGTCAAACAAACACGACTATTACAAATGGAGAAATACTGAAAAACATCATTGTATTATGTTGGAAAGTGTCATATAAATAAAATAAAACGTATTATTGTGCAAAACCGTCAAAATGTGAACATGTACTATCAGTTGTTTGTGCAGTTAAAAGCTAGAACTGGCCAAGCAGCGATCAAGGCCTGTCCTATAAAAAGTTGAAGGGAATAATAGTACCTTGACTTGAGTGATGGGGCTGGAGGAGCTCTTGTCGTTCTTCAGAGAGGAGGGGGAGATGGGCCCGCTAGCATTGAGAGCCTGGGGGAGTGGAGGCATCTTGGCTCCGGGAGAGACCTGCATGTTGGCGAGCTGGGCGGCATACAGTTGCTGCAGGGAGGTAGAGAAACCCAAGCGTTAACGTCCAAATCCGGCAAACAGCAAGAGTTTTATATTCTGTTTTTCCCCCTCTCTAGAACTGAGTGTGGGCCTTCATCTGCTGTTCTCTCTTTCACGTCGCTCGTCTCTTTCCATGAGGCTGGCAGAGAACCTCCATCAAAGGTCTTAACTGTATTTCAAAGGCTGAACCCAGAGAGACAGCAGTATTAAAAACCACACAGACATGGCATTCATTCAAAATACTTGGAGCCCCTATTTTCCACTCATCACAGAGAAAAGTTTGTCGACTGGATGCGAGTGTGTTAGCAAAGATCTCTTGTTTCTCCAGATCGACACAGCTTCCCCTTGAAGTGTCTGGCCTGTGATTTGTCTCCGCACAGTCATCTGAGACAGTCCACAATGAAAAGCCAACCTCAGCTGGACGGCCATCACAGAGCATGTTACACACGAGCATTATTAAGGCTTACAAACCTGCAACCAGCACACCCATGGAAGCATTGATATTTTCATTGGCTTTAAATCAGTGAGATGGTCAGAGTTCATCAGACATTTATAGACTGGCGGTTGGACAAACTGTCAGGCAACAATAATTATACCTCAAACATCTAAAGACCAATCCATAACATCTGTACTGAATATTTCAAAATGATAAAGGCTGTTTTACTGCTGCCACTTTCACCTGGAAAACCTCGAATTATTTCCACTATCCGTGTGGTGGTACAGACAGTAATAGTTGACAATGACTTTTGTATTATTCAAAGCAACTGTACCAGAAAATGATTTATTGTGGCCTTCGCTGACACTGGTTCTTTAGGTTGAAGAACATTTCTGTAGACAAAAATGTGAATGATCCTGCGTGTAACAGTATCAAGGCCTCATGCGCAGTACAAAGGCCCTATTCTTTCAGAAAACATAAGGATAACAACGACACACAGGCAGAGGAAATGACAAACTGATTACGTTTCCAAATGATAGCACTGCCCCACCTCCCTCACCAACAGCCTTTTGTGTGTGATGGACTCCACTCAGGGGCAGACCAACTTCATTTTCCTCTCATCTGAGCCCGAGTTCGTTAATGTGAGCAGTTAACTATGTGCTTTAAAGACACCACTGACAAAGACAGAGGAAGTCTGCAGACCTGTTTGTCACTGTCTGGCCCCAGTCTGTTGTACAGATGTTTGCTAACACACTGTCGACAAGTATGGCCCTGACCTTGAGTGGGAAGAACTTTATTGTCCCGGAAAAAGAGCATAATTAGACTTTACCTCAAATTAGAGGCAGCCAGGATGCCCCTTTTCACCACTGATTAGCAGGTCAATGCCATGGGGTGAGAGGGAATGGTTACCCTTGTAACAAGGAACAGACTGCCTTCAGAGCTAAAGAACAATAAATATAATCAGAGGGAAGACTGATGAAAGGTGTCTTAACCTGTAACACATTGCCCAAGGACACACAAAAACCCTTTCTGGATGTGAATTCAAACTTTTTATGTGGTCTAAGATTCAAACCACGTCGCACAAATGACACAGTAGTGGAACTGTATACCAACACTGGCATACAAGATCACAAAACAACACAGGAAGTATAAATATAAGTGGGATTACACTGCCAAAGGCTGGGGATAATGTGGCCTCCTTAAGCAGACAGCTGCTGTTTCATACAAAGACTCTGTACTGTTGTGTTGCCAGGTGGGGGCAGCACAAAAGTCAACTGTAATAAATGTTATTTTAAATCTATAGTATGTCATAGATTTTTGATATCTGTTATTATAGCAAACATTTACAAAAAAATATGAACAAAACAAAAAGCCTCAGTCTGTCTGGTCCTAATCATCCCCTGTGTCCCACTAGGACAGAGCAGTTTTCAGGAAGCATGGATCTGAGTGAAAGCAGCACATCCAAGGTCAGTGTGTTAGCCTCTGCTAATTAAAAACAAGCCCTCTGGAGGCAGCTGAGGTTAAAGCAAGAGACATTTGACTGAAATACAAACATAGTGAAATGATTATGACAGACATACCAATAGTTTGGGCTGGAAATAAAACTATAAAACTATGTATTAAAACGATTACTTTTACACTATTAACATACATTTAACATAGTGCATTTATGATTTTGTACAGCATAAACGTCGAGTCTGTCAGTGTCTCATTCACCTCTCTTTGGCCCGAGCGTGGGGCACTGAGCTGAATATGAGGGCATTAATTGTGCTTCGTTGCACCACACCATTTAAGAAGCCGCCCATGCGCCAGCCCCGTTTGCCACAAGGCTTGTACAGGCTCATTGCCCAGGGCGACTAGGCAGGCTGACCCAGGCGAGGCCCAGATGTCAGGATTGGAGGAAGGCGTCCTGGTGCACTGTGCCGAAGCTTTCCAGTATGGCCCAACATCTGTCTCATCTGCTGGCAACCAACCTGGTCTGCTCCTGCCCCTCCCCCGTCCTCAGGCTCCACAATGTTTTCACTCTTTTAAATAGTTGAATCCTTCTCTTGCACTTTCTGTGTGCGCGCTCTCATTTACTGACACAAACGTAGGCCGTGATATGTGTGAGTGCCTGGGATCTTGGGGGCCTGGGACTCAGGAGCCGGCACTCCCATTCAATGCTGCTTACTGCATTATCCACTCTATCTGTCCATCTGTCCCTCTGTTCACCACTGCCTCCTCACAGCTGCTCACCTAGCCGTCCTATTAGCCAGGCTTCCACGCACCGCGAGTGAGGCTGCCCTGCGCTGGGTTACCTTCAAAGACCGGACTCCTCTGCTCGTAAACACAGAAACAGCTGCTCTCTACAGTTCGTCTGTTCTACCTTTTCTTCCCTCCTCCTGTCGCTCTGTCTTTCTCTTTCAAAGTCACAACTTATTCACATATTAATGATGTGATTTACACATCTGCACTACACAGGTTTTCCTACACGTTCAAACATCCTCTTCACTTTGGTCATTAAGGAGAGTACGAGACCTTCACTCGTTTGCAGAGGATCACGTTTAGGTGTTTCATAGAATATAGTACAATGTTTCAATAAGTGTATATTTAGATTGGGTAGAAAGCAAACATAATACAACACCTGTCCACAGAGATATACATACAGGCAGAATGTAACTTTGCTTTTACAACCATCACAAACAACTAGCTTTGTAAAATTAGGAATACTCTCCACTTGTGTTATCAGCCAATAGCTTGTTGTAGGTGTCTACATAAATTGTGGAACAATCTGAGCACAATTTCCTGTGTTAGGTGAGAGGTGTCACTTGTAATCAGGGAAGGACAGGCCCGGATGCAGGCATTGTTTCCTGCTGGCCCTGGCCTCATCCCAGCTCAGTGTGGGCACTAATGAAGAGGGGCATGTCGCGCTGGGATAGTTTACGCGCCTCCTCTCCTGTGAGTTGAGAATGAGAGCCAATCTGTCAGGAAAACATTGAGTGAAATTGCCCTGTGGTACAGCAATGCCTGGTGACAGCCACTTGCTGACTGCCAGCCAGTGGAGTGATGCTACCACCCTGTATTGACAAGCAAATTACAGTCTCCAGCACTGAAACGCATCCGTGAGAATTCATTTACATCCATCAGCTTCAGGCCTTTGTTACCTTGTTGGTTTTTCTTCTCTTGAAGAGAAAGAGGGGAGGGCCTTAGATGGAGAAATTGTGAAGGGGCTATGTGGTCGACATTAGGACTGACAGAGCTGCTCGCCTCTCTGACTGGATGGCTGATCACATTACCTTGGCTGCATTGTGGGAATTAGTTCTTCCAACAAGGTTATTTTAAGGTTCATATATTGCACAATCTAAACTGAGTAAATCGATGGAAATTATACCTTGCCATCACACTGACAGGAGATATTTTAATTAGGGTGGCTGGTCACATGTGTGAGACAATTTCTGTGTGTGTAAAGGAGACGAGGTATCACTAAACTCTAAAACTGGAAAAGTTCCAAAGGTTACAGCTGTAGTTTTTGTGATTATGCATTGAGCAAAATACTTCAGATTCTCACTATAAACCTCCACTGATGTCATTACTTAACAGAGGATAGTTACTGTGAACCTTTAAGTAACAATACCACCAAAGACGTCTTCATTCTCATTTCACTGTGAGCACACGTTATAATCCCTGCTTTAAAATGAACCCTCCTCTTTCAAAGCCATATACCTCTCAATCATTTGATGCAAATGGTGGGTTCTGGTGCTATTATTGCTCTGGGGGGAGGAGACAAGTCTAACTTTAATTCCACGTCTAGGCTGATACGCTGTTTTTAATCATGACGGTCTCCCTGTGCTTTGTAGAGGAAGTGGTGGCAGCCCCATGGTTTGTGTAGAAAAGGGCATGTTTGACTTGCCTTGCTGTTTTAAGGGGACTCTCTATGCAGGGTAAATAGCAGGCAGCAGGCAGAAATGTGACAAGATGACAGACTTCAATTAATGTGGAAATGCACCTCTTTTTGTTTACTGTGTTCTCTCGAAAGGTCGGCAGAGTCATGGTCCTGGATTCACTGTTTTTGCCCATTCCCAGGGTTAGATACATACTCAGAATTAATCATTCCAACCCGTCTTCCCCTCCTCACCCCATCCTTTAGATATATGACTGTCTTATCTGACCTCATGCACTAAAATAGACTCGGTGTGCATGTCCTGAACTGCAGCAAATCTAAAAAGAACTCAGATGTACTTAAGTATAAAAACAGCTAGAGAAAACTCATTGAACACCTTGCATGCTTCTGATAGCTCCTCTCATGTCTACAGAACAACACAGAGCCAGCTGCATGCATTGTTACAACTTGCCAAGGCTTGTTAACACTGACAGTGGGAAGGACAAATGCCACATACATCACTGAGAGCTGTTTTTCTCTCTCAAGTACTGTTATTGTTGTTGTTCAAATGTTCACTGGCTTTTCAGTTTGTTGACAAAGCAGTGGTGAACACTAACCACAGATCTGAGATATTTTGTTGATCTTTAATCTATTTTCAGAAGTCATATCCACGAGGAAACAAAAAAAAAGACATTTAATTAAGATTCCATTTATGTTTTAGTTATGTAGTTATGGTTATTTAGGAATAATCTATCACATATGTACGAGTCGCAGTCATTTTGAATAATAGTTAATAAAAGAACCTGATAAATAACTTGATTAAAGAGTATGGCCTTGGGTTATGCCCTGACCTGAGTTCAGCTTTTTTAATTGCATGTGAGAACAGTCCTGGAGAAGCCTGTGGGGCTTAAAACATATTTCAACCTGCTTTAAAACGTACAGTTTTAACCACACCCATAACTTACTTCTATGGTAGAACTTTTAATAGGAGACTTTAAACTAAACTGTAAAAAAAAAAAAAAAAAAAAGAGGATCTATTGAAGTAAAATGAGAAACAAAGAGGCTGCGATTGTGCGATTGTAGCTTACATAGCCAAGTGTGTTCTGATAAATGTGCTGGCAAATGATTAAGGCAACCAAAGTGTTTCCCATTACCTCTAATAACTATTATCTTCCCAGCTCTGTCTGGTGGCGCAAGTGGGGCTAAATCCTCTATAAAATGGGATAAATTACATATGTGCAGTGATAAGCGTGTGTGCGCTGAGGGCTCCTGGATTATTTAGTGTGCGGCTCATTACTTAGCGTACAGCTGCTTAGCCCTCTCTCTGCCCTGGGCTTGGCGGGCGTCCCTTGCATTCTTTGTCATCGTACTGTACATACCTGAAGCTGGAGGGGGCTGAGTCCTGACGCTGCTGCAGCTGCCATTGTGGATGGAATGAACTGCACGGGGTAGTTATCACCTGTCAAAGAGAGGAACAACAATGCTTACAGGTTCAGACAATGAACCAGCCCACAGCCACCAGACAAGTGCCAACACGGATCCCGGGCCGTCCAAAGTGCAGCACAGTGGCACAGCACAACGAGACGTCCCACATCTGCACTAACAAAAGACTGAGAAGGTCTGTCTGGAGAAGGATTACACGCAATTTAAAGCACTATTGGTCTATACAAGTTGACTGCACTATAAACATGTATTTTAACCGCTCAGCAGTTGTAACAAGTCTGTTGTATTCAAAATGTCATTACATGAAATGAGCACTGTGTTCTCTCATAAACCTTGACTCTTCTGGCTATTGTTCAACATGACATTGTTCTTGAGTGAGATTTTGGCAGCAGATTGAAAACACTTGTGGGTAGGACTAGTTACAACAAGTGTGCACTCACAATAACAAGAGGAAAGGAGTGAAACTGTAGGCCTATCGGCTCCCATATCACTGCGATCAAGTAAGAAAAAAATGGTCTCTAAATAGCTGCACTATTCGTTACAATTCACTACTGTTGGCCTGCCATCAGCACATTTGTCAGACAGGGATATAAAAATGGCCGCTGTGTGAGTGATATTCACAGGGGTGTTTAACTGACTACCAGAAGCTTTCACACACTCGGGCTAGTGTGTGGAGACGGACGGGGCAGCCCTAGACGGGTACATGTGTCTGTGAGGGGGCTGGGGGGGGGGGGGGGGATGGGGGACTTGGCCCGTGCTCACACCCCACTTCTGCCTGTCACTTCTCTTCACAAACATATGGAGCCATTAAGCCCAAGACAGGCTAAATGTATATACCTTCTCTTTCACTTTGCCCTCGCCTGCTCGCCTCTCTTTACGATCTTGTACAGCGCAGCACAATGTGATACAAGCCATGGAAACTCTATCCCCATTTAGTAGCAAATAAAATCACACAGGAGAGCTGGTTTCAAATAGTGCTGGCCTGTATGCACTGTGGTTATTTCTACGACGCCTCTTTTTGGTATCACTTTCCTTCTGTCTCTGTCTGTGATGGAGAATGGTAATAAATGGCAGGGTGTCTTTAGATGTTATGTGAAACCACGGAGGGTCATGTGCTAAGTGAGCGCGCCCTCAGTGCTGGGGGTCCTGCACTTCAAGACGGGGTGCGACTTTAGGAGAACAGGCAGCAGGCCAGTTTAGCTCTTCTATCGTATTGTTAAAAGGAGTTAAACAGTTTTATCTTTGCACATTCGCTTGCTTTTGAATAGTGACTTTAGATGGGTCAATGCAAACTATAGTTCTGCTCCTGTGGTACCATGAAACGTAAGTCATATATTTCCCGAGAGTTGACAGATGTACCACTGACCTTTCCAGGCGCAGATCAAGTGGTGATGAATGTCCTCCCTGACTACAATTCCCACACTTGATCTTGTCACAGGCTTGGTTTTGAATTTACAATGTATTTTTAACCGGCTTTAACAATAACAAACAAACCATTCTATGCATACACAGCAAATGTAAAATAAACATTATAAGTAACTATATGTCTACATTGGATAGTGGATGTTAGCGGTCCATCAGTCTTAATGCTTTCATTTGGCCTCACTCTGTGTAAACAGACTGGGAAGTCCATTGCATGTCTATTTGTTTAAAAGATGAGTAGCTGTTTCTATGGCTGTGCTTGTCTACCATGCAACACCAGGCCATTGAGCACAGACGGTGGACGGGCTGATGACTTAACACTACGGTGCAGGAATGACGGTTTCCATGCGAACGCCACAGGGCCACTGCCGAAAGAAGTGGTCCCTGGGAGCTGTGTCATAATGGTAACATCAGATTAGTGTGTATTAGTCTTAGGAGTGAATGCTTGGCCACTCACTTCATGAAGAAATAGGCGGCAGCTTATTGTTCACTCGGCAGGCGGCGATAACATTGTCGTCTGTTTATTGTGTAACACGGCCGAGGTCTGGCAAATACCTTGTGTGAAGAGTCATTTTCAGACCCCTTCTGGTATTTCTTTGTGAGCTCATGAATAATGCACGAGGCGTACACAGGACGACCCCTGACCATGATTCCATAATAGCTCCTGTTATTTGAACTAAAACATTTTTCGTGTCAATCCTATTTCATAAAGCAAACTGGTAAAAGACTCCCCCTCAGGCACTTTGTTTAAGCTGTCATGCCTCCACAATTCCAAAAGAGCTGACTTTATTTTTTCACTGTGTGGTTTTATAGTTAATTCATTAACTGCTCAACCACTCCTTTTCATATTTTGCTGTAAGCATGTTGACTTCTTTGTGTTTCTCCTTCCTGACAACTTGCCAGTTTTCACACTATCTCAGGTAACACACAAAAAAATATGATAAAAAAAACTATGAAGTTCCATTTTCCGGGTGCAAGATGTTGAAAAAAAAAAATGTTTTTAAAACATATGTTTGTGCTTTATGTAGACAGAGTACTGGGGAAATATGTGTGTGGTACATTTTAAAATGGCAGGCGTTTGGTGAGGCATTCTTGACTCAAAAGACAAAGGAGAAACATGTTGGTACATGAAGTAAAAGCAGTGCATGAAACTAAGTCTGCTTTTACCATTATAATATGATTATCCTTTAATTATACAATTGGTCTATTAAATAAAATTGCATTATGTGTCACGATGCTACACATCCAGGGTTTTGTAACGTGATCAGAAGTCTCCTAAAGATACTTTAATGTAGAATATTTCACATTCCTGTCAAGGTCTGTCTTCACCTATTGTTGCACATAGATGGGGGAGCTGCTGTGTCTTTGCCTCAGGTTCAAGTTGAGATTGAGCATGGCATGCCACTGTTAGGCCTTAATCAACTTTTTACAGCTCATTATACTCCACTTAAAAGACAGATGTAAATCAGGATTAGATGTGAGAACATACCTGGCTTATAAGACATTCCTGGAGGGAAGAGAAAGCCTTGCTGGGCAGCGGCTGCTGCTGCCAGAGTGCGTTGGTCGTGTGGAAAAATGGGGATCATGAGCGGAGGCATGTGACCCTGGACCTGCTGAACAGATAGGAGCAGAGATCAGAGAGAGGCCTAAGCACGGGCATGGTACATAGAAACAGAGGCATCTCAGGGGGAGGCCAGATCACAGCTCTGTCTAACGTGTGTTGACAGGGGCTCTGTGCCACTGACGGCCCTCGTGTGCTCACACAATACATTCATCCAAGCTACAATTTTACCTGGACACATCAAAGGCTCAGCATACACACATTGTTACAGTTAGGTCAAATGAAATGACACGCAGGACAGAGGACAGAGGATCTATGAGGCTCTGGCTCCCATTGAGGAGTGGGGCAGTTACAAAGGCATTTGGCCTGGCTGTTAAACTCAATACGACATGTCAGCAGAGCATTGCTGAATGCATTACACAGGTGCAGTTACAGGGCCGATTATCATGTACATGCATGCACAGTCACCTCGGGGAAAGTTCACCAGCTCACATAATCACAAAGATACAGGTGATAAAGCCTAAAGACAATGTCGTCATTTACTGAAGCTATTTTCAGCGGGAGAGACGCAGGCGGGAGTGCTCATTGCCCGCTGTATTTCACTTGGATGTCATTCTCTGTCTCTTCCACTCACAGATTAACCTTCACCATCTTGCCTGTTGCTGACTAGCGGCCTACTGGGAATATCAGTGCAAAGCCTCTGCCGAGAGTTCAACGGTGGCTTGCATTTTTAAAAGTACCGTTCGCACACATGTTGCGCTGGCCAATCACACTGTCATTGCCTGCTTCCTGAAAGTCAGTGATGAGGAGCAGGACCTGCAAGGGTTAATCTAGCACTGGGCCAGAACACCTCAAGGGAACCAGTCTGGAAAATGGGTTAATAAAGGTCATCCCCCAAAATAAACACTTTACAGAATGTCTCCTCATTCATCCCTCTTTAAAATCAACCTGCAATAAAAAAGGTCTGGGTGCAATTACTGCTGCTGCATTGGGGCATGAAATCAACCTGCACAGAGCTGCTCCACCCCCACACGCTCTGCCTGAGGTCTGCTACCACCGCCCACCCCCGGTCTACCCTGTCCATACCAGGTGCACCCCACTTCTACGACAGCAAGAACGCTACTCAAAACGACTTTATCGATCTGTCAAGAGGTGCAAAGCTCAACCGAAAACTAAAACATTTATGTCTACTGAGATTTTAGAGCGGTGCAGAAAGTGCATTGTAGAAGAACAGAAAAAGTGTTTAGTAATGTTGCTATAAGTGCTTATCCTGTAAAAAAGAAAAAGGTCAAAGAATCTACGGCAAATTACTTAAAAATAAAACATGGCTTTATGGATTTGGGCTCCACGTTGCCCAGCTCAAAGGATGAAACATGGTTCTTGGCCTTGCATGTATGGAACATATGGAAAAACACAATAATTAATGTCACAACATGAGGTAGGGCCGGTGACAGGCGGAGGGACACAGGGGAACACAGCGTTTCTCTGTCTGTGTATTTGGACTGTAAAACCAGATGGAGTCTGCAGCTGAATGTGTGGCAGTCACGGGGCAGAGCAGTGTGTTAGCAGTGTGTGGCTAATCTTAAACACCAGCTGTAAATAACACAGGTAGAGAAATATGCCTGTAAAGAATAGTCATTATTTAGCAACAAAATGCCACGACAAATATTTGTACAGGTTTTACTGCCTTTCTGTCACTAAAGTACTTACTTCTGTGTTCCTTGTTGAAAAATGGTTGTTTGCTGGTTTTATAAATCCATAGAAACATAAATAAAATACATTAAATTGTCCAAAAATGTTTTTATAGCCTACTGTAATTATGTATTAATATTTTAATTAAATGGCTTCTGATTTGTAAAGTGGTGCAATTAATTATAACATTTTAATTAATCAGGACCGCCAACAAATTTATAGGGAAAATGTTTATTCTAAAGCGAGTGGCTTATTATTACATTTAGAGCAGAGCGGACCTGTATTTGTGATCATTTTTCAAAGATTAAATAAAATGAAACTGATTTAGAAAGTCTGAATTAATTTATGGAAAATTAAAAAAAAAAAAAAAAAAAAAAAAAAAAGGAATAAATATATAAGACCATGTAAAACTTCGACAAACTTTATGAGCAAATGAAAAGTTAACTGGAGAGGGCTGCATACACTGTGTGCCAAGGATGTTTCTATTGCAGGGCTGGACTCGGAGAGTGAAGTGCAGCAGATGTGAGCGAGAGTCCTTCCTTCCTCTCGTAAATACAGCCGCATTGTGGCGCTGGCACTGCTCTGCCTTTGTTTTAGCATTGCTAAGTACTGGATAATGTCATTTCACACCATCTGCCCGCAGGCTTCATTAAAGATACATGAATGGGCGATCTTATGAGGAACAGGTGCTATTGTTTGTCCCTCAAGACCCGGAGCTAAGAATCTGACTCAGAATACTTGAAGAGGAGCATCTGTAGTGATCAGTCAGACAGACTTGGCCCTGGCCCCTGCTCCACAGCACACGCACCAACAGAGGTTTCCGGGGAACTCGGCATCTTTACAACATGTATCATCAATTCATACGGCCTGATGAAGCCTGGAGTAAGCAGCCAGCAATCTGTTTAACTCGCAAACACTTTGGACTAAATACATAACATAACAATGTCATTTTTATGTAACAGGATATACAGAAATCACACTTGTTTTAACTATTCCCTAACATGCACCTCTGATCCTGCAGTGTAACTCCTGTAATCAAAAGGGACACACAAGCAAATCATACAAAGATGTACATAGCTCTGAGCAAGGCTTCTGTCAACACCCTGCTCGTCACTTTCTGCTAGAGCCTCTAAACAGCTCCCAGGAGGGCTCAGGACCCCTGCCGGCATCTCTTCGAAAGCAAAAAACGTCAGTCTACAATACAACCACAATACAGCCACACAATGAGAAGACGAAGAGGAACAGCTGCCTCTTTTACACATGTGTCTTACTCATTTCATAAAGATTTTGTGCAATAATCCACATGAATTCCTACTTGACACCTTTTCTCTCACCTCTCACAGCTGTTTGTCACTGATACAATCTCATACAAACCGATACTATAATTGTAAATCTATGCAATCGATTGTGAAGCGTCTTATCAGCGGCCTATTCGACTAATCTTTTACTAAAATACTCACACACTGAAACACTACTATAGCTGTAAGATTTGCAGCTTGCAGTAACTTTCATTTTCACGTAGACCTTCTTTTTTTTTCTTCACATCACACCAGAGGAGGCTCCAGCTGTTGCTCTACGATCTGATATTTCACATACTTTTCCTCACTCCATTGAACTGCTGCAACCGGAATCACCTTTTAATGAATTTGAAAGAAATTACAGCAAAATTGTATTTGCCACCACACTGTTATAAAGTGAAGGTGGGAAGCAATTAATTTCATTACCTAAAACTATTTATAAAATTATTTAATAGCACCTATAATTTTCAAAAGTTCAACAACTCAGCTCCACATGGACACTCACAGAATACTGCAGAATATTGCACCAACCCACTGGTAAATTTCACAAAGACACATACCTTATTATTACTATCAGTTACACTAAGGTGCATCCAGACAGCCACACATCATATGGCACAGTTCCACTTTGATCCGACAGCAGTGTGATGCGGTATGGATTTGTCTGTGGCTAATGGTAATCAGACGAGTAGATCAATAGATTTAAAGCAGACTTTGATGCTCCAGACTTGTGGCTCTAAATGAAGGTCTTTATATTACCACCCACTAGACTGAAGCAGCTGTATTCTTCCTGACTGTCTCCTTCAGTGAGGTAACAGTCCTTAAACAAGGAGGGCACAGACAATGGAGCGGGGCAGGTCACCGACAAACAGACACTTATGTGAACTGTCTCTGACCTCTGTACTTTCTCACTGCACATGAACTTGGATGACATTACTTTATAACCAGACGTAAAAGACATAGCCATCTTGTTTAAGGCCATTTAATAATTTCACTTATATAATGCATATTCTTTTGATGTATAAATACTATATTCAAGATAATTTGAGTAAGTTTATGGCACCTTCAAAGACACATGACAAATATGTCCACACAGTTGGGTTTTCTTTTTTCGCCCCAAGCATAAGCCTAATATTTAATGACATCTTTATTGTTAAGACTGAGATTTATATAACTCTGAACACACCAGAGCATTTGTACAAACTTGTATCCTATGTCAATGTTGAAGCAATGATTACGATAACAGTTGATAATAATATTGATAACAGTTTTGTGTGGCTCCCTTGAGCTTTAACTCGGACAAAGGGCTTTATAGAAAAGGCAGTAAAAGTAGACACAAGAGTCGGGTTATTCCTTAGGGACTAACCAATAGATGACTTCTTGTTCCACTAATTCCTTACACAGTAAAACAAGCCTCCTTGGAAAAGAGCCATTCCAATATGTCTATATTAAGTCGGGAGCTTGAAAGTGGGGGCAGTCCAGCCCCCTCACCCACTTCACTTAAAACCCTCTGCACAGACCAGACGTCCAAGCAGCACCACTGGAACTGAGTGAAGCTAGTGTCTGCATGTACAAGTTAAATTTATAATGACTCTGAATCCAAAAGAATTTAAAGCTGCCAAAATTAGCAAAGAGTCTCACTCATAATGTGTACATGAATAGAGAAAGGATTATCAGACGTGTTTAAGGAGTTTCCCCCTTAAACACATGTCTGCCCCGTACGAGTCAACAGCCTCAGACCTTCGTTGGTGGTGGTGGGGGGAGGAGGGGGGAGGAGGGGGCGCGGTGGGGCGGTGGGCAAAGGAGGGCGCTAAAGAACATTGGACATGGGTGAGTGAGATAAGCACAACTGGCTGTCACTTAAGAAGGCGACTGTGGCATCTTCAGCTCAGTTACATTCTGTTTAAGACGGTCATGTCATTGTTAAACGCACAACCTGGAAAATAAATATACTGTGTGTGTAAAAGGTAAATGGCGACTATTGTGTTTGTGTTTGAGTCGCATTGTTGAGTAAGTTTAATCAAATGCTTCATCAAATGTTTCAACAGTGATAATGTTTGAATATAAAAAAATATGATAAGATTCGCGATTACACAAAACACGTATTGAGCGTAATCCCCTGGGAAACGCCTGGACTTTCTTTCATAGCTAAAACAAAACCGTCCTTATTGAGCGGGCCCAGAGCTGAATACTGCGCGGGCAGTGGTGGCCTAAGCAAACACACGCCTCTGCGCTGGCCGCCTGAGCTCTGTGGATCCAGTTAATGTGGCTGTGTTTCCCTCTGACAGAGCCCACCGCGGAGGAGGACGACCGCGCCAGGCAAGTGTAAAGACAAAACAGTTTGCCGAGAACATTAGTAGAGTAAACACACATACGAGACTAAATCAACAACAGACCACAGGGCAAGTTCTGCTGAAGAAATGTGGCCCTATCAGAGCTGTGTAAAGGAGAGCCGTGTTTCCCAAGCAGCGGTGCAGGGATCTATAAGTGTTCACAAGAGCAAAGCCAGGGGAATGTGAACGATCAGACACTCTTTTAGGAACATCAGCAGCAATATTAGTCTTATTAATATTTAGAAAAAACATAGAAGAGCATGTATGAGGCTGGAAACGACTGGTATAGATCCAATTATTGTTTTGCATCTGACAAAATCCTTAGTCTTAAGTTATTCTTTACAGCAGAGGAGAACGCTCGAAGCTGACCTCATAACTTATCCTCCTGAAGGACAGATTTACAAAGCCTTCAGGTAACTAAACTGGTAAAAAACAGACCCTCAAGAATGCGCTCTCACACTGGAGCAGTTACATAAAATAAAGAAAGAAAAGACAAGCAGAAACAAGGATATGACAACCCAAAAAGTGTAAAGACTTGTTTTACCGGGGCAATATTTGCATAGAAAATCTCAGTTCCATTAACTGCATTCACAGATAATCACTTGAGCCGAGGTAGCGTCCATTACTCCTCTTCTTATTAACTCAGAAAACGGCGCCGTCTTTATTGTTTGAAATGCACAACTTTATTAAACGTCAGCATTTACTCCTCGCCTCCTGACAAGCGGTCCTATTTCATAACTAATTAAATTGATCCCTCCCTCTCTTCCCAACAATCAGGTCCACTAAACTGAATTATTTGGATCCAAGTGTCAATATATTAAATCACAGGGGCTAATGAGTCGGGTCGTGGCGTTCTTTTATCTTCGGTCTTGCATGTGCACATCTTCATCAGCTAACAGTCTCTTCAAATGGACCGAGCCTGCCTGGGTGGGAGCCAAGCCTCGTCTGACTGGGCTGGTAATACCCCACATAATCCCGCTACAGCTTCCACACACAGGGAAACGCTGGCGGCAAATCACAAGCGCCCCAGACACGCACACACACACACACACACACACACACACACACACACACACACACACAACGCACACATTACAATATCCCTCCTCTATTATTCTCTTATTATCATGCTAACAGTTCCAATCAAGCTGCGCTAATTAGGGGACTTACACATTCTCTTTAACAATATCTACTTTTTGAGCTTTTCGAGGCAGTGCGTTAATAAGAGGCTCACACTGCGAAAATCATTTGTGCCGGGGAAACAACAAAAGCATCAGAGAACACACAAATTAGCACAGTTATCTTTGTGCAATTACCATACTGCTCTGGGGTGGTTTAAAAACAGACGGCTCGTTTGGAATATTTACCATGCGGTTGCAATTTTAGAGATGATTTTTTTTTATATTAAGAAATAAAATCAGAGTAATAAATGTGTTTTACAAACTGATCCCTGGTTGTATGTTTTTAAAAATGAATTTCCAACACTATTTAAACAATGGTTATTATTAAGAGATGACTGAGGAGAACTACCTGTCATTCAGATTCAGAGACAGTTTTATTTACCATTTTTCCTCGTTTCAGCTTCAGTAAAATGTTTAACTTTCCAACTGTAATTATGAACACGATAAAGACAAATACAAAGTCAGATTACACACAGTGAGGACTGAAGGGAACAGGGAAACACTGCACTTGATGAGAAAAATAAAGAACAGTCAAGGTTGTGTAAACACTGAGAAAACTCTGTGACAATGGCCTCCACAGAAAGTTGTTATCTGTTCCCACTTGGTTCTTAACGCACGCAGAGGTGACACATCAATGCCACAGTGGATAAAAAACTGTTTTATGATATTGTAATAATAAAAATCAAATAAAATGGTTCCTCTGTTTCATCTTGGCAGCACTGCGTTCTCCAGCTGTTTGTGAAGATAAAGTTCACCATGACCTTTCAGCCAATATTTATTCTCTTGATGTGAGTCTCCATGTGGAGGTCCCTGTGAAGATACAGAGCTCTGGATTCCCCTGGAAGGAACCACAGCTATGATCTAAATATCATATAGGTTTTAATAAAGACAAGGCCCAAACATTGTGCTTAATAACTTCACTTAACTGTGGCAAACTCAGACGCCTTTCAAAATTTCAGATCATTTAACTCAAAAGTTAATCTCATCCTGGGATTGAACAAGTGCCAGGAGCATTTCAGAGATGGGCTAAACAAATAAAAACAAGCTAAACAGAAGCACACAAAGCCTTAGGCTTTGATAAGCCCCCACCACTGCAATCAAAACATCTGCTATCTTAAGACAAGTGACATTGTAATCCGGGAGGACAAAGAGTAAATCTCTCTTTCTTGTGAGAGTGATGGGGAGGATAAATGAAGGCTGGATCCCAATAGAACTTAATTAAACTGCTATTTCCCCTTACCCACATTTTAACGACCACCTTCCTTTTGAAGCCTCTGCTCTGAACACCTCAGGAGTCATTACCTGAGCAACAACAGTCTCAAGTTCCACCCCCAATAGTTTTACAGACTTTTACTGTTTGGACAGTGACCACTGATGTCCACAGTATCACCATTTAACTGACCTCGCATGAAGCCATAGGAGCTTTTCTCCCTCCAGCCAAAACAGACTTTGATGGTCAGAAGGGTCCTAAATAAGGATTAGTGCTCCCCTCACCAGCAGACACAAACGCACAGGCTAAATCAATCTGTCACAGATTAAGAGCATTTTACACAGCAGCCAATGCTTTAAACTAACATGACATTTGTTTTCAATTTCCCCATTGTAAGTGATTGTTTTGTAATAAACAGTACACATTTCACACTGCACAGAAGTATGAACAAAGTACTCTAGTTAAAAATAATTGTATCCGCTTTTGCAGAGTTTGGACTGAGGAGCAGAATTCACCACAGTCGAAATGGCACTGCTTTTATAAGATAAATGTTGAAGAGTTTTTGAGGAAGATTCAAATAATACCACTGAAAAGGGAGTTGTCCGTAAGAACAAAGAGAGGAGGCAGTGGAGAGGGACGTGCCTGACACGGAGCACAGCAACAGGATAACGTGGGGTTCACTCAGGCATCCAGCCCTCAGCCTTGACCACTGCCAGTGACCGCTCCGACGATACCGTGCACAATCAGACCATGTCCAGCTATGTTCTGCCTGGGTGGTCCTATTTTGGCTCTGTGTAGCATCAAGCGCACTAATAACAAAACTTAAGAGAGCAACAATGCTGGCCAAATAATCAAAAGCATGTCAGAGTACAGTGTGAAGGCTGCTCCGTGGGCCGCGTGGGACTGCTCTGTTCCAAAGGCATTTACCAGCCTCTTTCATGTCCCCCACCTACAAGCTCCTCCTCATTAACACTACTCATTAGCTCTTGTTACTTTTCCCCCTTTTTTGTTCATTAAGACGTGCTAATTATTCCCCTCCATATTTTAAAGCCCCTGCGATTACCAACAGGTAATTAACATTTGATGAGTGTTGAATGGTGGATTGACGTGAAATTAAAGAAAAGATTAGAAGAACAGTCCCGAACAGAAGTTGGTAATGGCAAGTGCTTTAAAGTTTAATTGTATTGATCTTAGTAACAGTAGGTATACACTAATTACACCAGAGAGAAAGTGTGTGGTAAACAGAAAAGGGCAAATGTTACCAGTCTACAGAAACACACTCACTGACCTGGATCTGCTGCTGGAGGAGGTTGATTTTGTGCTGCTGCTGCAAAAGCTGCTGCTGTTGTCTTGCAATCTGGACAAGGAAAAAAAAAAACATAGATTGGTTATGACGTAAAATAAAAATATAAAAAAATAAAATAAATGTGGATATCAGTGCAGATTTTACAGATATGCGTTCATTTAATTATTGTTTATTTATACGGACTGAATTAAAATCATAAGTGACAGTATATTCTATGCAAAGTTGAAATAAAATCCTTCTTCTGTCTTTGTGATTTGCAAATACTACATACTCTTAATTGTATTTTTTGAACAGATTTGACAGATATAATTCTCTTTGTTTATAAGGGCTTAAAGCGACATTACAAAATCATCAAAATCAGCATCACATTTGAATTAAAAATATATAAACACAGTATTTTCGATGAATATTTTCACTGTCTCTGTGATAATCTAATATACTCCTAATTGCATCTCATAGTTTAAGAAGTGACAACACAAAAAAATGACAATAGTAAACAGAAAAAGCCTCGCCGCAGGATAAACGCAACTTAAATCTCTGCAGCGTGACTTGCGCTCATCCCCGCCGCCGTCCCTCCTACTACATACCCACTTCATTGAGCGTGACAACCCAGTTTTAAGTGTCATTTCATTTTCATTTTTAAATATAATTACAAAGTGTTCACTGTAAGATACCAGTCGTCTGCAAATGTGTCAAGATTAATTTGTGCCGGCTTCCTCAGGAGTGTCAACAGTTAATTACTGCGTTGTATCTTGATGGCTTGATGAAATCCTGACTCTCAGTGGGCCAGCGCTCTCACTTTGGTTTTATTAATATTCGTCCTTTTCAAAAACACCCTGAAAATAATGAAACGTTTGCCTATCGCGGCGTTTATGTTGCGTTGGTGTCTCCGCGGCACAGCACGCACAGTCGAGGGGTAGTTTGCAAATGTACATCATTGATTGAAAAAGAAATCAATACTGTTAATGTATTATTAGTGTACTATGACCAAATACATCACTCCAAGGTAGATGGGGTATCTTTTCATTTAGCCGGAGAAGGTGCGAGCGAGCAGGGAAAACTCTGAGTGAACTCCTTGCTGATAATTGACTCATAGCCATTAGAGCGGCTGCTGATAATAAAAGTGTCGCCCGTGTAGATAGTTTGTGTCCTTATTTCTTCCCAGACATTAACACACTTCATGGCCCCCGCTAATTTGCTGATTTGTACAATATGGCTCATTGGCCTGATTTGTGCTGCAAATCTAATGCCAGCCTTGTTCTAATAGGAGCCGATTTATAAGATATAGAGGACTTCCATGTTTAATATAACGTTTAATTCTCACATTCCCTTGCATTTGTTGGCATAGTCATAATAACGCTTTTCCAGCCACACAGCATAAATGTGGGCGAGAGAGCATGACAGGAGAATCAGAGGTAATACAGAAACTCTTAAATCTAATATTATTTCTTATAACTTGTGCAGAGCAAGATTTTATTGGCAGCGGGTGTCAAATAAAGACATGCCGCAGAATTAGAGTCGCCACTTTAGGAAGATCTATGTGAGATGTCTTAAGAGATAAAGAGAAAATAGAAAACACACAATAGGACACAGGGCGGCGCGGTCTGCACTCTACATGTCGTTTAGATATTTTAGATTTGTGTTATCGTGGAATTTACGATTTGATTTCAGACAATATAATATAATAAATAATAAAAGTACAACTGGACAATAAAATCCTCTCAGTTTTAGCTGTATTCGACAAAAGAAATCCCCTTGTGCGTTGATAAGTTGACTAAAAAGCAAAAGGAATTAGCAAAAGGCCTCTCAAAAATACCTATATATATTTGTCCTAAAGTGCACTGACAAAACAAATAAAGTAAATTGCATATTTGAATACAAAACTACTGCTAACTCTCTGCGTTCTCCTTTCTGTCCTGTCTGTATAAATAATTTGAAATACCACTAATAACATCAGCTAATTCACTGACTAAACGCCTAATGCCCTACAGCCCTAAATTTAACATTCAGAAATGTGTCCAGCTTTGAAAAAAAAAAAGTTTAAATAAACCTAAACTGAAACAGCACAATGGAGTTACCTGTTCTTGCTGCTGACGGGCCAGCTCCATTTGCTGTCTCTGTTTCTCCATCTGTGAAGCAGCCAGTTTTTTCTGCTCGTCGTGAGCCGCCAGGAGCTGCTCCCTCAGGCTGATGAGCTGCGTGATCATGGTGGAAAGCTGGTGCTCCTTCTCTGCCAGGCTCTCCGGAGTACCTGGGCACGCAGACAGAGCAGACATGAGGAGGCAGAAAGACAAACACTGCTCCTGGAAACCTACATTTAAAGCCTGGTTTTGAGTATCCCAGAAGCTATGACCAAATAAGCAACAAGAGGGAGTCTGTGGAGGGCCCTGGCTATTGTGTAAGACTAAATATAGAAAAGAAACCATGGCGCACATACCAATCATCACTTTGTGTTATTGTACCGCTCACAATGTAAAGCACAAAGAGACCCACATGGGCAGCAGTCGACTGCCGTGATTTCACTTGGAGTGTTAAGGTCACGCAGCCTGAAGTTGTCTGTTTCACTGTAGCTGGTGTTCACAGCTTTCAGGGAGAGAAAGGCAAGGAATTGTTCCCAGCCCGTGGACAAAGAGCCGCAGGGCGCTGTCAAACTGAGCTGGCAGTTTATATCAAAGTACTATAACAGGAGGCTTTGTTCCGACGAGCGTCCTCTGGTCCTAACTTTGTGTGATGTCAGCAACGCATAGAAGAGAAACGCCAGACTTAACGTTTTTAAATGTGGCACAAGTACGACCGAATTTAAACATCACTCTAATATGATGGATTTTACTATTTTTGAAACTGGTTTATTGTCTTTTATGTTTGAAATTACAGTGCCGTGACCTTTAGTGTCTAGAAAGGAACCTCAAATAAAATTACCATCCAGACTTTGGGCGCAAAGCAGGAATCGTTTGAAGTTTCATTTGAGGTGCTATATGTGAATTCAGTGCAGTTTGTTTAGTGGTTTAGCACTGGCTCACTCATGGTTTTAGCCTTTTTTTAGCTATAGTTTTAGTTTTTTAGCTGTATTACCTTTCCTCTTACAATAGAGCTGGTTTAGTCCATGTCAGCGTGTGTTTTGAATGATCCTGTATGTAGTATGTAGTATGTAGTATGTAGTATGTAGTACGTAGAGTATATTGCATGCATGCCTAACCAGTGCGAGGCGAGTCACATGTCTGCACCGTGTGTGTGTTATCAAGAGCGCCACTCTGCTGCACCGCTCTCTCTCTTTCTGTCTAATCAATGCTAAGTGATCCTACCATTGACTTACACAGCCAACATAATTGCCCGTGAGAGGCTAGACAGTAACTCACTCTCCTCCCACTCCACTCCAGTGTGACAAGCTGATCGGGGAGAACAACGACAATGGGACAGAGGCAGAGAAAAGGATAAAAGCATGGTAGTAGTCCCGATAACAGTCGAGTGTGCACTGGCGCGGGGCCAACCAGGGGCCAAGTCTTTCCTGGGTGTCTTCCCCTGGTCTCTGGACACATCTGTCTTGAGTTCTGCGAGCGCTCCCAGGGGCCCTCTCCACTCAAACTATTTTAATTTGACTAAACACCTGATTTATTTTATCTCTCTGATGAGGAAAGCCGTTTGTCTTAATAGGGCCTGTCAACCTCTAGAACCCATTCAGAGCAATTTACTGGCAGCAGGCTTGTCTGAACCTCGGCTCGACTCCGCCGCTCTCTGCAATGGAAGAGAGCGGCAATTCTCTATTTATACTCGAAAACGAAAAAAGCGCCTAAAAGACGCTATTCATGGGGTCTGCGTGTAGATTCCAAGGCCTGAATTGACTTTTTATCCAGCCGACTACACTTGTTGTAAAAAGCTTATCTGTAAAATTGATGCAATCAGGACAGACTTGATTAACCTTTGGTTTGTCCATGTTATTTCCAGGTCATAAGGAGTCAACATTCACCGTCACAATAAATCGCTATCAGTACAGTAGCAGAGGCACAATAGAAAATGGGGAGGAAAAGACCACAAAGAAAACAATGTTCAGGTAAAGACTGAGTCCATCAGGTCCAAACCAGACACAGCTGAACTAAACATCTGGAATCAATGACACATTCTCGCCTAGAGCCTAATTACAGGTCTGATTAAGAATATGCCAAAGTGTTTGTTCTTTCATTATAAATGACTAGAGTAAAATAAACTCCAATTGTTTTATTTAAGGTGTATTTACTGGGAATTAAGCGTTTTATTGTAGACTCTGGTGAGCCAGTTGAAGAGCGGAGAGCTCAGCCTGGACACTCAGAGAATGCAAAACAGAGGGGCCATTGTCTTGAGCTTGAACTGTGGGAAGTCCCAGCTGCCCTTTTTGTTTGGGACTTTTGTCATTTTTGTTTATTATTCTCACCAAAAATTGGTTATTTGAAAGTACTTATTCTTCCGAATTTCCTTGGCAATGCGTTTGAGTAGTAGCACCGATGTACATAATAAAACAAAATCAAATACATATGTTTTCAGGGAAAGAAATCTCTTTCTTTCTGTTGTAAATTATGGATCAGCTTTAAAATGCAGATAAAAGTTTTATTGGGCGGTGGTAAAGAGGGCAGTCGTGGTCTGTGTCTGACCAGCGCGCTGACAAAAGAGCCGGTTTCCTGCATATTGCATGGCTTTTAACAGTGGTGGGGCTGGGGTCTGTTAACGCGTCTCCTCGCTTTGGGTTTGTGATGGCAGACAGACATCTCTGAACTGCCCTGGTGCTACATAAACCCAGCAGCCAGTATTGATGCAACACAGTGACACCATGATGTGAGGGTCGCCTCTGACAGCCCCAACACAAGAGACAGAGAGAGACAGAGACATTTAAACAAACAGGAAGTGGACGAGTTTATTCAGCTTATTCAGCATTTACCTACAGATTTTTTCTTCCTTCAAATGTCATAAAGTGGGACAGCAAACATCACCGGGCGGCTAAATAAATGATAAGAGGAAAACAAGCAGAGCCACGGTTGCTTGGGGAGAGATGGGGGCATTTGAGCCTCGGGTCTTTGGATAAAAGGCACTTTGTAGGGGCGCGATTTGTTCTGTCCAATACCCACATCTCCCTCTCTCTTGGCTCCCTCCTCTCCGCTCTAATCAAGCAGTCTCTAATTTGGGTTCCAAGTCCAGTACCAGGGAAAAGAAGGAGGCTTGTTACTTTGAAGAGTCCCGAGTGAATAACACAGATAAAAGATTCAGGCACAAAAAAGACCAAAAAAGTGAGGGAGGGTGAGGGTAAAAAGGGGGAAAATCACAAGGCACCCTATTCTCTTCCGCGCTTTCGGTTGGGACAGCTGAGCCATTATGACCAGATCTGAATTGAGTTTTTTAGCAGCTCAGGACTGGAATTTCTTTGTCTTTATAAGGTCGGCTTGAGCCCATCCTAAGTAAATTAAGGCTTGTCTAGATGCTGAGACTGTACCAAGCGGTATCCTTCCACAGCGCACACATAGCTTACATGCCTGAGATGCTGAGGCACTTGCTACTCCCTTCAAAAAATGTATGTAGACAGGATTTTGTACAGATGTAGTGTGTATCACGCTGCTACAATCAATAAAATACATGTTTCTGAGTAACACGTGTGAACTCTCAATTCATTTGACCCTACGACCATTTTGGACCAAGCACAAAGCGGACTGAATGAACGCTAATGGTATCTATTGACACCTTTGTAAGTCTTTGACAACTTTTAACCCAAAGACCTTTCTTTCTTAAACCGGAAAAGGAAAAAATGTACAAAGAGATGTTTGTGCTAAAGTTCATAAAATCAAATAAAAACAAATGTTGTTCTCGGGTCACATAAAGCCACAAAGTCAATGCACTGGCAGGACATCAGGCTGCAGGAACAGGACTATCCACGTACAGCTACTCACTCGCTCCTCCATATGTGCGTCCCATAATGCAGTGTTAACATGTCTCCTTGTCCTACAACCCAGACAATATGAGCAACAGCTGTTTTACCTGGCCGGCTGCCTCTGCCCCGATATAAAACGCTGTTAATCTTGCCAATAAAACTCGAACAGTAAGCATAAGCAGTGCCTCACAAGAGCATGTCAGACTGGCAGCTGCGCCCCCTAATCCCTTACCCTTCCAATACAACATGGCAGCACACTATAAGCCAATTCATGCCCTGAAACCTATTACCTTGTTATGGAATACCTGTCAGGACCCGAGAATAGGCTCCATTTAATTTACTTTTAGGAACCTCCTGCCGCAATCCACTACATATGTGATCTTATTAGTAAATTTGGTTTTTCATGCATTCATCAACATATTTTACTGCATGAAGACACTTATAGCCAGGGAATATCATTTTGGTCTAAATGGGTTTCAGACTTTTATGATTGGCATATGGAGGAGCTCTTAATAAAGGAGCGTCTCATCTAGTGTAGTTGTGCTGTTCATGCCAAATGGAGATAGTCTAATATTTTGATGATGGCGGAAGATTCACTCTTCACTTTAATTATGATAATGTGGGAGATGCAAGACTTTAATGTCTATCCATGACACTGGACAGGTACTTAAGCAAAGATAAAGATAAAAAAATGAATTGCTGCTGTAAAACTACAGAAAAAAGGAAAGCCTAACAACACTGCTTACACCTTTCTGTGAATGTACAAAGCCGTACAAAGAGCCAGACATCTTAGCACGTCTTAATTGCTCTGCGTGCAAGTGTCACATCAAACTATTTTATGCAAACAATGTTTTTGAAAAAGTAATGATTCATCTTTTGTTGTATTTTATAATAGAGTCTGACCCCTCTGCCCTCAACTCAGAAAAGCGTATAGACTTTTCAAGGCCCACACTCACAAAGCACTCAAAAGTAGTCGACAGTAGACGAAGGAAAAATAAAATCATTCAGAAAAGCATACAATTAAACTTGGGTTTTAATGTGGATCTTGTCTATTCTTTTCATAGTTCATTCCTTTATTGGTTTTAAAACATTCAGTCAATAATTAAAGCTGGAAGTTCTTTTCCTTGGCCTGTGTCAAAACGATGTCTTGAAGACTTTATAAAGCTCACAATGCCTGACATTTTTTGCAGTTAGCTCTGTATTCCAAATACAGAGGAAAAACCTACGCTCGACCTACAAGGGCAAGTATTTTAATAACACCTTTATATAACTCGAGATGCCTACAAGGTTATCCTCATGAGATCTGAGCAAAGATCAACAGTGTTTTTTACATTTATATTTCCTTTGTTACACCACAGGCTCCTTCAAAACTGACACAAAAGAATTAAACCGAGTAACAAATGAAGATTTCCAAATGGTCACTTTTTAGCATCAGACAGAGGGCTGGGACATAGGACAAAAAGGGAAATGTTTCATCCAACAAATATGTTTTTATTTTATTTTGTCTTATTAAAAAAAGATGATTAATTTTCTGAACATAAATTGATGGTTAGAAATGACTTAGTCTTAATCAAGATTGAAACTGTATAATGTTATATGGATCAGAAGAAAAGGCACTGTGCTCGAACCATTTCTAAAAACTCCAGCAATCTCACAGAAAACTCAATAGTAAACTGTAAATTTCTATGAAAAAATTAAAAGAATTAAAGAAAAACTAGTACTTTACGGTCAAACTGAAGTTCTAGTAAATGACCATTTGCTGTATAGTGAAGCCGTGATGTAGATTCAAAGACACATAAAATGCAGATCTTTACCCTTAGACTTGGGCTCACACAGGAGAACAGCACTTCCTTTTTACCTCTATTGCCACAAGCTAAATTCCTCAATTCATTAGAGGAGAAAACACACAGTCCAACACTCTCATACATTCATCTGGCAAATGTGGCCTGAGGAATAATGATTTACTGTGGCTCATATTTCACCTGAGTGCACAGGGCAAACAGTTGACTGAAGTGTTATGGAGAAAATGCAAACTGTGGCATTTTGGACGGCTGCAACAGGACAGATGCTGTTTTGTGCCAGTTGTGAGTACATGCTTTGTGTGTTTTGGTAAATATTATATAGAATAATATTCAGATGTAGAGATGGAAAAATACAGGCTTATTTCGTGGTGCAAAAATGTACGTTGGGCCGTTTCGTGAGGACATAATTAGATTATTTACTGTGATGTCCCACTTGAGAATGGGGGTGTTGTTAAAGTGAACTATTGTGTCTTCAGATGAGTTCTTGCTGCAGGAGCTTAAGCCAGCACAGGTAGAGCTAGCATCAAATCAGGCCTGAGCCGCTGCCCTCTGCTGTACGGTCCTCCTAAAGGGCTTGCACTTATCTGCCCACGACAGAGCTGTGTGTGTGCCTTCAACACTGTCATGTAGTCTCCAGCCTCTAATCGATTGTGACACTCCACAGCCCCGATTTCTGCGCTTCAGAATTCAAACTGCCTTTTCAATGCCAATGTACAATGTTAAGCTTTTTCTTTTTTTCCATTAGAATGAATACAGCTTGTGTTCTGATTTAGAAACAACATATTTTCCTTCAGTTTAAGTAAATGCTTGTGCATTTTCACCCGCCGTGGCCCCCAACAGCGGGCCGGGGAACTGGCACTCAGCAGGGAAACTCAAACAGATCTGCGGAGTATGAGACTTAAGCCCTGTACGCAGAGAGCAGCATAAACAAACCTTATCTTCATATGAACAGTATACAGTATGTGACACAATGCGTGTTTACATACATACAGGGCATTCACAGTAAGATGATATGTGCCCTACAAAAAGTGTTAAACTGTGTAATGTCTGCTGCAGTGCCGGGTATATTATTATAAATGGTCAAGTCTAAATACACACATCTAATATTTCTTTCCAGCGCTCTTTGGGCTGTCTACTGCTCCTCCTTCCTCCTATTATCTCAAAGTCTCTGTGGTTTGGAGCCCGTCCAACAGCCTGCCTCACTGCGCTGTGGTTTTGTTCAGGAGATTTCATCTCCCCCACATCATGCCTGCAGATTGACAGCTAAGATCAGGTATGAAAACAAACAGTTACCTCTGAATCGACTGGTGAAAAGAAATCCGTCACTAATGCTCCTTCTCAAACTCTGCTGGCCCGGCTGATGCTAAGCCCTTTCTTATGCTGTACGAAAGGCTCAGTGCGGGATCTGAAATCATCAACCGTAAACAACACCACCCCGCAAAACTCGCACCGCTCCGTCTGTTACTTAAGCTTTACTTTTAGTCAAAAAAAGTTGAAGTTTCTATTTCGCACCCTTAAAAACATGTATACTAGTAAAAATCGTAAAGGTAAAGGTAGGACAAGCTCTAAAAATCTGATGTTGACGATACTATTGTATTCTTTTGTTTGTTTATTCTTTGAACATGTTCACCGCTGCAGCGTTCAGGGCAGGTTCCAACACAACTGCAGTAAAAGAATGTTTTTTTCTTTTTATGGTTTAAGCCTCGGGTCAAACCTGTCATTTCTATTGTTTAGGGCCTTTTTGTGCTTTAAGACCCATAAAATAATATTAATACATATAATCCATCCTGTGCCAACCAAATCCCATCATCTGTTAAACCACAACTACCAAGAGCTTGAAAAATGCAAAAAGATAGATTTACTTTACAATGTGGGATTACTGTAATATAGCTTTTATGACAGCTTGTCGTCTTTCTTTGGTTTGGAGATAGTGGAATGTTAGCCTTTTGTGCCAATTTGAACCTAACAATAAATGGAGCCTTGCATTCATCATAACACTTTAGATCTTAATCATGAGGTGCTTTTTGCTTGGTACCTTTGTTTGTGTTTTAATTAGGCAGACCTTGTTCATCTCCGACCCTGGGCTTCTTTTTAATTGCCCACATTTACATCAGGCAGACATCAAACGCAGAGAGAGAGACATTTGTAAGGGGGAGCACAAAGCAGCCCTTTGAAATATCTACAGTCATATGAAATGGCATGCTAATTAAAAATCTGAGGGTGCCACTGTGATAGGAGATACATTTATATATCGGGAACGGTGGTGTATTGGCTGTCTCCATAACACACACTGGCCACAGTGTATTATCAGACTCCCTACCTGTTTACAGACCAAGTAACCTTCCCATTCCTATTTATCAAACACTAGAAATAGCCTGCCTCTAATTTAACAGTGTGGCTTTCAAAAGGCCAAATCATTTTAAACATTTCACCTACTGCACTTTGATCTGGCACAGACTGTGGGCAGCTACAATCAATACTATTTAGTAAACGACATGATATACTTCATAAAAATAATATTATTAACCATATGTTTTCATACAATTAAAATTTAACACATTTTGATCACGTCAGATGAAAAACTTCAAAGCAAAGACAATATTATTTTGTCTTTACACAAGTGAACACAGTGTAACAGCCACAAAAGAAATACGTCAATAAAATGTTGAGCGAGTGCTTCTCTTCAAAACTGAAGTTGGCACAAGTCAGAAATAATTTTGCATGTAATCCTTTTACTTTGGAGAATTGTGGTATTTGGTGATTAAGATATAAAAACAGACTGGTGTTATCTGATGAACAGTACAACAGGGAGAGGGCCTGAGTGCCAGTGTTATCAGACAGCTGGTATTGTGCTGGGCTGTATAAACATGGATGTTCTCAGTAACAGTCGGTGCTGAGGTCCGAGGAGCCCTGCCCACCCGCGGCCCACCTTCAGCCTGACTAAAACACATTCTGAGGGAGTGCTGTTGGGCTTTACTTAATACGCAGCATAAGGCGTTTCCTGTCAGACACTCTTTTCCTTTGGTTCAGCTCTGTTCAGGTCAAACACAATTTGGACTGAACAATTACCAAAACGACATGTACACACTGCCCCGACAGGAGAGTCCAGCCTCACTGCCAACGAAAGTAACAACAAAAATCACTGTCCAACAGAGCTCCAGAGAAAGTGTAAACTAAGAACTATCCACATTCAAACAAAAGATGAGAACACAAGGCCATAGGCTTTTTCTTTGAACTGCAAATCAGTGTCTGAGATGATTTAGTACTAGACAGTACTTGTCAACATGCTGAAAAATCCCTTTAAAGCCACATATTTAGTGTAATTATTGTTTCCTACCTTTGACTTCTGCCAGAAGCTCGCTTGTGTTGAGTCGTTCCATTTTTTCCTTCCAGTCTTTAGAAAGAAGCTTCTCCATGCATGTAGACTCTGAAAAACACAAAATATTGATGAAATTCAACAGCTTACAACCAAACTGCTTTTTATTTCTTTTTTGACGTTTGACATTTTTAATATTTTCATTTGAATGAAAGGACTTAGGTCAAAGAGGTGATTAAATAAAATATTTGTGATGACAGGACATTGCACAGCAAACATAAAATGAGAGTCATTCTGACAGCTGAGATAAGCAGTGGGTGGAGTGAGGCATTGTGGGATAATGTAAGGGCAGAGATACACATTAAGGAGTGAGACTTGGTATGTCCGAACATTCACATAGTTGCCAATGATGAAAACAATTAACATTTGTTCAGCAGACAATGAATCAGAGGAGGAATGGCTGTAATCTGCCACGCTGTCGCTTGGGCAGCTGATAAAGAACACAGTGGGCTCGCTGACCCAGACCTCCACCATCCCAGAGCAGGAGGGGTCAGCCTGTTCCCATCCAGACACAGACACCCTGCTCCAGCCACTGCACCGTGAAATGAGCACAGAGTTTGAGAAAAGAGAATACTCATCATGCTTTCCATACATGCGTTTAGTGATCAGTGTACTGATTTAGATTTTGTTTTATAAAATGAAAAATACTGTGAATGTTCAAAAAAACCCAAAAAACTCTCTCTTGATAAACTGGGGGTAAGACCACTTCGGAGCTGATGTGGCCTGTTTTAGGGACGGCTTTCAGATACATCAAGCAGTGACCATTTTGTTTGATTGTCCTCTTCCTCCAAAGTGATGGGGGTCGACAGGACATCTAGAGTCCAGGGTCATTATAACATTGCTTCTGCTTTATTGACTTTCCAATTCCCATCTCACAGTTTGTCCCCTTGACCCAAAGAGAAGGGAGAGAAAAGGCAGCGCGTTGTTTGTGTGTGTTAACTCCCTACGTGGCACAAGATTCTTCAAAAGGGTTATGTCCAAGGGAGCATAGCACAGTTTAGCTTCCCTCTGCCCCGGGTGGAGGTTGTATCCTCTCCCCGGACAGCAACATCCCTTTGAATCATAATGCAAGCAGACATAGTTGTTTTCCCTTCAAACCCTGAAAAAGGCCTATTTACAGAGGCATAAAGGGGAATTAAAGAAACATAGACAGCATATGTTAATAAGGACACATATGCTCCGTCTCAAACACAGTTTCAACACAGATGCTCCTCCGGCACTTGATCATTAAGGAATGCACCAACATTTGGAGATAATGTGGTGCCAGCTTCCATTCTCCTCCAGTCCTCCCCCTGTGCTCCAGCTCCCTCACTTCTCCATCCCTGCACGGGCCAGACACGAACTGCCAAGTCCTCACCGGCACACACTACAGCTGGAATGCAGCGCTGTCCTCCCTGCCGTCCACCTGGGAGAGGTGAATAATGACCTAGATTACTCCATGAAATAACTCGCACCTTCCACTGTTGGAGCTGCTGGACAAAGCACAACCAAAAATGGTTTTGAACACAAAAGAAATGTATGTGTACTGTGTAATACATAAGAAACGGGTCAGAAAAAAGAGACTTAAAAATGAAACTAAGTTGTGCTCAATGCTTAAAACTTCTGTCCAATGAAAGTTTCTGCTCTTATGTGATTAGCCGAGGTCATCCCGAAGAATGAAATAGTAGAATAACCAAATGAGTTTATTTTTATTTTTCATTGGGGGCCCCTAAATCTCCTTGAGCCTCCTTGTTCACATTTCTTTGCCTCCCCTCTGGAGATAAAATGCTCTGTGGCTGGGAGTCGGCCATTCAGCTGGGATGAGAATGGAATGAAAACAATAGCCCTTATCAGGCTCTTATTTACATTTTCCCAGCGTCCCTGCAGTAGACAGCTTGGCTTGTCACCAAGCCCAGATCGCCCCACTGGACCAGGACCAACTTCCTCCAGCCCCAGTGATTCCAACGGTCCCTATGGACCCTCGCCTGGCACGGCCCCTCTGCTCTGCAGCCAGTGCAGATAGCAACATACAAGACAAAACTACTGGAGGAGAGAGCGTCCAAGATATGCTCCTATCCAGAGGGACATGGAGTGTGGACGGCTTAGCCCGACGCGGCGTCTCATTGTGACATTTCCTGCACTGGGGCTCAAAGCTGAAAAATGCCCTCAAACTAGTTTCTTTTCTTTGAGTCATCAAAAGATGGTGAAAAGTGAGCACTCCAAGTTATTACTGCCAAAATGAAAGTGTTTATCTGCAATCGGCTCTGTAATCAGGTGTACAGTCTTCCTGTGCAGGGATGGTGCGATTGATGTGGCTGAAGGAGGATGAAGGGATACACCTCGAGCCAAGATCAGCTTCAGATTAGAGTACACTTTTTCTCTGTATTAAAAACAAAGCTAATGATCCTCATAAATCTGTACAAAGGAATGTCTCTGTCTCAGTGTATGACATAAACAGTGCTTTCAGCACCTGGTCGTCAGCGCTGCCAGAGGATCATGTTCTGTAAACCACAGCTCAGGCAGGTTACAGTCAACAAGCTGCACTGACAACACAACATACCATGTTTTATTCTGTGTTATTACAATACAGATGTGTGTGTGCGTGTGTGTTGATGTTACATCAGCTTTTTAAAAATTATTATTGAAGAAAACTCAAACTAAAATACATGCAATTTATACAGAAAAAAACTGTGGAAATATCATTCTTAACATAAATATTGTTCTAAATGGCTATAAAGTATCATTATTATCACTGATCATATTTTATTTTTAAAAGTTCTGGAGAAAAATAATCCATATATTTTACATCTCTCGTCTAACAAAATTGACTAAATGTGTTGATAGATACAAACATGTCATCATGTTTCAAAAGAGTGCCAGTACAAAAATGGTTTGTTACGACATGCAGCAGTGGGTGTTAGATTTCCCTGTGTTGTCAGCAATGAAAACGTTTCAACTGTCTGTGGCCACATTCAGACTTTGTGTGTGCGCTCTATTCTCTGGGGTGAAAGATGATACTTGTGTTTGAGTGTTTGTTGTGTAGAAAGCCATTGGCAGAGAAAAGAGGGCTATCTCAGGGAGTCAAATTAGCTATAAGTCATGGATAACACACCAGGAGTCTTCCCCCTGGCAGAGCCTTGTATATCAGAGCTCCAGCCTCAAGGGGGAAATGTGCAGTCAGGACATCAATAATTAGATGGCAATGAGCATAAACATTTGGTTAAATATAAAGTAGGAACATCGTATATTAAATATCCGTAGAGAAATTTCTACAGGCTATTTGATCAACAAATCATTAAATCTTTATATGAAAAAGGAAAAAAAAAACATGAACAAAACATATAATTGTTGATTTTTTAAAATAACATGAAATGGTTAAAATACAATTCTTCCCTAAACATTACGGTGTAAATGTGGATGTAAAAATGTCTGTATTTCATTGGCCCAAATTGTGACTAAAATGTCTTTTTCAAACTCTCTTCATTCAGAGTGAGATTTGGTGCATTTGTCTAATTTAGTCATACAGCTCTAAAACTCCCTGACTCCGACTCAGACAATGATAGGCTGACGTCTAATTTCCCATCCACTCCGCACTTCACGGGAAACAAATCAAAAGTCGAGAACGATAAAAAAGAAAATGACTGTGGCACACTCCAAGGAGTCCTTTGAATATCTTAATCACAGACACACTAAAAACAAGACCCCATCATCACACCAAATAAAACATAATAATTACAAGAGGCAGTCAGGGAAGTGAAATGCAGAAAGAAAACATGTTTTTGTCATTCAGCCGGTAGTTCCTGAGACAACAGCTGTTGGATGCTGCAAATACTCCTGAAGTCTCCATAATCATGGTGTTATTGAAGTGAGGACAAAAAGGGCACTAATTGCAAGGGAGCAATCGGAACGCAATAGGTTACACACCCGGGTGATGCCGCACAATGCAACCACTAAAGAGGGAGCTGAGGGGAAAAAACACTCGCTACAACAGTGCGTTGTCGCTCATTTTCAGGCAATTACCTTTCCTCCTTGTCAACAATTTTAATAACCTTTACCATTTCCAGAAGACTTTTGGAGCAGTAAAATAACCCCAGACTAGGTTTAATCAGGAGTGATGGCATGCATACATAAAAAGGTCCATCTCCTTAAGACATGTCACTGTATAGAGAAGGAGCACCTGCTCGTGGAGGTGGGCTTTCTTTAACTGACACCTATTCATTATTCCACTTGCTGAACATCTCACTTAGACACCTTCAGACCATCCTGGTGTAAACAGCTGCTATTATTATACTCCGGGACACTGAATATACAAAAGAAATTCAGATAATGTCGTTTGTTTGCTGTTCAAAAAGTTCAAATCAAAAACAGGCCCCAGGTTTTAACTACCATAAATACTGTGAATATTTAAATAATTTATCTTACTAAAGATTGTTAAACACGTGACTTTTTGCGTTACCTTTCCTCTGATCAGTGTGTTAATCCTCCAGCGGTGACCTGGCCACTCACAGAAGCCACAGTCCCACACAGCAGCCTGACCTCTTTAAATAGGACACGTGTCTATCAAGCATATATGAATTAAGCATCCCCAAGAGGCCTCACCTCCTGAGCTGAGCACCATGTGACCTCTCCCAATCCATTTTACTGCGGCACTCTGTGGCAATCAGGCTTGAATTATTAAAGTGAGCAGTGAGCAATGATCAATTCATTGTGGCCCCTGCTCGCACAGTGCCTGCTCGTACTTCAGAAGGAATGACATTGGGAACACTTGAGTATGCTTCCAGACAATGCACATAAATGTGAAATATGTCAGACCCGATATGTCAATAATCATAACTGTACAGGCTGGGGCCATGTCCAGGCTAATCCTACAGAAATGCTATTAAATGACTGAGGGTTAAGCAGCTTCCATTGATGTGATTCTTAGCAAATGCTCACTTAAGAGAGGAGGAAAAGTTAAGGGGCATAAGAGACAGGTCGTGTGTGACAGCTGCACCGGACCAATCACCATACTACAGAAAATAATATTAATATACATAAGAAATACATATTATGTTTTTGTTGCATACTCCAATTATCTGCATGTCATTTTAGAGAAAATAATTCACAATCACATGTAGAAATGTATCCTAAAGGTGGACAATAAACAGCTCATGAAATCTGAAAATATAATTGGAGAAGCCAAGAATCTCATCCAAACTTGGTGAGAAGATGAGGAGTGAGATAAAACAGCACTCAGAGCCCCCAAAACTGCAATCTCCCCTTAAGCCGGAGAGTGGCAGCTGGCAGAACAGCTGGTGAATAGGATTAATGTCAGAAGAATGAAATAAAACTCAACATATGTCCGAGCCCGAGGTGTTGGGACTGTGCGTGATTGTGCCCCCGATGGATGCCATGTGTGCAGCTGGAAGGAGCTGCTGTGCTGCTCCTCTCTCCACCCCACAAGGTCACTTTTAAGAACTACCACCATTAAATGCTTGGATAGCAATATGAACTTTTCATCCCCTGTACATGTGTAGCTACTGCACTGTGTCTCGCAAAAATCCAAACAATGTGCAAGGAATTATTCATATAAGCATCATATTTTACACATAATATCTAAAGAAATGATGTCAAATGTACAGTGTTTGCATTGAGACTGTTGATGAATCAGTAACAGGAGAAGAACTTGCATACTAGATATAATAATTTGATTCTGATAATAATTAGAGTCCACATACTGTAATAAATTATAATAATTTCTCACAAAAATTAAATTACTGGGTACCTTGCATCGAAGGGTTTTATGGGGGGTACCCTGCAATTTAACTGTCAGCTGTAAACTTGGCGGCTAATCAATGCAGGGAAACATTCACATTTATCCAACTATGTAAAATTAATAGATATGTGAAAGAAAATGCACTGCGATCATGGCTGTTCAGTGAGATTTAGTAAATTAATGGGTGCCTGACTCCACAAGGACAAAAAGACTAATATGAACCGCGTGGATGCATTCAGCTCCGCACTGAACTTTTTGGTTAAAACAAGCTGCAACTTTATTTAATCCTAAACTTAAATATACTGTAACTTTTTTCTTACAGGAGAATGATGTTGTGACCATTAAATTAATCTAAACAATAAAAATACAAGTGTATTTAAAAATCAAAATAAATATCATTTTAAAAACATGACATCTTATAACAATCGGAGTAAATCATATTAAAGACGTTTCAATGGCAGGATTTTCAGACAAATTAAACTCTGACCTGCACAGTCTACAAAATGACAAAGAGGGAATAACCAAAGGGAGATGGCATTCATCAAATAATTATCATCATTGGCAATAAGGCTCACAGAGCAATAAAACAAATTTCTATTCGTTTCAGCTGACATTCCCATCCCATCCTCTGGCACATGTAATGTTATTGAACAAGGAGAAAGACAGTGCGCCGCGAGGGTGGAACATCTGTTTAATCGTCCTGATTAAATAGTCTCTTTGTTCAAGAGGCGGCTCATCACAGTTTGTGTACCACATTCATGCTCGCTGTTAAGAAAACAATGCAAATATGATTAAGTGTCTCATCTGCTAGTTGTCTTGTTTGCTTGTTTCATTGCGGATACAGGCGCTGGATGGCTGACGTACCTCTGACTTACAGAACAAGCCTGCAATGTGCGCTGAAATCATTAGCAGGCCACAGGGGCTGGCTGTGCCCAGGGTGTGAGTTACATTTGCACTATTTTGATCCTCGGTCAGATGACACCAGCTCTTTTGTCAAGATATGTGTGGAGAATGCTCCGTGCTGAATGCCACTGAGAGGACAGTGATACTGAGCTGGCACACAAGTCTGTCATGTAAATCTAATTCAGGCATTCTCCCACAGACATATACACAGCGGGAAAGCCTGATAACCTCACGTAGCTTACACTTGTACGACTAATATCAACTCCTTGAACAACAGGTTTTGTTGCATGTTTTTTAATAATAAAAAAACAGACTTGTTTATTTGTGCAAGTGTTTAAATCAATGCATGAGATGTTTAATTCTACTCTACGCTTTAGTGTGGAAATAATAGTTGGGACGTTGTATCTGAACTATAGCAGATATTTACCTATGGCCATTGTGTGTGTGTGTGTGTGTGTTTGGGTGAGCAAGTGTGAGGACAAACAAGGCTCTGTGCAGCCCTGGCTGTGATTTGTCTCCCAGAGACACCCGTTTCCTCCTATCAAGGGGTTCCTGTGCAGCCACTAAGTCAGGATCACAATGGGAGTTTTGTGCTGCATGGGTGCAGGGGGACCAGCTCAACAGCTGAAACCCAGGAAGATGGCCCCTGGAATGCTCCACAGCAGTTGCTACTGTTGACTAATCGGAATATGAGAAGTGGGGAAGGTGATCTTGAATGCAAAGAATGGCACATTGAAGAAGCAGCTGTTTGTTTTGTCATCTGAATGACGAAGACAGCAGAATGAGGGCAACAAAATCTATATCTCAGATAGTGTAACAGGAAACCTGCACTGCCACTTCTCTGGAGATGTGCCTGACTTATTTGAGGATCCATTTGGAATCAAATAGTAAATACATAATTTAGCAGAGGACTGGGCCCTCACACACCATTTAAAACAGATACACACCCAGGCTTGGCCTGTGAGACTGGCACTCGAGCAGCACTGCCCCAGGAAGTGACAGGCCAAGAGAAAATGTTTATGTTGCCACACACATGTACAACAGAAGAGGACAGAGAGAAACAAACAAAGGTCAGAAGACTCTCAAAGAGACAAATGTAAACGTCTGTCCATCTTTTGTAGAAGTTCACATGTGGGCTGGCAGGCTGCCCACTGCATACAGCCCAAAATCTTAACGTCTGCTTCACGGGGTGACAAGAGAGTTGATTGGCAAAGAGCAGAGGGTCTTTTGATCATGTGTCCTAACAAGCGATTCCAGCTCATGTCTGCTCAGCCTGAACAGACCTACATTACCTATTCAAACAAAAGTGACAGACCAGCGCGCTGCTCTGCTGGGCCAGAGCACCACAGGCCAAGACGGCGCATTCAAACAGCAGAGGACCCCCAGTGGAGCCGGAGCGCCGTATGAACACACGTGTGCGCAATAACACAAGCACATCTCATCTGCAGTAAGAACATACGTGTTGGTCATTAAAACAAGTGAGTGTGGCCTCTCTTCACGTGCGCGCATAAGAATAGAGATATCAGAGCAGAACATTATTTACATTTACAGGCCTTGCTGCATTGAATTAGAGGCCAACGCTATGATCACTGGAACAAAGAATCACGTTAATTAGGTGGAAATGGTTGAGACAGATGACGCGTCAGCTGGGATGAAAGACACAGTAAAAGAGGTAGACCAGAAAAAAAACAGGAGGTAAAGAATAAAGATGAGAGATTTAAGATTATTTTTCTTTTTTATATAAAATAGTAATTATGTGCATAATAGACATATCCCTGATCCTATATCCAGTATTTGTTGTAATGTTCTTTTGTTGGAGAGGATCCCCTGCAGTGTGTGTGCGAGTCTCTGTGTGGAGTCAGCAGGAGCAGTGCCACAGAGTCAAGAGTTCAGCAGAGCCCGTCAGAGCACAGGCTTAGAGCTGATCTTTTCCCCTCCCAAAGCCCTCGGCCAGCCCTGAATCTCATTACACGGCCCGTTGTAATGGAGGATAATGACCCAGGGCTACAAACACAATGCTGATCAGTGCTCCATACTCAACCTAGCGCTCAGTCATTACACAGTGATAATGCACACCTCCAGCAGCGGATTACACTCACAAATAGATAGCGGTAATAAAGCCACAGGCAACAGTAAATACATGTGAGCCAAGTGCTTCTGGTCCAGCTCTGGAGTGGGCTACTGTGGATTCATTTTACTCTGCTGCTCCTGTTTCTTTAGCCTTTTTTCAAGTCATATAACTGCATATATTTTTTTATTTTACAGTGATTTTTACAATAGCCAAGCCCCGTCCTTGTTTTGGGGACGACCATAAAGACTAAACACATACTACTGCTGTCCACTTGCATAGTATTGATTACTACTTGAGTGCATTATATAAAATTGTTCTAATTGCATGTGATTTAAATCAAGGTCACCTTGAGTTTTTATAATGGTGGATGTATTTCTTTTTTCCCCTGATACTTCATACTGACATTTTTAATTCTTGACAACGACTGTCGGGAGACTTATCCATAAATAATACATTTACAATACCTAGTAAATAAACATGGGGCACAATCGTTAGCCCTGCTGGCAACTGGGTCTAATAGAGCTTTTACAGCAAAGGTGACTATTCAGCTAAATGCGTTTGCTCACTGCTGGGGAGGACATTTTCATTCATTAGCACAGTCACAAGCACTTCAAGCACTTTAAGGACCAGAAAGGAGCAGAGAGGTAGAAGGAAAAGCACAGGGTAAAGGATAATATTCAATAGTTGGACAATGCGCAATTAAGTTAATGTCCAGCTATTGTAAAAAGGTATAATGTAAAATGATCATTAGAGGAATTGGGATAGAGCCAATTAATAATTCATACATTTATTATTAGCACCTTTTATTACACTGCGGAGACTAATAACAGCATTTATATCCTTTAAACAAAAATAAAATAAGACAAATGTGTCATGTAGCTGTTATTTGTTATTTGTCCCTTAACTAACTACAGAATTACTACAGTCTAAGTTCATCCATCAATGCGTCAAACTAGGAGATGAAACCTGATCCAGAAAAGGTTTCTGTATTGGCGCCGACATGTGATACCCGTATCAGATCCCTAAATATTATACTATATTACACAACTGCTCCAAGGTTTGTTTTACTTAAGTGGACACCCACGCACCATATAAGAGCAATGTACTGCATGAAAGTGTAACACGAACCATTTGCTCCCACTCTCTTTAGGTCAGCACTTTTATTCTGAGTTAGTGGGGACAATGAACTTTCTTGACCAGACAAGAAAACCCAGAAAAGAAAGGCAGCAGATGGTGAGGAGTCTCCGAGGACCCAAGTGATCCCGACTAGGCAGCAGAATTAGACACAACAGTTGTCATGCTTAGATAAGCGGTATATTTAGCTCATCTGTTGCTTGTGCTACATTAGCAACATCATTAAGACAACAAATGGCTCCTCTTCCTTCTTCTATGATCTTTAATAAGTTAATCCTGTTCTTTTCATTTTCCAAGCACAGGGGATTACACAAACAATCACACACTATTGTAAGTTCCCAGAGGTTCTGGGAACCTCCTTTGACTTTTTAGGCCTTGCCAATTCTTTTTAGAGTGATCACTGATCATCACCACAGAGGCTTCCTAAAGTGCCCTCGTACAGAGAGCATCTCTCAGTTTGAGGCTTTGGGGACAGCCTGCTGAACTTTGTGAGCCTCTTGTCTTGTGTCGTGCTCCCTGCTCAGAAACTAATTTCCTCCAACAAGGGAGTTTATTTTGGTGGTGATGATGCGGCGTACATGAGACAGACCCAGGCTCTATTATTAACAGGAGATTAAAACAGCTGTATGGCACTCTAAAGCAGCCTCTCCTCACTGTGCTAGCATACGGCCCTGGATTACAAGCTGCACTTGACCATTTAAATTACTGCAACAACCAGCCTTCACCAGCTGGGGCTCATTACCATAACAGCCGCCATCACTACACAGAGCTCTGACAATTCTGTCTGAAAATTCAGCTCATCAGAAACACACCGCAAGAATGTGGAGAAACATGGAGACCAAAGAAAGCAACCTCACCGTAGTGTAAGCAGCGTTTATAAAGGTTTAAAGACTCACTCTTTAACACTTCACCAAAAATATGATTAGCTTGTTATGAAATAATGTTTAAACAATACTCTATAAAAGAATACCACACTATAATAAAAAACAACAAAATATAAACGAGCTGAAGTTATTTCTACACTGAGAAATGTTATAATCTTATAAACGAGTAGTAACAGCAGATGGGCTTGTACATTTTTTAAAAAGTAAATGTTAAAACCACCACCAAAAATATTTTTGTTTTGGTCATTTTTAAAGTACTCAAATTATATACTGAAAACTTCTGACTTTGAGCAAATCCCTGCAGTGTTTCAGCACCTTAATGATCTTAGTGTCTGGTTAAATACTTGGTTAGAGACTGATACAAAGATCAGCCAACAAACACTTACAAAAGAAGAGGGAAATTATTTTAGGCTAACAGTGGTCTAATTTATTCATCTGATGAAGTGCTTAAGCAAAGAGCTCCCCAGACACTAAATGAGACACATGCATTCCCGAGAGGCTTTAACATTTGATTGGATGTAGTTATATTACTGCAGCCCTAATTAAGAAGGGAGATGTGTTTCAGCAGCGCTTTCAAATATTTGTTTTTCTGCCATACTCTTGATAAACTGCAGGCTGTGGGAGGAAGAGTCAACCAGGGGAAAGTATGAATATGGCAATATATAAAAACATCAACGTCCACGGGAAGAATCGGGGGAAAATATATTTGATAGTTTTCTGACTTTAGGTAGCTTCGGTGCGATAAGTATTCAGTGGAATCATAAAGGGGCAATTTTCCTGGCATTAACTTTTATAATTTTTACAGTGGTAGAGTTTGCCTTGGCACGAGGGCAGACCACATTTCTGCTGCTGTACTCTGCTCCATAGGATTTGTCACACTGGAAAAGGGTCAAAACAAACACTGGAAACACGTCAGAAATCCCAATGCGTGCTTTTGTCAGCTGCAGAAAAAAACAACAGACCTGCCACAAGAGACACTATGAAACTTAAGAAAATAGGAATTATTACACAGCTCTGGAAAATATAAGAGATCGCTGCAATTTATTCCTAAATAAAACAAAATGTAGAGTATCCCTTTAAACATTCCAAAATAAAAGTTGTGAGTGAAAAAGAAAATCGTAGTAAATGAGTAGTCGAGTATAAAATAATTTCGATACTTCTTGAGAAAACCTTGACCTTATAAGAAAAGAAAGCCTTATATATATTTTTTTTTAATTTTTATATTCTAATCATTTTATTTCCATCAACTTAATACTTTTAAGTGCAATAGTTTTATACAATAATTTTCTGCAGCCAAAGTTTTTTGTTTTATTGCACCAAAAAGATACCAGATTCTCCTATTTTATTGCAGTTGTCTTTCCATTTTTCCAGAGTTGTAAACGCTGTGTAATGATGTACCTGCAGCACACACACACACACACACACACACACACGCACACACACACGCACACAGAGCTACAGCAGAGGCATACCGTCTTGCTCTGTCTTTGTCATCTCCTCCAGTTTCTTCTGCTTCAGCGTATCCACGACGTCGGCCAGGCTTCCTTTGCGCCGCTCCGGAGTGCCAAAGGCCGATCCACTCAGCAGGTCGCCTCGCTCCCGGGCCCCCTCCTCCGGCTTGTGCGGGGAAGTGGAATTGTTCCGGAAGGAGTACAGGGAACATACTTTATTGCTGTCAGATTCCTGTAAAGACAAACAAATGTTGGGAGAAGGGGTGATGGCAACAAGGGATGAAGGTTTTATTAAATGATAAGTGTGTTCCCGCGCTCCATCAAAGCACCATTGAGCTTTTTGACAGTCCACTATTGAAACACGGTGATTGCTAGGTTTTTGCAGCTCAGAGTGATTTGACTTCTCTGCGGCTTTCAAACAGTATCTTCAACAGAACTCGCTGCACTGGTAAATGAGATATGACACGTGAAAAATGGAGATGAAATGATGAGGTACATTTTCATAGGGCATATCCATAATGTGCTCCGGCTTTACTTTTCATGTGTCGAGATCACACAGAAAAACCTCCCAACTGTAATTTCTTAAATTGCTTTTGAGTGTGCATTTGTGTTACGGTGACTGCTGTGTAATTTGTTCATTTTCTACTAGAAAGCTATTCTCAGCTGAGTGCCTTGAGCCATCATAAATCTGTGTCCTGTCTCGGGCTGTTGTTGTTTTTCAGTCCCACCTGTGTATGGTTTAGTATTTAACTAAAGGCCCTGTCTCTGGCTGACTGGATAAGTGCTCTCTGTGCACAAACAAAGATATGAGGGGGAAAAGGACAAGAAAGGTGGAGAGTTTGAAGGATACCTCGCACACAGGAGCACACTCATTACATTTCACTACATCAGCACCAGACCAAGTGAATAAACAGGACACATCCTTATAAACGAGAAAAAAGAAAAAAAACATGGCAAAAAAGCATTTGTACAAACAACAAATGTATTTTTCCATGAGGAGACAGATAATGTCCTAAAGGAATGTAAGGATCCTCTAAATGTGCAGACATTGTCAGTGCAGGTTTTGCAGCCACAGTGAGCTCAGAGGTGTACGGTGGTCTCGCTCATGTGCCAGAGTGGCAGAACAGAACGGCCCACTGCCCCGGCCTCGGCGCCAGGGTTACTGATTAGGGTGCGTGGCAGACAAAGTGGAGGGTGCTCGAGGGTGCAGCGACAGCGGGTTAATCAGCTGGCTCTGGGTCAGGACACAGCCCACACAGATGCAAAGCCGGCAACATGTCAGGTCCTCCTGAGGTCTGTATCCACTCACTCATCTGTCAGACAATGTGTCTTTCAACCTTTATTATAGATTAATTTAACTTTGTGTATGTAGAGTAGTTTAAGGGAATGGATGTCTACTGCATAGTATTAAAGTGTTGGACTAAAGAAAACGTGTTTAAGTGATGACGCCTGTGCAGACGCCTCCTCCCTCGACCTCATGACAGCCCTTTGTCCTGGACCTAATGATGTGGATGTGTGTGATTGTGCTGCTATGTTCAGATGCAGAGGATCGTAGGAGCCAACTGCAGCGTTACTTCAGAGGCCCTCTGGGTCTCTTTTCCATAGAGCCGTCTGTCACAGACAACCACCTGCCTCTTCTATCTACAGCACACAAGTGCCTAAGCTCCTCCTGAACACAGGCTTATATCAAAGAAGTCCTCACTTTCCATGTACAATGTGTCTATATGTGCCCCAGAAGAAAACAAAACATGTCTTTTGGCCACAATATTTCAGAAGCAACAAGGCTTTACTCAAAGCAGAGAAAAGGGATTTAAACATTTGGGAAACAGTGAGAGGTCCCCAGTTTAACCTAATAATAGCTAATGGTTTAGTTTTGGCAGAGCTGCAAATGGGCAATCCCCGAATCCCTGAGGTTTCACAGCATTAAGGGACTATGGAGCTGGAGCCTGTGATAAACTCATTTTTGGACATGGAAGTAACAATGAGCCCCTGCTGAGAGGGGGCTGGAACAACCACAGGACAAATCATCATAGACTATCATTTTCTATTTTGTACTATACTTTTACACCATTTTAACAAATGTGTGCGGTATTTTTTTATTATTGTTCCTTGGACATATTTTACTATTTGTGATCCATAAACAAACAGTAATGTAAATGTAAACGCCTGTATTATTAAAGTATCTGTAAAATGTGAAGAATAGAGATGTTCCTACCATCCGCTGCTGTGCGGACAACAGGCTGTCCCAGTCGCTCTCCGGCGGCACACTGCTGAGGGGCTGCACCTCTTCAGGGTGGCCTTTTCCATGGAGGAGATTGTGCAGGGGCAGCTGTGGAGTGCAGTGGGCCTCAGCACTATCGTCTTTCTCCCAGGACAAGTGCTCCTGGTTCATGGGGTCTTCTCCGTCCACCACCGAAGCAAAAGGAGACGTGGCTGCTTTGGAAGACATGACTCGGCTGGAAAGAAACATTTCAATAGTTTTAATAATTGCTTAAATGCATAACTAACTGGTATTGAACAGACTGACAGACCAACAAATCACACTTTAAAATGAAAAGTGACACCAGGACAACATTTGCAAGTCAGACTTTCATGAATATTACAGTGAAGGTTTGACATATCAGGTGTTAGTTTTTTATTATTAAGTTTTTACTTCACCATTGAAATTATTTTGGTGAGGAATTTGTACTATGAAAATCACTTTTCTCACAATTAATGACGCGTCATTCTTGCAGTGTGCCGCAATGAATGAAATTAGAAGTGTTGTGGTTGTAGATTGAATTATTCATTTGGTATTTAATTAAAGAAAAGGATAACATGGCCTTACCAATTATGAGAAAAAGATTGGAAAGGATCCAAAGCATACTGGTTTATATTCTTGTATAGTACACTCATTCTGGGCTGCAGGTTAAGAATAGGGCTCAGCTTTAGTTGTAAACAAGACAAAACATAGTGAAAATGTAATGATTGGTTAACAGTGGCCTTTTTCTTTACTCCACTTCAGGATGAGTGAGAGCGTCCCTCCTTAAGGCTTGTCTGGTTTAGTTTCAGGACATGTTGACTTTTTATTTCATGCAGCAAAACAACCAATACACGTCTACTCTCTACAGTCTTCAGTGAATCACAGATTGAAAATAAGTCCAGTAAATACCTCAGACGACTCGTCTGTAATGGCTTCTCAGAATTATAATGATTCACTTTTTGAAAAATAATATGTTCTGCCCAAATATAAAGCACAGTGTGAATGAACAGGCACTGCAGCACAGTGAGTGAACAATGATCCAAGTTCATCTCCTGTGTGTCAACAGCTGTTTAAACAGACCTGAACAGGTCGCTGGTGCATGCATTTGTGCTTTTCAAAAAGTTACATAATATATTCAATAAGAATGAACTCATATTGAACACAAATAAACTTTAAAAAGTCACAGCGACGTATCCAGTTTTAATAACGTCTGTGTTTCCTGTGGTATATAGAGTTCATTCTTTTATTAATGTCTCCAAAACGTTTCAGCTCAAAGTGCAGCAGACACACTGTTCTCAATGGAGTGTGTGAGTGAAACAAAGCACTGCTTCTGTACTACACCGTAAGTCAAGTGGTATTATTTTACCGTTTAAATATTCAGTCTCTTAGGCACTTTTACTATGGTCTCCAGCCATCAGTCAAACTGCTGAGGCGTGAGTGAGAGAATAGGAGAGAGGACGATCCTCTTGTAACATGTGTCTACAGCAATCTTGTTAAAGAATGCAACAGATCTGCAGCAGTCTCCATAACAGTATTTGTCAGCAGGAGTTAATAATTTATTAGTAGCGCTCGGAGGGCTGCGCTCAGGCAGCTAAAGAGTGCGCCCGCCCCCACCCCTGACCGGGCCCATACCAAACTATTCATGACATGTGAAAGGGAAAGGGGCGATGTGGCAGCCAAAATCTGCTAATCGTTTTATGCTCAAATCAGATGTCTGTGTTTTTGCATACATGAGTCTAACACGGAGACAAAAGCAAGAAAAATAAAAATTCCTCTAAATCTTTACATCTGTTTAATAATGGTACATGCAGCCACCTACAATAAATGAAAAGCCTCTTGACAGACAGAGAAAAGTAGCTTATAAATCCCAGGTGATGCCTCCTTCATGCTTGATTACACAATAACAATAGACAGCTAACAAACCAAGGTAATCAATAAGGACATGAATCACTGGCTTCCTGTCTGCTTTCAGCGAAACACTCAGTCGACGTGCAGTTCACATCAAAATGAGGCCTGTGCTAAATATATCTCACAATATTACAGACATACACAGGCTTAAGACTAAGTTCTCTAGTCATGGACTCATATGGCCAGGAATGCTTTGAGTCATGAATTGTTCCCGGCGATAATGTTTCATCATGGCGCAAAACAACCTCTGTTTAATTGGCTGGGCATTAGAGGGGTGTTGTGTGCTGCTCATCTCGAGGTCTTATGACGCTCAGCCATGTGTCCTGAGCTATCCCGTTTCCTCTTTCATCATAAAAGGGTCCAACTGCCTGTCACCCACACTATCTGCTCTGTTAAGCTGTTTACCTTTTATAGACAATGGTGATGGGTAACCCCACACCGGTGATCCCCTGCCAGCCCACCCTGTTTGCAATCATCCAATCTATACCGGTCATGGCATAATTACTTTCATCAAAAATGTACGGAAAATAATTCACTATGTCTTTGAGAAAGTCTTCATGCAATGTTTATGTCCGCTGTCTGTCTGAGCAGTTTGTGTGTGACTGAACTTGAGGGTGTCTGCGGTAATTGTCACTATTAAAAGCTCTCAAAGGATCTGGCACCTGTTCTCTTTCATCAGAATAGTGCTGCAGGAGCTTTCAAACACACTCCCCCCATAACGTTTCAGTATTTATGGAGTCAAGAACATAAAACAAGCCAATAATCATATACTTTAAAGCAGATTCTGGGATTACCTGGATTGAAATGTATTTATGAGGGTCAGATGCTAAATAGTTTTACACAATAAACAATCATTTAAATGTGTGCATACAATATGACATTAGTAAAAAGTGTTTGATGTTTTGTGCCACTCCTTAGTCAGAGTCATAAAACAATGAGCACAGACGTGATTCTGAACATGTCTAAATGAAAGTGAAAGGTGGTGGGGGAGGTAGTGCACAGTCGTGTGAGAAAGTCCTCCGGGGTAGGTCCTGTTCTAACAGGTGCCAGGGCAGGCTTCCTCTGGGTTCCTCACCTGCCATAATGAGATATTACGACCTGACAGCTCCCAGCTGGAGCAGCACTGACACGAATCCACCGTTTAGCACAATTAAATTATCACCCTCTATTGTGATTGTGCCACGCTGTGCCGCAGCCAGCTTTCTGGATACATAATCAACTCTTAATAACTGCAGCGCATGGCGCACTTTTTCTGCTCAGATGCATCCACTGTGCACAAATGCTTATGAACGCAAAGAAAACCTTTTTTACATATCAATTTCCATTATGTTTCATGAAGAGAAAAAGGAGACCTCAGCTGACAGAGTATAATTGCAGATAATGATACTAAAATATCAGAAATGGTTGTGAAAATACAGACTTTTCGACTAGCCAGCCCACAGCCCAGTCACAGGAGACTTGTCTAAATGAATTTGTTTAAATTGTTCCTCCATTATTGTTGACCTTCCCCTGCAAAAAGTCAACTCAATTACACAAGCACTCCATCGTCACTTCACACCCTCTCCTGATGCCTTTTCTATTAGAAAGTGCCACAGTTACCGCAGCTAAAGCCCACACTCGAAGGCTAGCCGCCCAGAGCAAATTAAGCAAGCCACCTGAAGTGTACACTTTACATACTGAGCAGAGCAGTCATAATTACTTTGGCGGGTAAATTATTTGCAATAATATGCTACTGGAGGAAGTGCCTTGTGTGTTACTTTAAACAGTGGTGCAGCTGCTCAACAGTGTCTGGAGCAGAGCACAGCACGGCGCCTCCAGGTGGAAGTGTCCCAGGCTGCAGCTCAGGGGGCTCCCACAGACGCCTGTCCTGCTCTGCCGTACTGCATCTCAGGGCTCGACACGTCAGGGGCAAGGAGGCATGGGACAACACTGACGTTTGGTGGCACGATTATCATGGCCAAAATAATTACGATTACCGAGAATTATTAAAGTAGCTGATAGTTTAAAAATGCTCTGGTTATGAATAATTGTAATGTTAATATTATGAGTAGGGTCCATATTTAATGGATAAGTAAGTTTGTTCTGCACAGTTTGGTGATACAATGTCAATTTCCTTTGTTTGCGATTATCATGATTATAAAACGTCCCACCAGCGATTATGGTCGACCCTTTTTATCACCATAAACAATATTAGTGTTTATTGTCCCATCTCTAGGTACAAGCTTTCACATGTCACATTCAAGCTCACACTAGGAAATGATGCTGCTGTGTATACTCTTCTGTAATGACAAAAACCCAGCCCCAAACCTGGATAAATGTAGAGGACTGTGTGAGAAAAGAAATGCAAAACTATATCTGTAAACATTAACCCAAGAGGCAGGTCGTATTCAATGAAATTTACCGAGTATTTACCAAGTCATTGTAACAGTAAAACTACAGGAGCACACACTGAAAGTTCGCTGTCTGCTTATTTCACTTTTGCCACATTTATCTGAACCTCCCGACTCAAGTCATCACCTAACACGAGCGTCTTTCTCGAGCTACAGTGCGGCTTTGTGACTTGCCTCGTGGTTGACAGTAAGTTATGAGCCCTTTGTGAGCACCAGAAGGAAAACAGAGATCAGAATTTGGCAAGAACATAGTAAACCAGAAAACTCCTGTTCATGGAACCTGGAGTTTTCGGAGAAACAATCAGACATTGTTAAAGCAGAGAAAGGCTGCGGTGACACATGAAATATAGAGGGGCCCCTTATGTCAAAGAGTAAACAAAGCACTTTTCACATCGAGTCGTTTTGCCATTCATTACAATATTTTTTTTGCAAGTAGTTATCTCAGTCATCAGAAGAAGAACGAGCCAAGATTTAGATTTATGGTTTTGGACAGTGCATCCCAGATTATTATCCAAGACAATGAACTTAAATTTGAATTAATGTTTAAGGTTGTAATTAATAATATGTTGCAGATGATGGCAGAGGACAGAAAGCCAAATGTAAGTAGAGAATTATGGTACTGTACATTGTGGTAAAGACTCCAAAGGCGTCTCAAGTCTTGCCATGATGAGGTCATAGCTGGCACTGGCGTTGGTAGAACCGCTGCTGGTTTGGACACAACAGTGGCACTTTCTGCACCACCACTACCTGCCTCTTTTCTTACTCAGCTGCAGGGGCTCACATGACCAGCTCCCCAAAACCACACGTTTGTAAAGTCTACAAAAAGAATAGTAGCTTTGTTACCATTCATTCTGGTTAAAAAATGATATATTTGGCGAGGGGGAAATGAGGAAATTACCTTCAACATTATTATAATTAAAACGTTTTTCAATTCAAGACGCTGGGAGCACAACATCTCATTAGCTTCAGTCTGACCAGTCCCTTGTTCTATAGTATTTTTCCAGCCTTATTCTTATCGGGCCCTTTTGAATAAATGAATTGCATTGAATGGACGCAAATCTGTCTCTCTCCTTTGTGACGACTGGATTTTGCCAACTCCCTTTGTCTTTGGCTTCTTGAGTATTTTTGGGCTGTGAGGGGCTGGGATGGGACTGAGGAGAGGGGGCGCTATCGCAGTGTTTCATGTGACATGTCAATTGGAAAATCAAAACAGGGGTAGTTCATTTGCTCCACCCAGATGAGGCCATCTATCCAAGCCAGGATAAATAGGGGTCAGGCAAGCCACACCTCAAAGATTTATGATTAAGGCTTATTATAGTGGGAAACTGACATTGATTGCTGATTTAAAGCAGTGAAACCAATTAATTTAGCAGTGGTGAATAGAAAGCATGGTCAACAGTGTGTGTCGTTCTGACAGGTTGGACAAGAGCGAGAAGAGCAAAAGTGAGAGCCCAAATGAGTGTGTTTGGAGGTGGTTAAAAGTTACCAAATGTGATTGACAGCTGATACAAAAAAAGAGACTGGTGAAAAACGAGATCTAAGGAGCAGGCCCTGAGCCCAGGCCACTGATCTGAGTAATTGCCCCAAAATTTGGTTCAGAGCAGACATGTACAAGCTGCTGTTTTAGCAATGCTAAGATGGTTTCATTCACAGGCCCGCACTGAGAAGCCGGGTAAATGAATGTGAAACATAGTCCTAATAAAATCAGAGGGTTGACAGACATGGTTGAACAGAAAAATGTGCAGTATTTTCACTTGGGGGAAGCGGCCACTGTAGTGGATTAGACGCTGACTAAAACACAAAAAGCAGTGTGTCTGCAGGAGCTATGTGTCTGACCACAATACAGTGGTACTGTGCTCTGACTCTGCAGTCACCCACACCCACAGGGACCCACATGGACCCACAGGGACCCACATGGACCTACAGCACCTAAAGCTGTTAGACTCACCACAACATATTAAGGGCCGGTGCTAGCGACAGTTGCCTCGCTCTGCTCGGTTGCCTCTTATAGTTTCTGGGGCCTGTTCAGTGGGAGATGTGTTTACAAACATCATTTACTGAGAGACTTCCTGCTTTAAACCGTTTACCAGTTCAGTCAGAAGACACACACACAATGACAGTGCTTCAAAATGAAATCATTAACTAAATTGCTTTCTTAAAAAGCCACAAGTGTGTGGCAGGACTTGTGTGTGTGCTTGGCTGCGGGCCATGGGCCTCTGGTTCCCAGGCCGCCTCTGGCCCGGCTCTGTTGTGGTTCTCTGCCACCGCACTCATTATGCTCAGCCTCAGCTCAGCCTCAGCTCAGCCTCAGCTCAGCACGGCGCAGGGCTGCGGCTCGCCTCGCTTCACTCACAGGGCTGCGAGGAAATAATCTGGTAATCTCAAACTACTCCTCCATTTCAACTGGGGCCCCTCCACACAAAGACACTCTTTGTCCTGGGACATGTGTGCCCACCCTTCCCTTTTCAATCACTAAATCAATCAAAAACAAATATGGTTTCATACTTGATGTCAAAATCCTAAAAACCTTACTCTATGTGTCCCAGAACAATACACTCTATAACAGAGGGGAAATGACAAAAGAACTTGCCACTCAACACTACAAAAATGAATTTGTGCTATGCCAGCAAACCTAAAATGGGGGTAAATAGAGAGTGAAGGCTACACAAATATTTGATAAAAGGATAGAGATCATTGCTGGACTTGGTGCGGATTCAAACTCTCTCGACTTTGTTGCTGGAGTCACTATCTGGACTGGAGCAGATGTCTCTTTCACAGCAAACTGGGACTGGTACATTTGCAAACAATAGTCACAACATCGCAGCTTACTCCACATAGACCACAGTGAAGCAAAACATATTTTGTACAGCATTAAAGTGTCTTGGTATTTTGCAAAATAACTTTATGCAACCAGTTACACTGTTTAGAATTTAAATGTTGAGTATAAGGAATTGAGTATAACAAATAGCTGCTGCTTCTATTCATTCCAGTCGCCCCTTTGCCCTTGTGTAAAACTAACTGTTGATGTAAACACGCTCAATCCTATTAACGCAATAATATACATGCTGCCTGTTAATGTGCCATTTGCACACACCCACTCATAACCCTAATTACAGAAGACAACCATAACAATGAATAAGAGCCCACACTATCTGAGGCTTGTACTGGCGTTACGCCGCCACATCAGACTCAAGTGCGTCATCTGAACCTGTCTGTGTCTACACAAACATGTACTATTCTGCATTATTGTTCTTATGTTTTTCCCTCAGCCAAACTTCTGCCTCACACATGCCCCCTCACTAAAATATTTTCTTCCATTTGCATTTGTAAACCATTTCTAAAATGCATCAAAACTTTCCCACATGGGTGTGCCTGTGAAGAGTTGCACTCCCTGGAAAAGCTCTATGGAATTGCATCATGGAAGAGTGAAGAAGGCGATGCATACTGTAACATGGGGAAATACCTCCTTTCGGTTCCTTCTTTAGCACCTTCAGCACCGACAGACGGCCTGCTAAAATGCTCTTCATTGGTGGAGTTGTTCAAGTCCCTACAATAAACTTAATAAAGTGTACAAGTACTTGTGTACCCAGTAAGAGCGAAGTACTTCATGGAGTGAACTTGTTTGAAGACATGATGCTGTCTGCTATTTGGGACTAATAGTATGCATTGACCCTCTTATATGAGAAGAGCGGGTCTTTATAGAAGACCCTTATTTGATACGGTTAGTGTTGAAGCATTATGAACCACACACCAAGTCAGCAGCGATCTGCATATTCAATAACTTCCGTAATTATATGCGCAATTCATCAGATGGGATGTGATTGCAGGGGAAGTGCAATAGAGTGGGTTAGAGAGGAGCAAAGAGGCCTGATTCCTGGAGGACTAAAGTCTAATCACAAAACTAACATGATAATTGAAATCTAAATTGAAAGGCTTCGCTCTTAGGAAGAGTATGTCAGACATGGAGTGTACAGACACTGGAGAGGGTCGGGGAGAAAAGAAATTGTGTTTAAGCGACATGTTGGAGGTGTCAAGCTCACATTCAGATTTGGTTTATGTGGGCATATTCACCATAACGGATCAAAATTCATAGCCGGTAATCAAAGGTATTGTGTGAGGGCAATGCACTTAAATACAGCTGTCCTCTATTTCACCTCACATTCAAACTCATATTATAGTATCTGTAAATGTAAGCTAAAGAAAGAGGGATGGTCCAGAAAAGTCTTCAGTGCCATTCTCCTTTGCTCTTCTCTTCTCAGCTGTCTCCTCTGACTACAGGATTCATATTCATCCCTCAATAACATTTAATTAGTAATGCCAAATTCATTAACCTGTACTGCTGTTACGCTGGCCTCAACCATAAATTAGCTTAATGTGAGCCGACGTATCACAGCTGTAATAAGGGACATAAAACTCAAAGAGAAACACATACTGTTCCTCCCAGATCATTATAACTGCACAGTGTTTTACACCAGGAGCACTTTAAGCAGCCATTCAAGTGCAATTGTTCACTCAGTCCAGCTTGTTTAACTTTTTATAACAAAACACATATTACATAAAAGCCCAGAATCTTAATGTACTGTAAATGTAATGTTGTTATGCAGCCAATACATTTTGTACTAAAAACTTGTCAGACAAACTGCCATTGTAAAAAGCTGGAGCGACCTTCACTGTCCTAGGATTACACAGGACCTTTCAGCTTTTCTATCCCCCAGTGATCTCGCCTAACATCTCGCACCAAAGAGCCTATTAGGCCTGGATCCCACTTTGTTGTTAAAAAGGGTCTTGTCCTTTCACAACGCTCGCTTCCTTGCTTTGGGTTTTTTCAAGCATAGGTGGAGGAGAAACACAAGTTCATTGTTCCCTCGCAGATGGAAGTTGGAGTTACCAGGGTAACAGCTCTAATCCTGCTTTTTTGTGCCCTTCTTATATTAACAGTCTATCGAGTGCTATACCTTTCAAGTCGCAGAAAAAAGCACTCACTCACTCTTAATTAGTAATGTTTCTGTTTGCCAGTAGACAGCATGATGAGCTGATCGAAAATTTACGAAATAATGGCATAGTAGAAGCAAGGCATTCCTTCTCCTTAGGCCTGCTCCAAGAATAACAATAATGAGGCCATTATGGAGGACTGCACTTTAAAACGCTGCCCTGCCACCAAAACACAAGACATAATTGTTCTGGTGTTTTCCATATAATCAACTACCCATTGTTGATGACTTGAGAACTGAGAATAGGCGCCATAATGATTAGTTTGTGCTGTCGTAACATCTACTAAAGAGTGTCCACTGAGGACGAACCTTCATAGACTACTGATTCGCTTGGCCATGAAGACAACTGTGTGCCTTTGTAAGAAAACTGTCCCTTTGCTTTTTGTCTGTCTTGACACACAAATAGCCCCCAGGCTGCATTAAAGCAGCAGCATTCATATGGTGAAAGACTGGGAGTCACACAGGCTCATGTGAGGGGGCCACATCGTCAGAAGAAAGAATACCCTTTTATGCAAGCCCCCCGCAATTCAGACATAACCAGCCTCACAATCATAAAATCTGTGTTGGTTTTACTGAGACAAAGTGACAGAATGGATACGTGGATACAAAAAAAACAAATCACTGTCATAACATAATTGCACAAGCGCTAATTTCATAATAACCTTAGATATTTAAATTACACATCAGAAAATTACAGTGTTAAAATATAGTTGCATGCAGATAAATAATATATTGTGACAGAGTCTAGTATGTAAAAGTTGCAAAACGGGAGCTTGGCGGGGTTGTACAAACACGGTACAGCACCTATTAGCAGAGCTCCATTGTGCGGAGTGAGAGAGACAGAGCTAGAGGGCAAGAGGAATGCTAAGTGGGCCCCTTAGCCTAGTCAACCTTCAGTGGGTTTCATTTATCTTCATCTTGTTAGACTAAATTAATTAACAATCTCAATGCTACACACTTTCTCCTTTCATTACATCAAATAATGGCAGAAATGTAGGGGGAGGTCCTGTCCACTGGGAGCTAACGCACACTCAAGACATCTTTCTGTTTATCACGCGCTCTCTCCCCCTCCCGAACTGTAAGAGGACAGCTTCCTACCATCGGTTTAGCATACCAAAACTATCATTTAAACACGGTCGATTGTATTTCGTGCATATCCTTAACTTAAATCAATTTTTGCACCCAACATGTTTGACCAAAAGCCAGAATGTTTTGAATAAATGCAAGTAAGTACAGAATAGTGGGCGGAGATAGGTGGTTCGTGAAACTCCAGGACTATGCAGGATTTGTCAACGTGCTCAAACGGGCATGAATCAGTCTTTATACGTGGTTAAAAAGCTCATAAATGTTGACTGCCCTGAACCATATCTCAGCCCGTTGAAGCCCGTTAGCCTGGATCACTTACTTGAGAAGAAACACTGGGATTCTTCGCAGCAGGAATGTCGGACTGTCACATCCATCCTGTTCCTGTCCTGTCTCTCCTCCTGCCCCCTCCACGCAGCCCGCTACGGGACACAAAGCTCTTCCAAGCAAAATGGCTAACCTTAAAGCGAAGCTGCCTTTAATCTTACCCTGATTGTCGTGGTCTCCAATCTTTAGCCAGTGTGCGTGATACGTCTCTACTGTTGCTTCTTCTTTAATTAAAACACACACTGACAGAAGGATGTGGATTAGGGCCAAAGTAATGTGTTTACTTACAATAATCACTCTGTTTTCTCTCTGTGTTCAGAACAAAAAAGAAGAGTTCAAAGCAGGGCAAGGGCAAAGGTCATTTTTCCTTTTTTTTTTCATTCTTCCGGAATGTGAGATTACCCCGACATCACTCGTCTATATCACGCGTCTATAACTTATAAACTGTACATTGTTACTGTTATTCATTGTTTACATCATCAGAGAGTTGAAAAAGTGTAATAAATTTAAAAGAAATAGAGTGTGCACTACCCATAACTACCTTCTTAGATTTCTTTTTAGAGCAAGATTAAAAAAAAAAAAATCCACTTTTTGTAAATATTGAACTTGATCATTTGCTACATTTTAATGGACTCCAAAGATAAAATAAAAATCTATTTCGCAGCATAAGGGAACTTCCTGTTGAATTCCTGAAGGACGTTTTGACAAGCAAGTGTAATCGTATCAAATTGTCCTTTCTTTTTAAAATGGCCCAACAGTTATGTGGAAAAATGCTGTTAATTTAATCAAATAAGTGACCTTTTGAAACTGAAATCAAAGCGGATTCATTAGCTTTAGTAAAGTTTGGCTGACAGAAGCTTTGAAAGGCAGATGCTGCTGCTGTGGCTTCTAATGAGCCAGCCCTAATTAGGGAGCAACACTAGAGCCTAGAGAAGGTGGTTGACTAGGAAAGGAGCCAATGGTAAATACACTTGCTCCTATTTACTTCCACTGTGTGTAATGACAGCACCCATTTTTAATTAGAATCACACCAAGGATAAAGACTAAAAATGTAAATCTTTATGGTAGGTTGAGTACAAACACAAAACACAAGGAAAAAACAACAGAACATCACAAGAAATGAGAGGCCAGTCCCAGCCGTACCCCTGATTAGGGCAGTTCTGGAGTCAGGCCAAACAAAAGCATGCAAAAACGTCATAGACACAATGCCTGCACTTTTCATATTCACACTGTCTGTTTTTGCCCTTCTAGTTTGTGTTGTTTGTTTGGCTTATGTGAACATGCCAGTTGGTCAGACACTACATGGTCATTACATATGGTTTAAGTAAATATGCTCTAATCCATGTTGACCAAGCTCAGAGATAAAGACACATGTGCATACACAAACAAGTGTACGCCAACACAGGACAAAGTCTAAACACAAAAGAAAAAATGTGTCCGACGTTTTAGCCCGAGTGACCCGGGACCGCCCATGCTCCGCCTCCCGAATGGCAACAAGGTAAAGGAAACTAACCTCAGTAAAAAGCTGCTACGTAGATAGCCCTCCATGTCAGCGTGTGGGGTTCTGGCAGGGAAAAATCACAGAGAACCATTTTCACTATGAAACGAGCAATAATCAAGAAAGAGAAAAGGGAAAGAAAAAAGAAGAGGGAAAACACACAGTACATATATCTTACTCCTATAATAAGGCATGTCTTTAATTAAGGCAAGAGTATGGCTGCAAACCCATCCTCTCTTTTATGAACTGACATCATTAATTATACCTCTTTCCGTGGAGGGAGTGGATTTGCATACAACATTGGTTTTGCACAGAGAGCCTGATGATATGTTTGCATCAAATAAACCTTGCCTACTGATGTCTACCCAGGCCTGTTCCACGGCTGTGTGCAGATGTATACATGTATTCACTTCAGAGTAGCCAGCGGTGGTCCAGCTGCAGCACATGTGTGGTTGCGGAGCGCGCCGCACAGCTCAAGTGAAGCAGGAGGATGTGGTCATGATGTCAGCACTCGCAGGGGTCGCTCAGAAGCCGAGCCCGCAAAGTCATGGACACACGGGGATAATCATTACTTACTGCACAACACTTTTCAGTTTTATATTGAGACTGTTCTGTTCTGATATTGTTGCTGTTCTGAGTTATTGATATTGATGAAACCCTGTGCATGTTCTGGTCCTAAACGGGAAACTCATTTTTGGGTTGAGATTATTGTAGGAATTTGATCAAATTAATGATAATTTATTTTTCTTCTCTAAACTAACTTTTAGGTCCCTCTGGTATTGATCTAATTTGGAAGTTAATACTACAGAAAAAAAAATAAAATTACAGAAAAAAATCCTTGAGTGTGTAATATTATGTTCCACAATCACCATCTTTTAAAAATGCTAAATATTCTAAATAACACGCCGGCCCAGAACACCTAAAGTTTGAGGAGCATGAGTGTAATTTGGCATTTCTCGTCTTGCTCTCTTGGCTCCTAAGACAAAGCCTCTGAGAGAATGGAAAGAATGAGTGGAGCCAAGGACACTGTGCCTTTGAGTTGGTGGTGCACTTAGCGCTGCAGTGGATCCACAGGCCCAGAGGGCTCAGCCAGACTTTTCTCACAATAAGGTGTCTGGGGAGGCAGGAGTGGCATAGCCAGGGGCACTGCTCTGCTCTTTTCTCCACTCAGCTGGGCTTGTGCACATAATACCATCACAACCAGGACACACCAGGCCAGTGACAACGTGAGAAAACAACCGTCAAACAGAGCAGAGCACATCGAGCGTGTCTCTTCACTTCTGCCAGTGCAAAAAGCACACATCCCTCCAGTGAGCGCCCAAGAGATCAAACTACAAAAAGCAGGTGTGAATGCACAAATACAATGTGTAGGAAAAATAGTATAAAGGAATACAATAGTCTAGTGATAAAAATTAAGACTAAATAATAACTTTGTTAAAAAGCATGCACATGAGCTCATGGGGCTTTCAAAGCCAATTGTTTATGGGATACGGCAGCACTCAGCTCTATCTTTATCTTTGGTTGGACTCCAAACCCTTGTTCCTCTCCTTCGCTCTGCTTGTGTTTCCTCAGCTGTGCCTGCTGTCTACAATCCCATTGTGGTCAGAAAAACTCAACTTAGTCCATCGAAGCAAAGGTGCGGTTTGGAAAGCTGGTAGCAACATTTTGGAAAAAGTGACTAAGCTCTATCCTTTGTGCGCAGAGACAAAAAGCCTGATCAGGTTTAAATTATATTCAAGGGCAGTGGTTTGATGAAGGAGAGGCAGAGGATAGACATCAGTTTGGCCCGATCCAGGGTGAGCAGCACAGCAGCCCTTTCGAAGAATGAGTCCCTGCCAAAATGTGCCTCTGCCTAACCAAGTCTCCCACCATCTGCAACAAATGTGCTCTATTAAAGCAGTACCATATGGACAACAAGCTCGCTATTAACACGGCTTCAGCACATCCCCTTAACCTAGCCCAGATTTCTAACTTACAGTCAAATTGACTGCTGATTTAATGCACCGCCAGCAGCCATGTGGGTCTTGGCACAGGACAGCACTCTCGGCCTTCAGTCATTTACATGCTCCCGGAGAACACAATACACAGAGACACACGCTCCAACTAATGCATTAATCATATAGAAGATAAGAGGGAGTTGGTTCATAAAGAGCCTATGAAAAACTATCCATAACTATCCAAAAATAAACCAAGACGCCAAATACTTCTTTAGCAGAATGGAAACATGTTTGTAAAGCTGCACTGCCAGAGTCGGCCTCAGTTCTTCCACCGTGATGGAGAGTTGGTTTTCTCCTCTGTGTGGATCCAAAATGGCAGTGATTAACCCTGCAGGGTGTGATGGGGGACACTTTAATCCCTGTGGACCCAGTGGCCATGTTGACGCCTCTGCCTTCTCTGAGTCATGGGGGACCCACCCTCCGCTCACAGAACTGTGTTCTCCTCCCCTCAGTCTTGACACCACAACTATGTGTTTTCTGTAGTAAAACTCACAGACAACAAACACAAACAAAACAACAAAATCCATTTCCTTCTTTTTCAGTTCTTCCTCTCGAGCATTTGCAGCTTTAGGCAAAGTATTAAAACTAAGAGCCCTCTGCCCTGTTTGTGCACTTGCATTTATGTTTATAATTATAATTCCTTTGTCTTTTTTTTTACTTTATACTTAATATTTTCCTTTTATTTAATCTCCAGTGTAGTGCACAAGTTGTAAAAGTATTGCTCCACTGCAGCTAAGACACGGTGTCTGTGTAACAGTGTAAAAGTGTCTGGTTGATTTAGGTAATGGTCCTGATCTGGGGCTGTGTGGGGGGCAGATGTGTGACCCAAGTACCCTACCATAGTACCCTCTTGTGTTACTCTAGTGTCCTACCCTAGTGCCTCCCTTGTACTCCACCCTAGTACTGTTCTGTGTTGCCCTAGTGCACTCCCCTAGGACCGTCCTGCGTTACATAACCTCAGTGCCCTACCCTAGTACCCTCCTGCACTACCCTAATGCCCTACCGTAGCCCCCTCCTGATCCCACCTCTTCTGCAGAAAGCACAAAACACACAGAGTGGATGCACATACGGCGTACACACGTCAAAGCTGCCGCCAGAGAAGTGAATTAATTTGTGTGAGCCACTCCAACATTAGGAAGGTGTGTTGAAAGGTGTCTGCTCATGTTTCAAATTAAACGCGCTGCTGGTCAGCATTAGCACCTCGCCACCCGTCAGCAACTGACACTTAGGGGGCTGGGGGAGGGGAGACCATCCGCCGTTCACACTGGAATAATTAGAACATGTCAGGAAGAATTAATTTCCTCATTTTTCAAAAGGATACACAGAAATTACCATGTTATTATATGACAGGGTCCCTGGGAGGATTGGATTAAATTTGATTTCTTACGCAGCCCACACAACAAATTAAAGTCATAAATAAGATGGAAGGAAGCGAGGCACAGAGCATATGTTTATGGCAATGAGTGAAGCCAAGGGACCAGAAACAACTATCTTCATTTCATTTTATTTAAATCGGGCTGACGCCGTGTGTCTGAATGACAGCAGTTGCTAATGGGTCAAGATTAACACAGAGACCCACCAACTTGTGCTCACTAGTTAGAACGGCACGGGGCGTTTAGTGCTGCCACTGAGGTTCAGAGACAATGTACCTATTTATGCTACGACTGCACTGTATTAAAGGCACTTTTTTAAGAACATGTAAAACAACCTCATCACGAAATAGAAAATAATCACACTTTATCTCACTTTGGCCCCAATTTAGACGTGTTACCTTCTTGTAACAGTTTAATAAGGGCTTGCTGCTAAGAGTTTTTAAACCCTTTCAAAAAGGGCTGTCATTAGAGCTAGCACTCCCCTGGGCACTACAAACTTTAAATAATTTGCGAATCAATTAACTGGCTACTCTCAACGCAACAGGGATTTCACACTCCAGGGTCGTGTGCATTATCAGTGTGAGACGATTCATGGCGTTTTGGGAGAAAAGTTCATGGTTGAAATCATTAATTCATTTTGCTGGACTTTAGATATGCATTACTTTCTACAGCTGGGGTAGCAGGGAAATTAATGACATGTTCTTTAGTCCTGTTTTCAGTCTTATAAAGCCATTAGGCCCAGTACCGCAGGGTGATGACTCCAGCCATATCTATATTAGTTATTACAGTTTATAACATAAACAGAGTGGTGGAGCATTACACTGCATTCTGTCCGTGTTTTAACTATGGTATATTATGGTTATTATAATAATGTCTCATGGTTATAATAATCATGATAAATACATTTTTGTGCATGTTTTTCCTGGCTTTTTGTATCTGATCTGGTGCAGGAGGAGTCTGTGCCCCGCGAGGCTGCGTGCTGCTGGCAGGTGCGTGTTCATGAGAGCAGAAGAGTGTTTGATGTGAAATGTCACAATTACACAATGGTAAATGGCCATGAACTTTGGATTCACCCAAAAATCTCATGTGTTTTTAACCATGCTAATATAACTGAGAAGATATTTTCACTGACATTTGGGAAAAAATAATAAAATCAACTAAGATATTTCTTTTTTATTTGCCTAATATCTTAGATACAATTTTAAAGGTCTGTATTTTAATCTGCTCAGTGATGACTGTTCAAGATGTACCAGGCTACAGGCTTCTCACATGCAATAATATCATCCCAAATACTTTATATTTATGTATGTATACTATGGGCACAATAGTGTACTGCAAACCACAGTAAAAATGCCATTTCAAAGCGTGGTGCTGAAAAGGTCTAACTTTGAGTGCATGTAACTCCTCTAATTGTGCATACAATGTGAGCCTAAGCATTTGTCCACTTCATTTGATGCAGGTGTTCAGAGTGGGAGAGGACAGCGGGGGGCACGACACATGTGGCAAGACAGAAACAGCTGAAGGGGCAAATTGATACTTACAAAAACTGAAAGACTCAATCCCCGGCTTCCAGCGATCACTGGTCGGTTGATTGTGAATTCATGTAAGTGACCTGAGGACAGATACAAACACAGAGAAAAAGAGAATATGAAACATTATTGATGCTAAAAATATATTTTGTTAAAAGGGAATCAGGACGCAAAGGGGGTGACAGTGACTGATGACTAGGGGTTAGTGTAAGCCAACGCTGACCCCGAGTCCACACAGCTGCCACCAATAGAAATGTTTCAAATCACATTACACTTTTTTTCAAGCACCACTGAAAAACATTAGAGGCTTTCTTTGGTTTTGGCTCGTTACGTTTGACATACACTACAGTGGGGACTTAGCACTAGTGATGTGGAAAATGACAATGTATTCAGGATAATAAAACGACACACAGTTAGAGACATCTCCAGCACAGTGGCTTCATCCATGCTCATTTTCTCACATTATCTTGTTTTCCACAATAAGCTTGGATCTCATTACAAGCTGATTTATGCAATTAGTCCACCGCGGCACTGCCAATTAAACAAGGCCAAGGGTTTTTAAGGTCACGCTTAACTGATCTGAAACTAATTTGGAGTACAGCACCTCAGTCTGATTCTGCAGGAGCCAACGTGCTCCCAAACAACAAAGAGTGTTGGATAACTGTACCACTGTATTGTAGTCAGGATAGAGGGAGAAAGGGAGAAAGGGAGAAAGGGAGGGAGCAGCAGAGAGGAGGGAGGCGAGGGTTGAGAGAACGAGTCATGTAAAGGCCAGCGGGGTGACAATGGGCAAAGAGGACTCCAGAGACACAAACTGAAAGAAAAGCTCTCAGACTGAATGCACAATTTAAGCTCCAAAATAACACACACACATATTATATTCACTCATAGTATATACTACTGCATTACTTCATAGATTTATATTTACACAGCTATTATAGAGTTTAAACACACTGAACCCATTTGTGCAAGTCTCACAATAAATATTACAAATGACAAGTTAAATAAAACCCGTGGCAAAGTAGATTATTTTTAAGACAATGTGAACAAGAAAGACAGCCATGCTCACAATAATCCAAGTTTAAAAAGCTCAAACATCTAAAGTAAGTGAGATTCTGGTTCGACAATGGTCAGTTTAAACAGTACAGCTTCATCTCACAGGTGAAATAATAACATGTTTCGTTGTCCGTGTCGTACAGAATGAGCGGGGGTGTAGTTCTTTGACACAAGAATCCTGAAACTGGCATCAAAGGAGCTCACAACCACCTGTGGCATTTCTGTCAAAGAGCGCCCTTTTCTGTAGCTCACAACATCCAGCTCACGCACAAACACAGGCAAAATCACCAGCCGTACAATGTGCACGAAATATCCAAACACAATGGAAGTCAGGATTAAAATGCTGTTAAGTAAGGAAAACAATTATAGTAGAGGAAAGACATGCTCGTGGAAATGTTACCGAAAATAACAGAGAAGAGAAATATATCATATCAGAGTTCAAGCCTCCTACTCCAAAGGCTTAAACCACTCTCATGGTCAAATAAGATTGACAGTTTCTATCACTTTGTTTCACAGACAGAGCTGAGTCTTTCAGGGAACGCTCGGTGGTTCAGTGTCACGGAGCAGGGTCAGTCACAGAGACACTTCACTCCTCTATTATTTCAATACAACATTTATTCTGAGAGTGAAGGTGAATCATGGTCATAATACGCGGTGTATACTGTATGAGCAGCAGTCCGACTACAGGCAAGTCCAAACCTGCACTCCTGTTTGGAATTTGTCCAGATCTGCAACATGTAAAAAAAAAAAAAAAAATCTTCCATTTCTCTATTATGTTCCTCTATTCCAAATCCTCACTCCTTTGCGATCAAACATGCTAAAGTAGGAATTCTGCAGAGTGAGTTATTTGTACAATAGAGGTAATCTGTGGCATCAGGCCGCTGCTCGGAGCTGGTGCTGAGTGGTTATCTCTGCAGCAGCAGCAGCAGGAGCGGCACAGGCCTGGTCTGGAGCTGTCCGGGACCGAGGCTGTCACTGCAGTCCCAGAGGAAAAGAGGAAATGGGCTGAGGGCTGATTTGGTTTGACGTGTGAACCACAGAAAAACTCTGAGAAGTCTCTCAACATGTGATTGTATTTTAAAAGCCCCACTATACGAAGGCAATGCTGTAGGCAGCTGCGTCGTCTAAATATGAAAGTACTATTTAATATCGTCACTATAATCCAGTATGTGGAAGGCCACCGCGAAAGCGTACTATTTCAATCTCTGGTCATTCACATAAAATAATCACAGTAATGTCGTATGTTAAATGCTGCTCTTGATGCACAAACACCACAAAGAATCATCTGCACATCTGCACATCTCTACTTCTGTTTATTATCTCTGTGCTCCAAACGACCTTGAGTCTCAAAGGACTTCTTTTGTGTACAAACTAAACAACACAAAAAGATGACCATGTCAGAACCACTTTGTACCAGTCACTTGTGTTTTTGTTGCTTTATTTCTCTGTTGCTTTTGTGTTTGTGTGTGCATTGAGAGCAGAGTCTGAAAACAAGCCCCTCTCACAGGTAATGTGGTTATATTGCGCGGCCCATCTTCTAGTTTACTGTGCGGTGGCGATTCTGCCTCTTATCGCCTGGTCCTCGTGGGGCACTTTAGCCCCTCAAATCCTGTTCACCACATACTGGTTTTAGAATCTGTGAAATGAGTGCTCAAGAAGCATGTCCACAATGTGTGCTGTGTTGCCACTGGACTCAAATGGGCTTGGTGCGTTTTTGTCCAGGGAGATGCATAAATGGAAGTTTTTAACACCTCAAAGGAGGCTGGGCCATTGTAGAGGCACACTGGAGAAGGCTGCCAGTCTCCCAAGGAGCCCGACACACTGAGTGCAGCTGGACAAAGAGCTGGAGGAGCCAGTCAGCAGGGGAATCACTCTGCAGCGGGCACCGTCTAAAACACCTATAGCAACACATGTGTACTGTGGGCCTTTAAGCACTGAGTAAACAACATGATATATTCCCATTTGTTTTCAGCTAATACAACACAACATAGTTAAAGTTATCTGCAACAACAGCCAATACTAATACAAACCATAATAACAACAAAAGAGAAATCCATTTGAATATAAAGTGTGAATTTCCCACAGTTAAATACACATGCAGTAGCCCACTGTAAATAGATTCATATGTGAGTGTAACACAGCCTGGATACACAAGACAAATACAACCATTTCCTTGTTATTGATTTCACTTCCACTGTTTGAAAATAATTTCCTCATTTCCATCCCAATTTTCCTCATAGAAATTCTTGTTTTATTTCTGAGTACGGCCTAACAGCTGGCATTTACAATCAGCCTTTATGCTGTTTAGATGTCTACAATAAGCATTTAGATGCAAATACAGCCTTGTACAAAGAACGTGCAACTTCTGACAGAAGCAACATAATCAACCTGCAATTGTCTCCTAGCTCCAAGTGCTTCCAGTCACAAGGCCAAAGCTGTGAGCATCTGTATTCAAATCACCCCCATTTCAGACCAGCTTACGGAGGATATATTCCAACAGCACCGCTCTGCAAATCAATCACATGGTGAATTAAACTAGAATGAAAACAACTGATCCATAAATGATCAGGTTACAACAAGGTACTGGTGTTTTTCCTGTGAAAGAGGGAGCAGGGACATGGCCACTTTCCTCTGGGTAGTTAGTGCCACTGGATTTTATTGTGAGCAGCACGATTAAATTCATGTCAAAATCTCATTCTTTTTGATGGTTTTGAATTTAAATTAAAACAAAACCATAAGAATACAAAGGGTTGTACAGTCTCAGATGTAATCATAAAGAAACAGCCACGTGCCCCTTGTCACAATGGCCCCTCTGAACCATTGTGACAATTAACAATATGACTCTTCTTTTGCTTTTATTTACAGTTGTCTGGGTCATTTGTCTTTTTTGAAACCTACAATTAACAGCAGCTTTTGCCAATGCAAATGAGTCCATTTAGGGGGAGGGAAAATGACCAGTTTGAGAATATTTCTGCCTTCTTAATTTTCTAAAGAGGGAAATGATTTAAACGGAGCACACAAATCTCCAGTGACATGGCAGGAACTCTCTTGCCCCTCCTCCAGCAGAGCTCCTGGCTTTGCCCCGGCCGAGCTCAGAGCTGAGAGCAGGGCCTCCGTCCACTTGGACCCTCACAGGAAACAAATGTAGTGTTTGAACCACTGATCACTGCTCTAATTGAGTTTAACACTCCTTATCTGGATTAAAAAAGAGCCTTTGAAATGAAAGGTCAAATTACCTCTACCGTCAGGCAATAAATACAGTAAGTCAAACAAGGTAAGAGGTTCCTGCCAGCATATGTTAGTGGCAAATTCAATTAGAAGGAAAACAGAAGGCTCTTTATAAGACACTCCTGATCCTTATAACGCACTGTGTGATTCTCAAAGACAAATATCTATACAGGCAATGCAGTATATAAAGATTTACCTCTCTTATGCATTTATATGTTTAATACAGACTTTTAATGACTTCAGCAAATAAGTGGATGTAAAGCATGCACGTTTCTGCCCAAGTGTCCACAAGCAATTAGTCTGGACAAAAGTGTTTTGAATGTATGTGTTTTTCCATTATGTAGTACGTCCATGGAGCCATTGTATATTGAGAGCAGCACAAGAAGAGGAAATGGGTCTGGGTTTGGACTGTAGAAGGTGAGTGAGCAGAGCAAAGACAACAGACGTACAGCCGCGCCGCTACAATGTGCCCTTTGTGACATAATGCTCTCGGTGCCACACAACGTGGAAAATAGCCCAAAAGTCACTGTATGGATATCCAGCAAAAACAACTGACATCACAAACTAGACTATACTATATCCCATGTTTCACTTTTACAGCTCAGAATAAGGGGGGTAAGGAAAACATCGTTATTCGGTACCCATCATGCCTTGGGAGCCCATTACAGCACGGCACAAGGAGCGGTGAAACTGAGGAACTGGGAGTGGACCGAACAAAAATGAATCTCAGACTGGAGCATTCTGAGGCCGTTACAGTGTTTATTTAGCTGCTTAATGTAACATGTTATTGGTTGTAAATGTAAAAAGTTTCTTCTTTAATAATTCTGATCAAGCAAAACTCATAAAAAGACAATCTTTTCAGGACCACTGCGAAACACAAACTACTCAGGTATCTGTAGAATTTCCTTTAAATATACAAAAGAACTTTTAGCACTTCACTAGGACAAGAGTCATATAAACACATTCAAACATTTTGACTGGAATATGACATTGATCAAATAAGAAAAGAAAACACTTTTAAATGAATGGCTCTCGCAGACTGCTCATGTATTTAAATATGTGATAAAATACAAACTGAAAGAAACACAGACCAAAAATATGTGGAATTATGGGACTTTTAGTGCAATAAAAATGATGCAGTTTTGCCGCGTTCATTTCTAAAAGGCAAAATAATGTTTTATGTCTGCATGTATGTGTGCAGACTCCCCACAACTGCTCCTCAAACACGGTTTTGGGCAGACACTGGGCCAGCAGTAAAATGTTGAAATTGGAAAAAATATGAGTCTTCTCTCTGTTGAATGGCCAAGAGATAAGCACCATATAGCAATGAAGCCAGTGGAGTTTAAGCTTATTATGAATACCTCTCCGAGCGCAGAGGCATGTACTGTAGAAATCAAAGAGGGTAATAGGCAGGTAAGCCAGTGTCATTTTAAGGAGGAAGTCAGTTGTGAAATTGTAAAATCACAAGGCTCTGCTGACAATCTCCTGCCCTCAGAACACTCCCATAAATGATTTCTAATGGTAACGGCTATCACATGTCCACCAAAGTTAAAAAGTTTGTGAAGAAAATCTAATGCTAATCTCTCCATTGAAGGAGGGTAATAATAGTGAGTCCATTTATCTGTGTGATTACACAGCGATCTGACTCACAAGAATGTGTGATTCTTTACATGGGCCGTAAGCCCCCAGAGCAGACCTGGCTTTGCACAGCATTCCTCATGGTTTCATGTTCAATTGGCTGTGGGTTTCTATGGCGCTTACTTGACTTGACAACATTTTAATAATATCATGGACTTTCACTATGAATAAATAAACACATATCCAAAAGGCAAAACTGATGTTCACAGCAGAGCGTAAAGTCAAAGATCAAACCAGGACCAGGGCTCGAGTGTGTGGAGAAGCTCTTTGCTCTATAGACTGTGTATTGTGACAGCTCGCCCAGACACATACAAAGACTTTCTGAGCTTCTGAAGCTGAATATTCATCCATGTTCCACATCATCTGCAGGTCTCCTAATCACATGCACTTCCCCTTTAATCACTGGCTTCTAATTAGGTCCTAATAAAGCATTTTGCCATCCTCTTGGAGCGCCACTGTGTCACTCACACATCAAACCATGAAATACTATATTAAGGGCCTGTCAAGCTCAAAGGAAAGCTCCTCCATCAGCACTGATACAGATACGGCAGGCACACCCTCTTACACTAATTGAAATTATCGAAAGCCTCGCTTACATGTGACACTTGGCCATGTCTAAAGCATGGCCAGAGGAACAGCCGTCAGAAGCACCGGAGCAGTGCCAGCGCAGAGGCTCCACTGGTTTCTCTGATGTTGGGTAATTGTTTAAACCTGAGTGGATATGGCACAGGGCCTCATGCTGCTGTTCTGCCAAGACACAGAGAAAAAAACACTCGCACTAGCACTTTTCTCCTCTGTTTCTGCCTTTCTAATTCAGTCCAGCAGCAGCCTCACAAAAGCCTCAATGATTCCATGTTCATCTTGGAGAACCACGGTGGGATGATGATCACTGACCACAAGTTGATAATGATGACTGTTTAATTAGAAGCCTTTCTTTGGCCTGGCCACAGCCCAAACTCCTCCACCCTGCAGATGGTAACCAATAAATTTAGCTTTGCTGAGTATGAGGAGGAACATGTCCCTCCCCAGTTTACCCTCAGTCCTACCCCCCAAACCAAGGACGGAGCTTTTCTCTGCGCTCTAACAAAACACAGGCTGCAGCACCACAGCCTGCGTTTATATACAGCAAGGAGCCTCCACCAGCCTCTCCACAACCAAACACATGTTTTATGGAAACAACAAGTCTTTGGACAAAAACGTTTACGAATGACGTTTTCTTTAGTTTATTTCTCTGGGTGTATAGAATAATTACATGCACTTGGTTTGGGTTAGGGAAGTATCGTGGTCACGTAAATATGATATGGTTTAGGTGGTCAAACGGAGACACTTGGATAAGGGCGAAAGAACATCATGAACATATTTAAAAAGGTCTTCTTTGAATGCAAACCGCAGCCTCTAACATACAATAAAGAGCGTATAATACACCCTCTGACCTGCGAAGGCGCTAGTGTAAAATATATCTTTTGTGACGACTACTATTCCCCAAAACAATTATAAAAGATGCATTACCTTTATCTTCTACAATCTGTCACTACTTTTGCCTTTTCCTGTTGTGTATTCTTGGCTTTGAGCTTCCTGTTATAGTATTTTGTTTTAAATTGTCGATTGTTATGGTAAGGGTTAAACATTTTTGATCATTCTGGATAGTTTCTCGTGTAAACCAGCGACGGGCGGTAGGTGGCCCCTCCTCCTCTGCCTCCTGTCAGTGCCCGACTCTCCGTGGTCCTGGTGAGGGAGAGGGGTGTGCTGTGTGTTCGCTGGATGTGGGCGTGTGTGTCGTGTGCCAGAGCTATCCCCTCAGATTGTCATTGGAGGCTCATGGGAAATTTATAGCACGGGCCAAACCCACAAGGCATTCTCTATCATTTCAACAGATTCCTCTTTTTAGTCCATTGAAGAAAGTGATTATCACACGCACTTTTCATTGGTTTTACGCTTCCAGCTCTCGTCCGCGTTCCGTGTTCCGGGTTTCCCTCACTATAACTCGCCTTAAAAGTGCAGCTGTGCGAGTTAGAAAACGTTCTCCACCGCACTCAGCAGTTGTTTCCCTTTTTCGCATTGCACACGTCAAAACTGCACTTTAACAATCAGTATTTTAAATCTACGTACGGTGGGGATGGGACAAGATCTAACGCCACAAGATTGTGCACACATGTGGAAAATTATCTTTTTGTTTCCATGTGTTTACGTTTTGGCTCGGTCAAAAGGGTCAACACTGGTGAGTAACATCTCCAGACGAAGCTACAATGACAGCGCAAAATGTAAAATAATAATAAAAATATAGATTGTGGGAAGTGTGTCTCATCCCAACTGTACGGTCTACAACTTGGTCGCATAGTTACTCCAGTAATATAAAGTGTACGCACAAAGTCTTTAATTTCATCAACAGATTCCAAGTAGCCCATCTTTTATTAAGAGAATGACGAGGTGCGGTAGAAAGACCAGAGATGGCGGTTGCATCTGCTGAAGACATTTCCTTATAATGCACTTTTTGACCACAACCACATCACAGTCTGTGAACGAGACCTGGCCATGAGGAGAGACAATGGTTGGTCTTTTCATGAGACTATGGCTATTCACCTATTTACAGAAATGCATAAATACACTTTTACTGAGCATTTTAAAACTGCAACATATTCAACAAAAGTAGAGAAAACAAACACAAACTTAAGATTTACGTTTACATCCACTGGGTTGTAGCAGGAGATGTGCAAAAAAATGACATCCAGTATAAATATTCTGCATCATCTTTAATAACATATAAGATATTTGTCACATTTGCCCTAAGATAAAGCTCTAATAACTAAAAATATCTACTCTACTGGCACACAACTGCCAAAACACAGGCAACAATCACATTTAAGTTCCTAATTGTCCATGTGATATTTATACAGACAGGCTTACAGCAGCGGGCCCATAGGAAGGCCTGATCCAAGCACAATGGACAGATCACCAGAGAATGGATGTGATGAGGATGAGCCGTGAGAAGCCCAGAGCGGAGAACTAATCTGCTCTCCCTGGTGTCTGCACAAGACTCAAAGTCAACAGAGCGACTGCTGTGGGAGACTCGAGTAAGGCTGTGCGACATGACAAAAAAAACAAAAAAAATCCCTCATATTGATCACCATTTTTGATACAATTTTGTTTTGTAAAATCATATCAAATAAAAGGGCTTTCGATATTTATTTCCTGAAACTGCCATCTAACACAAACAACAGTACAATTTTCTCCAAAGTCTGAACTCATAATAATAATAAGCTGCAGAACTCTCCAGTAAAAACAACCAAACATATCACTGACAAGTAACGACTAAATGTCAATCTCCATTCAAATGTTCACAATAAAACCATTATCAAATGTTAATCTAATGTCAATAAAAACATAACAGAGATTTGAAGTGGTGCTAATGATCAGAATGTGAAGTAAAGATGCTCCATTGATGGCAGATTGTGGCTCTCATTGCCAAATACCATCACATTTGTTTGTTTAAATCCAGTTGGTGCCACCTGCACTGTTTCCACATCGCCCTCGACCTGCGCCCATATGCTGTGTGTGTGGCAGTGTGTGTGGCTGTGTGTGTGGGGGTGTGTGTGGCTGTGTGTGTGGCAGTGTGTGTGCGCGGGGACTCCAAAATCCAACACATTTTAATTACTGCCCGACAGCGCTGTGCGTAGCTTTGATATGGAAATAAAGCCAACCATCTTCACACAGACACTGTACAAATCTTCATCTGATTCATAAAAACAATGAGGCCCACTGATTCCTCCACCTGATTCCAGTCCTGACCTGTGTGTGGAGCACATGTGTGTGGAGCACATGTGTGTGGAGCACATGTGTGTGGAGCACATGGACACCACCGCGCTCCCAATTAACTCTACATATTAATGTGGGACTTAAAAATCAACAGAGGCTACTATCACCACTGACACTGCATTTTGAAGTCTGTGTTAATTATACACAACTATTCTGTGCACTATAGAAAATGCCCAATTATTTTGGGATAAATCTCTGACTGATACACACACAATGCTCTGACTGATACACACACATATACACATCAGAATGAGACACTTAAGTTACTTGTGCAATTACAGACTTTTCTGTGAAGATACAAATTTATATATTTTTTCATCCACAAGCCTTTAATGTCGGCAACACTGTTCATACTGACAGAAGAGCAGACAACTGAACACACAACTGAACACACAACTCACACACAACTGAACACACAACTCACACACAACACACACACTGTTCATACTGACAGAAGAGCAGACAACTGAACACACAACTCACACACAACTGAACACACAACTGAACACACAACTCACACACAACACACACACTGTTCATACTGACAGAAGAGCAGGCCCTGCCCTGTCGCTGCACAACTGAACGCACAACTGAACACACAACGCACACAGAGCACACACACAACTCACACACTGTTCATTGACAGAAGAGCAGGCCCTGCCCTGTCACTGCACAACTGAACACACAACTCACACACAACTGAACACACAACTGAACATACAACACACACACAACTCACACACAACTGAACATACAACACACACACAACTCACACACAACTGAACATACAACTGAACACACAACTGAACATACAACACACACACAACTCACATACAACTGAACACACAACTGAACATACAACACACACAACTCACACACAACTGAACATACAACTGAACACACAACTGAACATACAATGCACACACAACTCACACACAACTGAACACACAACTGAACACACAACTGAACACACAACTGAACATACAACGCACACACAACTCACACACAACTGAACACACAACTGAACACACAACTGACACACAGAGCACACACACAACTCACACACAGCTCACACACAACTCACACACAACTCACACACAGCTCACACAGAGCACACACAGAGCACACACACAGCTCTCACACACAACTCACACAGAGCACACACACAACTCACACACAGCTCACACACAACTCACACACAACTCAAACACAGCACGCACACAACTCACACACAACACACACAACTCACACACAACACACACACAACTCAAACAGAGCACACACACAACTCACACACAACTCACACACAACTCACACACAACTCACACACAGCACACACACAACTCACACATACAACTCACACACAAGTCACACAACTCACACACAACTCACACACAGCTCACACACATACACACACACAACTCACACACAGCTCACACACATACACACACACCCACACCCACTGGTGCTATTTGTTTCTGGTTGTGCGTCCTCAGCTCACACACACAGAGCTCACACACACACACAGAGCACACACACACACTGGTGTTGTGTGTTTCTGGTTGTGCGTCCTCAGCTCACACACACACACACACTGGTGTTGTGTGTTTCTGGTTGTGTGTCCTCAGCTCACACACACACACAGAGCTCACACACACACACACACACAGAGCTCACACACACACACACACACACTGGTGCTGTGTGTTTCTGGTTGTGTGTGTGTTTCTGGTTGTGCGTCCTCAGCTCACACACACACACAGAGCTCACACACACACTGGTGTTGTGTGTTTCTGGTTGTGCGTCCTCAGCTCACACACACACACACACTGGTGTTGTGTGTTTCTGGTTGTGCGTCCTCAGCTCAGGTTTAGTCAATGACGTTTGGGGCATTGAGCCTAAAATGCTAAAAATAAAATGAAGGCTGTTCGCTCATCACAGACACAGAGACGAGTGAACGTCTCAAAACCACTTCAATAAAGACGCACAATAATTAAGAACATGACAAATGTGACGGTCGCACAACGTCTCAAGTTCAAATTCAACAATGACCCAATAAAACCAAACGTGTCAGCAGACGCCTCCTGTTCTACTCAAACTTACAAACTGCCCCGTCCTCGTCATATTCAGTCACTTCACACAAATCATTACAGATACTGAGCGGATTATATTTCCCGAATAACGTCAGACGCTCTTTTTGTATCAGAAAGTGTGTGTTTTGGCATGTGCCCATCAGTTTGGATCATTGTTGAAATATTCTACAGCAAATTAGATAACACTTAGAAAGACAGATGTCACAACATGTGCTGCCACATTGATTATGTCGCCCGTCTGCCGCCCCCCTCCTCTACCTTTATGCGGCCGGCTGTTGTTTACTCCTCACATCTTGTTTATCATCAGGTCTTAGACGCTCCTCACCGACATGAAGAGAGCTCAGTAGTGCTCCCTCACACGCCCTGGCTCTGCCTCTGCAGCTCTGCCACTTGAAACCAAAGCAGGACATATGGAACCACACAAACGCTTTTTTTAATGAGCTCAATGACAATATTATACTCGTGTCACTGCTGAGTCCGACAAGGGCAATGGCAAAGACAACACACGTCACAAAATAACGCACAACTATTAAAAGCCTGGAATCTCTCTCTTTGTAGTAAAATAATCTGCATCTCTTCTGTACAAAAATATGTACACATCCTTGTTTTAGTGACTTTAATCTAATGACTCTGTTCCACACTGCAGCTTTACTCTGATATTATTAAGATAAATCATATTTCAACCACAAATAAACCCATAAAACACCTGAGCAAGAAAATTATGCACTGTTTACTGTAAAAAGCTACATAAAAAATGCCACATTATAAAAATAAAAAAGAAATCGTTCATTCTGAAACTGCTCCCAAACTTTGAGAGGATTAGTTACACCAACAGTAATATGATCTAATCATTTCTGAAATTATAGTAATTTAATGCAACTTCTGGCTGTGCTGTGGACTCTGGACTGAAGCTTCCCCTTTGCTCAGTGCAGATTAAATCAGATTGTGTTTGGATGTAGCCGACAAGTATGCTCTGTATAAAGATGAGAAAGAAATGAGATAACGGCCCCTGTGCTCGTCATGAGACAGATGAGGCGTGATGAGTCCATAAAGGCAACGTTTTTGTGCTTTTGGACGCACAAAGACCAATCACGATTTATGGATAAACAATGACCAAAGTTTTTAAAGTCGTCAAACAGTTTCTTACACCGTGAAAAGATTTCATGCCCTCCTTTTATCACCCCATCCTCTCCATTCTCTCTTTCCCTGCGTTTGCTTTGATCCCACTAATTGCTGGCACATGAGCTCAGTTTAAACAAATCCTACCTGCAGAGATGAGGACAGTTAAAGGTTGCACAGAAGTAAATTCAGAGTGTGACACCTAGTCTAAACAATTTAAAGTGTCTCTTTCCTGCACATTTGTCTCCCCCCGAATAGATAGTTTTTAACAAATAATCATTATAATTCAAACATTAATGTACACACACGGAGGAGCAGTGTTGCTTTTACAGCGCAGTAAACAGTGTTCTTGGACAGAAGCAGGATGTGTTTAGACAAGCGAGCCAGGTGGCTTCTCCTCACATGCCAAAATAAAAAGTGCTCAAATCTTTTTGAACTTACTGCTTCATGAGCGTCACAGAGTCTGTGTGTTGTGCTGGGTCCAGGTGGGAAACACACTCTTTCTCAAAAACTGGAAAAATGTTCAAGCCACCTCCAAAGGTCCAGTCCTTGAAGAAACAAAAAAAAAAAGAGGAAAAGTTCATTAAGGATTTTATAGATGTAAATATGTGGCTTTTCACGATATCTAAATGTCGTTCGTGACTTTATATAATGTAATAAAAACAATAACAAAACCTGGACAAGTGCAATAATGTGGACAATAAAACATGATGAAAAACATGATGAAAAACACACATTTCGCCTGAACATGGAGCCACAGGGTCTTTGGGCACAGTCGGGCACTGGCGCGTTTCGATTTGCGCTCTTTGCTTTTTTGCTTTTTTTGCTCTCCTCTTTTCGCTTTTCGCTCTTTGCTCTCCTCTTTTCTCTTTTTTGGTTGAGCAACAACACACAGCGTCAGGTCAGAGACAGGCTCAGTGAGAGACAGAGCCGTGTGTCCGTGTATAGCAGCCCGGACAATGTGCTGAATGGGCAGTCTAATTATAAGTGTGCCATTTAGTCTTGGGGACGTTTGGTCTTACCTTATCTGGAGACCTGCGTTCACAGCTTCAGCAAAGAGCAACTGTACTACTCCACTACATACCACACGAAATAAACGCCTTGACACGCACGACACACCACCGCAGCGTTTGAGCTCAGAGTTTAGACAAGTCAAAGTGCAAAACACACTCCCCTTTTGGATGTAATATCAGGTTTAAGGAAAGGTGCCCAAGGTGTAATTACGCGTTAATGAATTAGTCGCAGGTATGTTCCGGGTAAATTCCATCACAAAGGCAGGTGATTAGAGCATTTAGAAGAGTTTAATCACAGCTCTTTATCTCATTATTAACTCTCGCGATAATTCACATTTTTGTATTATTTTGCATCATGTGAGAAAAAGGATTTATCTGGGATTTGTGTTGTTCTGTGCAGCTGTAAATAAAATAAAAGTAGGCAGCACATTTTTAGTTTTAGCCTTTTTAAAAAATTGAAATTAAACTAGTTTTGTAATTATTGTCAAGCTATTAAATTGAGTCAAAAGGAGATTTTTATTTATTTTTTTTTTTTTAGGTATTTGCCCAAAATGAATGCGCAAAAACAATAAAATAATGATCCCGTTTTGAGCTTCTTTCCTCTTGGCACAGAGGGAAAGTGTGGCAAACTGAGCGCGCTGCAAAAGGCTTCAATGGGAAACTGTTCAAGTGCATCTTCTTCTCTAAATGGACAAGCTCTCTGTGCCGATTGTTGCATTTAATTTATGGCTTATGCATTCTTTAAAGGTCAATTCCCCTGACCCCCGGAGAAAGTTAAAGGAAGAGCAAATTCCCAGGCTGCACGGGGCCCAAATGTTTCTCTCATTTTAGAAGAAGACAAAAAGAAGTCGCTGTTAGTTGGATGTAACGAGTGTAACGAGAGGAGGAGATAAACTTATCCTCTTCGTGTCTGATAGTCTTATAAGACCCGCGTGCGTCGCTGTCAATGAATGGTACCCCTTTGTGGACACAAGTGAAACTGCCTCCAGCTCAGACGCACAGCCAGACGTGTGGTATTTTTTAAACTTAAAGCGCTGCACAAGTTATAAACACCAATTAACTCGGCCTATATCTGAAAGTCTGATTCAACGCGCGCTGTGGACTGGACTCCACTGACAGCTGCTCTCAGACTGACAAAGTTAAACTCCCCAAGTGTCCGGTTACTTACACTGTTCATCTGAACGTACAGCGTCATCCAAAAATATTACAAAAACACCATTTGAGTCCGTCTGTAAAGAGAATTTAACGCTTATCTCCGCGTGCGTTTGCTTTGGTCTATATTTAGCGCCACTAGTGTTTTTCGGCTGCGGGGACAGCGCGCTCCACTCTCGCTTCTTCTGGTAGTTTTTCTTAGTTTGAAGCGCGCACAGACTCAAAACCAGACCTAAAAGTTACAAGCGTCACTTGTGAATAAACTGGGGCTAAAAGTTGACAAGTGCTTGACTTTTTACAGTGAAAATGGAGCGCGCGTAAAGCCCGGAGTTTCCAGTGACAGCGGCTTAATCCGCGTAAAGGACTGAAGACGTATCAACGTTAAGCATTGGAAAAACGTGGTTGTTTACCTTGTTGGTCACAGTCGTAGATGTGCGTCCTTTCCTCCCGCGTAAAGACTAACACGATGATTGTGTCTATTGAGCGGAAAAAAAAAAACTTGAGACTGCTTAACACGGGGCCATATGAGGGGATCCCGTAGACTGACTCACTGTGAACACTGCGTGCATGAGTGAACTGTCCAAAACTACAACTACCTTTTGTTGTATCGCCTTTCGCTATCTCTCAAGACAAGTAGAAGAAGATGGTGCGTAGAGCCGCTGTCAATCTTGGCAATCAATGCGCGCAGCCATGTCGCAAGTATTCAAAGCATTTCCCGTCGTGCAACATCAGAAAGTGAGTGGCCAGAGAGCATTGATCTGAGGAAGGCAAAGAGGCAGGGCTCCCCTCCTCCTCCCCCTCTGCCCACCCTCTCCTCACCCCGAGACAAGAGAGCGAGAGGAGTGTATAGAGAAAAGGATATGTTACTGTCCTTTACTTAAATAAACGCCACTTACTTACAGAGTGAAAGTTGAGGAGATTACTTCTTCTACAGTTGTTTTAAGGTCACAAATGGAAACGCGTTTCTATTGAGGACGACGCGCTCCCGTCACTGACCTGCTCAAACTTCAGTGAAAGTGTTTCAAACTGTAAATAATCAGCTGCTGCTGCTCGAGGAGATACAGAGAGCAGGTGAGAGACGCGCAGTCACAGCCTCAAGAGTTTGGAGACCTGTTTGGACTTGTGCGTGTGTGAGAACTGTGCGTGCGCATCAATTAAACCTGCGCAAAATGACACGAAACTGCGCCGTTAGTGAGACTTTTACAACCTCAACAATTAGAAGATCCACACCTCCCGCTCCAAAATCTATAAAAGTGGACAGGCAAAAAATAAAATAGTGGTGATGATAATTTTGGAATTTAAAAAAAGATAGAAAATAAGAGATTTTGACTTTTTATGAAGAGAATAAAATTGTATCCATGTTTTAAATGTAAAACAATTAACGCACATGGATTTGTTAAGATTCTGTTCAGTGACATGTGCAGGAATTTAAATGCGCTGTATTTTTGTTGTGATGAGCTGAAGTGAGTTAAAATTCACCTCTGACCCGCCTCTTCTAAGGACTTTTTATTTTAATAACTATTCTATATTTTTCTTCCCTATTTTTAATTCCTTTACAATTGTTTTTGGTTTTACGCACGGCTCTCAGCGCGATAAGAATCTTCTTGGTTGGATTTATTCCTTCTCTGTTCAGAGTCATTTGATACTATTTCAATATTTGTCCTCACATATTAGAAACGCGCCTGTATCTGATATTAAATCAAAGGTCCAGCGGTTGACCCAGACGAGCCACCGGTGGAGAGCACTTGCCAAAACAGAAGTCTTCACAATGAAACAATTCTGTGCATTGAAAGGACATGTGTTTTAAATTAACAGCTGAAACCTGAAAGAGGCCCGGCGCGCGTCAAACCAACAAAAAGTACATTGAGCCTCGTGCCTCATGTCCAGAGCAGAGAAAAGAGGAGAAGACACAAGCCACAAGGCACAAGGAAAAGTTGTCATCTATAAATCAGAGGCATTTGGGGACAGAGAGGTGTCCAAACAGAAACCACAACAAGAAAACACTTAAAACATGCACTGACTAAAATGATACAAGAATAAAGTTACTTACAAAAAGAGGAGACAGCTGAAGGAAATTGTGATTGTTAACTGCAGATACACATAAAGCTAAAGAGGGAGGAGAAGCAATGAGAAAGAGGCAGAGAGGAAGGGTGGAGAGAGATGGGGAGAAGGGTGGAGGGACAGGGAGAGAGAGCTATATACAATATGCCCATACACCGCTCTCCTGGGCGCCCCGCTCCTTTGGCTTTTCTCTCCTCTCAAGGTGAAGTGGGCCACAGCCACAAGAGCATCACAAAAAACACACTGAATATCAGCTTTTCCACGCAGTTTGTCCTCCTCGACTTCCTCTGGTGCTTCTATTGTGGAAAGAAAGACACAACAAACAAAAAAAGGAACAAAAAAGAAAACTTTGCTGGTACTTGAACTTGAACTCTTTAAACAATTAAATCATTCACATTATTAAAAGATAAACCGTATGTTTTAAATGATTATGTTAAATTAGATTAGTCCATGAATAACATAGTGTGTTTGGTGTTTTATTCTCTGCTCTTATGAGTGTGTGCTCACTCTGTGCTCACTCTGCGCTCACTCGTTCCTTGCGCTGATTTCGTTCACTGTTTCCAGCGGCTCCGGCTCTTCTGCGTGTCCCATACGCCACCTTTTGGCCAACAGCGGGACAGCACATGATGAGACAGAGACATGCAGAGACAAACAGGAGGCTGAAGTTACACAGAGCAAAGGATCATCACTAAATCAAGTGTAAATTCAGTCACAATAAAAAAGAGTCAGTCCTGATCAGTTTGTCTTAGATTTAACTTTAGAAACAATAATAATTTAATACCATAATAATAATTCTTTATAATGCTGTATATTATACAAAATGACTCTTTTTAAACATGTGCCACACAGAGCAGCTCTACAAACTCAAGTCTAATTGTAAAACTGAGCTGGCGATGGCTCCGTTGTAACAGAACTGAGCTGAGCAGAAGACAGTCCAACTTGTTGGGGGGTATAAGGCAGATGCATTTGCATATCCTGTGAGTCTTTGATGCATGTTGAAATTCAAGTCTAGCCCATAAATATTTGAAAAGGAGAGTGCATAAAAATCAACATTTTTGTTACATTAAATTAACATGTGTTCTTCTCCTGTTCTGCATGTTTAATTAGAGCGCCCCATTCACTGAGTGAAGAGGAGGGGGGTCGTTATGGGACAGTGAGGGGCTGGAGAAGGTGCAGAGCTGAATCATGGCTGAAATATTTCACTCAGATTAAGAAAACACTAAAACACATCAACAGAAAATATTGTATTCTATAACTACATTTATGACAGTGAAATGACAGTTTATTTTATATGGAATAATTATATATTTCAGAACATTTCCATTCATTTAAAAAAAGAAAAGAAAAACACTTTTTAAAGCAACTTTTGTCTTACTAAAGAATGTATTGACAGAAAAAAAAAAGCTCAGGCATTATAATAAATCCACAGTGATGCACAAAACAGACCGTAGACTTCTCTGAATCCAAGTTATGCAATTAACTCCAACAGTATTTACATACATGCAAATCATTCTCTCCCTCTTGGACTTGCAAAGTGGGGCGCTCTGTTCTCATTACTTGACCCAAATCTCAGACTTGTAACTCTGGATTTCATCAAAGTTTAGTCAGGATCTAATATTTCCTTTCAAGTGAACACAGAACCACTGATTAGTCGTGTTGGAATAAGGAGTGCAACATGCCAATTCTAATTATATACTTATCAGGAACATCAGTACATGGCCTGTGCCAACTGCATACAAATATTACCACTAATATCACTGTGTGGGTCCCACACTTCCCTGTATTGTCCTTCAGCACAGCCTCCCGTCTCCTTAGAGGGTAAAATATGTTTCCCACATGTTTAATGATTCTTAATATTGAAACATGTTAAGCTTCACAAAGTAATTAATAATCCATAACATGCCTGAATATTTTAAAAAAAAAAAAAAAAAAAAAAGTGGAATATTTCTCAGTTAAAAATGGGACAAATCATTGTTTTCTCCAATTTAATTATTCATACACATCAACAAATCACATCCAGTAGATCCACTTATGAGGCTTTGACTCAGAGGCAGAATTATTGTAAAACCAACACTGTAAAAACACTAGAATAATGCATTTGTTTCTTAATGTTTTGTTTATATTTGGTTTCTTTTCATGCTCTATAAATAAATATTGTTAGTGCAGTTATTTTATTTTATAGACTACCAGTCTCATAGTGTTGATTCACTGTGTATTTTCAGCTGTGGAAACAAATAAGGTGGAGGCCCAGGGGCATTTGCTTCAGTTTTACAAAGCGGAGCCCTCCACACTGTGGTGTTATAAAAGAGGTGTTTAAACACTTTATGCAACAGAGGCTCTGAATGATTCATGCAGAAAATTGTGTTTTCTTTATTGTCCAATTTAAACAGCTTCTCTTGCAATTAATATTAAACGCTTCTATTTTGCTGCATTTCCCAAATCACAAAGCCTTTGTTTAGTTACAGCAAATAATAAAGTGAGTGTGCGCCTCAGAGCAGCCCCGGCTTCTCTATTCTTTTTATAGCAGCACACTGGGAAGACTGTTCACTGATTCAGTGAATACCTCTTCAATTATTCAACAAATCACCATTCCATTTCTTACATATTAAAAAATGTACTGTGCATGGAGCTTTAAGATGATAAAACAGCATAAAATACTGTTTTAAAATCAAAGCACCTATTGCATTGGGCTTCCTTGGTTTTGTGTTTGTACAATTGGAGTACAATCCAGATCCCCACAGTGCAAAGCAGCACAGACTGTCTCCACTGCAGCCTAATCCTCAGACGATCACAGCCAAAAGCACCAATATTATTTATGTGAAAGAAAAATAATATATGACTGTGGATCATTGTACCAGGGGAGGAGGAAAGGTCTGACAGAAGAAACGCACAGAACAATGTAGATGTGTGCTTTAAAATCCAAACGAAAACCCACTGGAGAATCAATGAAGTTTCAGGTAGTTTGACTGTAACACAACCTTTGCTTGGGGAAAGTACAAACAATCTTTTTCACCCTTATTATTATTTACTGACGTTATCAATAGGAGGATCTCGCACACGTCTTCTTTCAGTATCATCATCTCCTTTAAAACAGCATTTCTGAAGCCAGTAGGTATTTAGTGTTTAGCCTTAACGCGGGAGGCCTTGATTGCGTTTAACAGAACAGGACACAATTAGCATAATAGCCCCTCTCTCATTCTCTTTGAAGTCCACAGCATAGAATAACAAATGTATATGAACCAGCAGCCAAACGTCAATACATGGAAATGCCACAATCCTCTGCGGAGGCCATGGGGTGAGTTCTCTCTTTTGAGGGAGGAGGGAAAAACATGCCCATTTTTATTGCAGAATAAGCAGAAAGTGAAGATGCTGTGGGTGATGTAGCCACCAGGGCCAGTGTGCGCTGTGGGGTCCCAGCTCCTGGAGAACACAAGGAGGCAGAAAGAGGATGTGTGTGAGCCCATGTGGAGCACAGGGAGGTGCATCCCCTTCTCTCAGGTGTTTCAAAGCACACCAGGCCGCCAGCCAGGGAAAATAATTACTCTCCAATTAAAGATAAAGATGTCACGCGGGAGGGCGCAAAACAACAGTAGACCCTCAGACGGGTAAAGGAAGTCAACACCAGGAACCACCATCCCCTCTTATCTGCGTCGTAACTACAATCACGGAGCTTTTCTTTGTAAAACATTCTCCCTTTTGAAAGCAGAAGTTCAATACAAGTTTTTGTCAAAGGTTTCTTTTACAATTGCAATGGAGACACGGTTCAAAATTCAAAGATATGAATGCTATACTTCAGAATCCAGAGTTATTAGTATCCACCTTCTTTCTTGGGTGAAAATACACGGAATTAAAAATGCCCTTTTGAGATGGAAAAAGCTTTGAACTTACTTACATTTCAAGAACCTTCTTTTTTGTATCGAAAGTTCACCTCCTTTGAGCCCACCATAGTTTGGCTCCTCTTTTTTCACATAATAGAATGAAGTTTATTAGATCAAGGCAATCAATGCAGATGTTCAAAGAGAATTTCAGACCTATGATGAGCGCACATTTTGTTCTAAGGCTTTGTGCATGATTTCAATAAATATATAAATTATATCAGTGAAGTGAAGGAAGTAAAGTGGATTTGGTAACCTTCCTTTAGGTAAAATAGTCACACACAGAAGATTCAAATGTGTTAATATGTTTTATTATTCACATTCATATAAAGTTTTATTGTGCAGCTGTTCCCAGACGCACAAAAATAGGTTAAATGTTAAATTCAGTCCTAATATAAGCAGAAAAAATAAAAATTTATCTTGGCAAGCTAAAAGGAGACTGGCAGTGCGGCAGTAGATACTGCACATACATGACATTTCAAGTGGTTTGGTGTAAAATAGTCTCTGACAAAGAAAATAACATTTTGTACCATTTGCTTTAAACATTCAGTACCTGGAAACAAAGTTAAAGTGAAGATCACACAGCGACTCAACGTAATTCAGTCAAACATGTAAAGTGTGAGATCAATTCCTCATCAGAATTCAGTCATTCAAAGTGCAAGAACCTGTTGAAAATAACACGTGTTAGGCATGTCCAGAGTCAAAAAGCACAGCCGCTCACACAGGCTTCAGTGTCACAGGAAAAGTGGCTTTGAGCTCCTTAAACACGAGGCTACATGTGGGCTTCAGCTTTCTGCTCAAATTTACATGGTCCAAAGTCAAACATGATCCACTCATGTCACAGAACACAGTAGTTTGTTGAATAGCACCTCAGTGTCCAGAAATAGCTTGAGCTGTGGAGAAAGAGATAGAAGAGACACAGTATTAGACAAATATAACTTCAGTCATTCACATTTAAAGTAGGTGACAACTGTGTCCCAAAGAGAGAATCTGTTCTGCATTTGACCCGTTAAACCTGTCACATACAAATAAAAAACAGATACTGAAGAACACAAACGACACAAGGCCAACTTAAAAAAAAACACTTACATGTGGACATGCTGTGGCTCAAAACAGCTCACAGATGAAAACACAGATGAAAACACAGATGAAAACATGAGCCACAACCACAAAGGCCAGATTCATGCACAAACGACACACTTTGATGATAATGACAAAGATCATTTTTGGGGGATTCCCTGGGATTTAATTTGAATCACACTTTTGTTGCTCATGTGAAAAGTATAAATAAAGGTTGGGCCACTTTTTTTGAGGGTTTATGAATAATATTTGTAGTACTTTGAATTATACACAGATCAGATGGCATCAAAAACAAAAAAATCACTTCTGTCTGGACAAAAGTTTGTGAGTGAAGATGTGTCATCCCAGCAGCTTCTTCACTTTAGATCGTCTCTGGACACGGCCTTATATCTGAGCTGAAGAAGGAGCTACACGGAAACTAACACAACTATTTGTTTATAGTTTCTGTTTGTTATTCTAGGTCTACTGAACGACATTAAGTGTGCACTGTCCCTGAGTCAGTAACGCTAAATAACATGAGCCTGGAAACATCTTCACTCAAAAACTTTTGTCCAGTTGACAGAATCGATTTTTTCTTTTTAAAAAACAGCTGAGGGATTACACAAACATCAGATAACATCCGAAGTAAAATTAACGAATAAGCGAATTAACATAATAAGCAGATTACTTTATATTTTTATTATTATTATTATAATCAAACCTCATAATATAATCTTCCTCATATCAGTGGATGTGTTATCGCTTTGCCTGGAATGTTCCACAGTGAAACTAAGTGGCATTTATAAAATTATAGCTAAAAAAACTAAACAAAATCATGCATTCTTACTGAAAGCAGGTCACGCCTCTTCACAGATCTGACCTGTAACTTGGGCTGGAGGTGACACCTGCTTTTCTCCAAATAAATAAATTTGATACTAAACTGTTAAATAAAACTGTAACAGTCCAGGCAAAGCAGGTACATCTTAACGATAATAATAAATAATAAACATAAATGTGTTACTGTAAAGGCTCTGATTGGACCAGGTGGACTTGGAGCGCAGGCGGAGACGGCGACCTGGAGCGCTGACATGGAGACTATGTTTACAACCACACCAAAAATGTGATGATTGTCTGATTTCCGTAGTGAGTACTTAGATTACATCATACAGTATATAATTATGATCAGATTTCAGGTGTGGATATGTCAGTTTCTCCAGTTTCATGGCTCTGAAACTGTCGCCACTGACAGAAAAAAAACCTACCTCACAATCCAAACACGGGCCTGGGTTTACTCCTGAACTCGAGATGTATCTATCAGCGGGACAAGGACTGAGTCAAATGTGGCAGATAATGTTTTTTTTCTTTTCTTTTCCCTGTGAAATGTACAGCAGCTATTTGATTTTCGCCTTTGTACAGCTGTAAACAGTGATGAGAACAGGTACTTCTCCGACTCCTCGCTCTACAGATGGGGAGCTAATTGGAGCGGAGGAATGCAGCTGTGCAGACTGCTCAAGAGTGGAGGTGCTAAATCAAAGGTGTCTCTTTTGTTAATTATACACAATACTACAAACAGCTACGTTCCTCTGAGCCCTTTCTTTTCTCATCCATAAATATTTTGGCAGCCAGACAAAAAAGAGGAGAGAAAAAGAACAATTTACACACTATTATCACAGTGGGACGAGCCGGCTGCCTACAGATGTTTGTTTTGATTTTAATGGTGGAGACGGTGGAGCTAACGTAGACGGTGCAACAGTCACAACAGAGAAGTACTGAGCATGCTGCGAGTCAATCCACGCACGTTACACACGATCAGGGAAAAAGTATTAGCGGCATGCAGTTAGCTCTTACTTTATTTCAGACAAACGTGTAGTGGATCCCATTGCTTACGGGGGAGGCGGGAGGAGGGAGGGACACGGGGGGTAGAGGAGGAGGAGGCGGAGGAGGGGGCGGAGGGGGTGAGGGCAGAGGTGGGGGGGTCGGGAGGTTAGACTGTGGCGGGACTGCAACGGGACAGAGGGGACAGACAGTAAGAGTTAGTGGACACAGCAGCATGTGCAAGATGCTATTTCATTACTTTTATTCATTATTTATTAGGTAAAGTGGTGACTATTTAAATTTGTGTCATAATTATCAGGGAAAAACAATATATTCTCAATAATTCATGACACATATAGGGTTGGATTTTATAAAAACACATATTTCAGCTTTCATTTGAGCACTTTTTGGCATTAAAAAGATGACAACTCTGCTCATTTTCATCGCTCTGAAACCAAGGGATGTACAGCTTATCTAACCTTTATCTACTCGCAGGAAAAAAATGAACAAATATTTAAAATTGTAATTGTAATTGCTGGTAAATATCTGGTCATTCATCAGTTTTAAATGATCAACGGGCTGAATCGAACGTGTATTTTTCCCTAAATGCCATTTCCTTTCGCGCGTTAGAGCCAAAATGCGATGCTTTTCAGTCATATATGTAGCTAAATAGGACGCGGTTAAATACAGAGAATTAGAAATAAACAAACTTTTTATTGTATACATATAAAAATCACTTGTGAAAGAATATAAAACGTTTTTGGTAAAAGTGGGTTTTCTGGCTGTGTTAATTAACAAACCATTTCCTATCGGGAAACATTCATCTCTCCTATTCAAATAACAAATATAAGTGCTTAAAATTTCATTGCCAGTCAGTTAACGACCTTCCTTTACTGTGATTTAGGCTATAGACTTTAATAATACAAACAGTTGCGCTGCTAAATAAAAAGTAATGAATGAATGACTGAAGAGGACGCTACAAAAGTTTGTTTATTTGGCTGATTTTTTTTTTTTTGCAGGAAAATTAGAAATTCTTTTTAATGTTTAAGCAACGTAATTACAATGTTGTGAATTATTTAGCTACTTTGAACAACACATTCAACAATCTGGACTCTCAATATATAGAGCGCATAATTGCAGACCTGCATATTTCGACTTTTATGCCGCCATTATTGAAGCGTCTCATGCATAATACTGTGAAAAAACCTCTTCTTTTAATTCAGGAGTGTGAAAGTGCACGAGCATACCTGACTCGAACACCAAAGGAGAGAAAAGTCATTGATTCAATCTCCACTGACAAGATGCCACCAGTTATATTCCCTGACATTTCTCAACGCTGGAAATAATGTTATAATTGTTGACTTTGCCTCACTGTGCATATTAAGGCCGGGCGTGCGCTGACAGCTTGAGTGTTACAGTGTGTGACAGGTACGTGTGCAGTGCGGAGTGTGTGAGCGGCGCCCAAAGACAGACAATCTGAGGCAGCTCAAATGAAAATGAACTCTCCTGCCTTTGCCTGTAGAGTATGAAAGAGATGAAAAGTGAGCACAGTGTCTTTTATGCAGGTTCACAGCGAGATGTTCAAAGGAGCAAGTGATGGTATGCACAAGGAGAGTGGGCTTTGACTGGGTCATTGATCAGAACACAAAATGGCCTCATCAAGCGATTCCTCCCAAGCCTGAAAGATTTTACATGGATCGCAATTAGAGACGATCCAAGCTCCTAATAAGGAATAATGTTTGGTTATTAGGAAATGAACAGCCATATTGCTCGACTCCGCACCTCACGCCCCTCTCATCTCTTAAGCTATCAAGCACCCAACATTACTTAAAGGCTGCTTCCCGCTCTTTATACTGTCTTAAACCTGCGATCTTGTCAATTTGACGCTTGAAGAAGTTTAACGAATGCCACCGGTACAGGAACTTTTTTTTTTTTCTTTCTTTTGACACAACCACAAGCGAATGTTGAACTAAGGTTTTTCTAGCTACGTACTCAACAGTGTTTTTATTTATACCTCACTTTACTGAAATTAAATAATAATGAAAGCACAGCGTGTGACCAACCTGCAACCATTTTACTCTTGAGTGAAGCCTCTGAGGCAAGTGCATAGGACATAGTGATGATCCTCTCCTGTTCCTGAAGAGCAGAGTCCAGAGTCGCCCGACCCAGGTCCGGTTTGTCCACAGACACAGCGGGGGCCAGATTCTGCACACTGTCGCACCGCAAAGAAATAAATATGAATATAAAAGATGCACTGTGTATTTTTACTTTTCACGGAGCACAGAAATGACCAAGAAATGAATTTATATGTGCGAATTTTAGCTTTAATATTTGCTGTAAAAATATATTGTCATCAAGCTCTGCATAAATAATAAAAATAAAATAGATCTTTGAGCAAATTTATCTGTAATCCAACACAAATAAACACAGCTAAAAAGGTTAAGAGACCGTGATTTTTATCCAACTAATGTTACACTATATTTAACAAGGCTACACTTGATTTTCCTTGATTTCTGAGTCTCGTTATTCGCATTTTACCTGGACTTTGCCAAAATGCTCTTGATTCGTTGGACTTTACGCTGCCGTTCCTCCACCTCCTCTGGACTGAGCGCTTCCTCAGGCTCTGACTCCATGTACCGCTCTGGGATCAGCACTTTTTGAGGCTTAGACAACTGCACAAAAGCACACAATAAACTCAGAACAATACAGAACGTTGATGTGTATACTCAGAATTATTAAACTTCTTTAAAAAGATATTATTATGTTATGAATTAATGGCATTTATCAAACTGTGGGGGCAAAAATCAGTCTACACACTTAATATCACCCACATAAATGCTTTGTTATTCAGTCATGACACACTGACGCACTAAGTTCTTCCGTAAGTGTTTAAATTTGTGCTCTGAATCATAATATTTCAAATTTATTCCCGTCAGCATATACATTTCTCACCTCTTTACTCAGGTCCAGGTCATACTCCAGCGGCTCTAGTTCCCCTTCTTTTGTGGGCGTGGCTGTGGATTTAAAAGTCAGCCATTCATCCGAGTGGGAGCGGGGTCTCTCCTTGTGCTCCGGGGGTCTCTCTTCTCCCTGGACGCTGCGCACTGACTCCTCCCCCTGCACGGCCCGCTCCAGCAGCTGCAAGTCAAAGTCCTGCTCTCTCTTCAGCTGGACAACGCACAAGGGGAGAAAAGAAGACTGTGAAACTAATTACAGCGTGTCGTCAACACCTCGTCACAGGAAAGAAACTGACTTTTCACACATTGTTTCGAGCAATAAGCGCACTTGTTATCACCCAAATCGTGATTTTATAAGTGGGAAGAAGGGTGTCGGTATGTGTGTAAGTGTCAAAAAAAGAAAGAGGGTGGAGTGGAGCATGCATAGATGTTGAGTATGCATGCTACTGAAGTACAAATCACAGCATGCTATAAATACAGGAAGGACACACACATAAACATAAAAGAAACAAACTGGACAAACCCACAGACCTTTCGTGTATAAATGCAAGAAATACATGTTTGACACAGACCACACATCACCACTGAACATAAATAAAAACATGGCAATATGCGTTCCTTAGAAATCGTTTATTAATTTAAGGACATTCACATATATAGTTGCTATTAAATGAAAATGAAAAACGAGCAAACTGAGCACTTTTATTTGCTACTCTGCTTTACGAAGAACACATTATCACCCATAAACGAAATTCATACAGGGGCTATTCTCACAAAAAAGTGCTTGATCTTTTATTTTAATATTTCCTCTTTGATTTCAGTGCAAAAAGGTTTTGATGAGTAAATTCAGCTTGCGTTGCTCAGTGAGTGTTTTAGTAGAAAATGCGTGGGGAGTCGTACATGCGCACACAAATTAATGGTTAAACGGTTAAAAGACAGAACAGTAGTAGATGAACTGTGATTTTGTACAACACAGATTAAAGGGGGAATAAAAAATCCAGAAGAAAACAGCACAATGACAAACATAAAGATCAGTGAGGGTTAGTGTGTGAGGCGAGAGGTGGACAATCAGTGGATTAATCACAGAAAAATCGAGGGAAAGTTGAGATATAGTAGCAAAGGCACTAAAGGCATCATTGAGACACATATAATCTGCGCATTTCATGGTTAAGATGTTATGGAAAACATATTTCACAATCCATAATTACAGTGTTAAAGTAGGAACAAGTCTTGAAGCATTTAGCAGTTTTTTTTTTTTTTTTTTTTGCTACATTTTCAAAACAAGCATAAATTCTTGTTGCCACTCAATTAGTGTTCTCCACTTCACCTTTTCATGCCAGAAAATAGAAAAAAACTGCAAACTATTCGGACCAAAGGCATGCGTCAGGAGATCGCCACTCTCTCGGTTTTTGCATGCATCAGAATGTGGCGTGTGTTGTAAGTCTAATAACATACTGATCCCAGGTCTGCAGAGAGTGGGCGCAAGGAGGAGGCTGAAGAGCGCGAGGACGAGGCGCCGTGGCGGTCTCCGTGACTTAGGGTGCGTTTACGTTGGCGAACGAGGGCCTTCTGATGCCTCTTCATCCTCTCCAGCTGCTCGTCCGCACTCATCCTCCCTCTCTGCTGCTGTAGCGCTGCATCCCCGGAGTACAGGCGCTCCAAGGCACTTTTGGGTCTCTCCTGGGAGAAGATGGGGGTGGAATCAAAAGAAAAAATGAGGAAACATGTGGCACATCTACAAGAAAGTTGATAGACGACTTTTAGTATTTTTTAATTATTCAGATTTGCTGTATGTATGGATGAGTGGAATTATTATCAAAACACTTATGTTGTTTCTCTTAAAATTGTGTAAAATAAATACACCCAAGCAACACAAAACTACGTAACTATACTTTCTATCTATTATGTTTTATACTTAATAGGCATTTTAATACAATGCAACTGATGAGCACAGTAAAATGTACCGTATTTTCTGGAGTATAAGTCGCACCAGCAAAAAAAAAAGCATAATAATGAAGAAAAAAACATGTATAAGTCGCACCCCTGATCAAACTATGAAAAATGTGCAACTTACGGTCTGTAAAATATGGTAATAAATTGTTAGTGCTCATTAAATGTCTGTTAGTTATAAAGGGGACTGTTTGCGATGCCGGTATATAAATATTTGTATGTTTTTTTCCCTACTTTCTTCATATCATATTGTAGGTTTCCACGTTTCCTTCAATCTGAACTCATTTCCTTTCATTTTCCTCCAGTCCCCACCTTCATGCTGACAGCTGATGCTGCTCGTCGAAGAGTCACATATGAAGAGATGCTCGAAGACTGATTTATCCTAAAAGAGGAAGAAGCCGCTCCTAAGGGGAAACCGGCATACATTAAAAACACCATTCATTTATAAGTGAACCTAAATACGTGGGTGGACATGGGCAGGGAGATGAAATGTTAATAAACAGGTTACAGGAAATAAATAGCTCCACTTACCTCTGCCTGGTAACGTCTGGTAACCTCCATCGTGTCCTGCTGCAACCGCACTGACCAAACTCGAGCCGTCTCCAGCTCCCATCAACTCGGGCTCACTCAGGAAAGGTCGGAGTTCAACCTTAGGAGTTCATATTTTAGCGCTTAAACTCTTCACACTGATAAAACACTCACACACTGTACAGAAACAGACCTTCGTGTCTCCGTTGGTGAAGTGTCCGATCTCTCTGTCCCGCTTGCGTTCGTCCGACTGTCGCTTCAGGCCTCGTACTGAAGTGTGGCGGATCACCGTGGTTTCTTTGGGCAGCGGGGGCACGGCAGGTGGGTGCTCGTTGGGACTGTAGAGCTGAGGTAGAGGAGGGCGGGGGGGCACATCTTCCTCACCCTGACGATATGGGGAAAAGAGATTAAGATTAGTAATATGTAGTTGTTTATTTTATTGTTGGTATTGCAATTACTCATCAGAGGGTGAGAAAATTATGTAATCAAATATATTTCATCATTATTAACGCAATGCTAAACAAAAACAAAAGTAAATTATTGATTGAATACGCTTAAATGAACATTATCTAAAGTATTTCTTGTATTTATTGAGGTTTGGTTTGCCATAATAACTAAAATACTTGTTAAATATTAGCCAAACAGACCAAAAAATATGTAAATCTATCCAGTGCGTGATAAATAATACTGATAGATAATCCAGATACTACAAAGGCTGTGTCATGTACCCATTTATGCCCAGTGATGGGAAGTGTCGAGTACAATGGCTGCTCCATACTGAAGCTGGACGAGAGGGAGGGGGTGAGGTGGGGGCTGAGCTGCTGCTGCTGGGACAGTCTCATCTCCATAGCAGACGGGCTCCCAGACACACAAGGCACTGATGACGCCGACACTGAAGGCACAAATTTCCTCTCTGGGGGAAGGCGAGAGCACGTGTAAAATGAATACACACTTTCTCCTCTCGTGGGAAATGTTTAAGCTGTTTATTATTAAAGGGTTTAATGCCGACGTACAGCAGAGTGTATGGGATAAAACTGATTCAGAGGTGGGACCGAACTCTATAAGGCTCAAGTCAGTGTTACACAAGTCGAAGGCAAGTCCAAGTCTTATGTTTTTTGTCTTATCCACAGGAGCACGTCTCACCTGGGTTGGTTATTGAGGAGATGGTAACTTTGTAGTTGGTTTTATTTGCACTGAGGCCTGCGATGACATCCTCAACCCTCCACAGCTCTTTCCTGATCTGCACCTTTTCCTGCTGCTCACAGAAACAGAGGATATACATCTGTGATCTGCCCAACATTTGTATTTGTTAATCTTACATAAACCATAATGACAAAGAGCAAAACAAACTACTTCATCACCACAAATGGTCTGCGTCTTGTCCATATGGATTTGTCTAGAGTTACACTGCTGCTGTACCTGCATGATTAAAAAAAATCTAATGTAAGGGTCCATTTTTGGTCATGGTTTGACCCCAGTTTTGTTGTTAAGTAGACTTCATCTGGTCCTGTTCTGGTCCTGGTTTAGTCGTGGCCTAGTTCAGATTTAGCCCCTGGTTTAGAGTGTGTTCCCTAAAATTGTTAACACATACCTTCACCTTACAAATATAAAACATGTTATCAAAACATGCTATTTCAACCCATACAAACATTCAGAAAAGTAATTATTCTATTGAGAGTCACAGACCTGAGTGAGATCGCTGCGGGTCATCTGTCCCTGCAGGGCCGACTTGAGCCACTCCACGTCCTTCTCCAACCGAGTGTATTCAGCCCAGGCGTTCTCCATCTCCTAAAGAAAACAACGACACAGCCATCAAACTGGGACTGTGAACTCATGTGTGGATTTTAAACTAAACAATATTTATTTCTGTTGTACATGTTGCATCCTAGTACTATATATATATGTATTATTATTATTATTATGTGATGTTTTACTGTTGATGCTTTAGATATCTCAGCTCTGATGTGAACCACATCCTCTTGGAGTAATTTCTGCTGGTAGGCGATCTTCTCTGCGTGTGCGGGCTGGTCCCGGTACTGCTCCATCTGCTGGTGAGACACGTCCAGTACAGACTCCAGCTTGTCCTGGATGTGAATGAGAAAAATCACTTAAAATATAATTATACCACAATTGTTTTTCAAATGATTAAAGCAATGTTTGATTGGTAATGTCACGTTAACTAAACAGTGTTTTGTACCTTGTCTTCCTTCAGGGTGCGTATCCTGGATTCAAGCTCTTGTAAAATCTTGTCCTGTTCACACAACCGACTTAGTTTAACCTACAGAAAACATATATTCAACATAGAAAATCAAAAACTGATGATGGCAGCGTTAGTTCAGAACTTCTTGTGAACTTTGCATCTATTTATCACATGATTTGTAAACTTTCCATGCAGCCACTGTATCCTCTGTGCAAACCCAGTTAAGGCAAACTTATTGTCTATTCGCTGTACACTAAATATGTCAGCAAGTTTCCGCTGTGTGAAAAGCCCCCGAGGAATTCATCTCAACAGCTCAGTGGGAGATATCAAAAGGCTGCACACTGTCGGGTTTGAAGGCGAGATCGGGTAATCCCCATTATGAGTAATCATTATCAAAAATCCATATTTTCAAATTCATTTTTCGCAGAAAGAATGTTTATTGAGAGTGACAGATTTGTTTTTCCAGAAATGGGTTATATGTTTACGAAAACAACATAAGACTGCTTAGTTCACAGTCTCTCCCACACAGTGTATTTTTCCTCAGATCTATTTATCATTCTGTTCAATTAATTATTAAGCTGTTTTTATTTTGCTGCTGTATATTGTTGTTTTTTAATTGCATGAAATATTCATTGTTCAGACAAATTTACTGGCAATTTCTTATAAATTGTTAAAGCGCAACAATGCTAATGATGAAAAGCCAGGACATCCATCTTATTTACCTCCATTCAGCAGAAAACAAAGACTGAGCGAAGCAGGATCAGGCTAATCAAACTGAAAAATTTAACAGCTCAACATCTTAAAACTCCCATTACATGTATTTTTCTCTTTAAATTGTGGGGAGGAAAATAGAAGCCGTGGTTGATGCGCTCAGTGTGCAGGGCTGTCCCCACAGTGCTGCAATGTACATAAGTTCCCTTCACTTCGTAGCATCTGGTTACAAAACTTAAGAGCAAACATGCAACCACACTGAGCATTTGAACTGAAAAGTCAAAATAAAGACAACCGTTCTTCTCTAGTAAGGAAAAAAAAATCGTCTGTTTCAAAAACGTTTCACAAAATTATGCCCAAAACATAATTATTCACTTACATCAGCATCACTCTCTGCTATTCTCACAGGCTTTGATGGTCTTTCTTTTTTTAGGCTTTCACATCCAGTAACCTGCAATCCCCAACAGCCACAGATGACATCAAATATTTAACACCACAACCAGATTGAAAAACACGCAATTGAATAAAGTTTTGACTGTCAAGAGAGGTGCACTTGGGTCATGGGTCGGGGAAAGAATGCGATGGGCAATACGACAAAAAGCAGGCAAAAATAAGGACGCCAAAGATGCTGTTATGAAGCAGTCGAGTTCCACACAAACACACGAGGGATGGGAGAAGTTACATTAGTTTGGTGCAATAATTAGTAATGTGCAATGGGTCTACCGTATGTCTTCTACTGTATCTCTGCAAGTTAATAACACACATAGAGATGAGCAGAGCCACACCCTGCATGTAAGTACACAACATAGAGCGCTGTTCAGTTCAGACAGAGGGGCACACCACCTATTTTACATAATACTAATTAACAAGGCCTGGGAAACACTACAGGCCTGTGAGAACATAGGCGACTATACGGTATTCTGTGGTTCTGGAGGGTCATGAGAAAGGAACCAGGCGGAAGCTCATCCCATATCACACAGATGGCAATTTGGCGACTTAAAATGTAATTGCTTTGAGTGGGAACACACAGAAAATACGGCGAATTGGCAAAGAATTCAACCCGACTCTGTCTCAAGAAGCCTTTCGTTCTTTCTTGTTTATCGCTGTGAAATTTGTGCCATGAGTGATAATGACTAAACATCTTTGGGTTATTTTATATGGTTTCATGAGAACAAAAAGCACAAAGTGGGGATCAGCATTCTCGGCAGCATGCTTCTCATTATACACAATCCTCAACACAAATATACAAGACATTTCATTAGAAAATAAAAGTGAAATAATTATTTTCACTTTTCAAGCGCTCTGTCCTTACATTCCAACAGCACCCAAAAGTTGGAGTGGAGTTTTTGTGAGTTAAAATGATCGTCGGGTCAATACATTGAATCTGTTTTAACACAGGAAAAGTAAGGAGAGGTGTGACAAACAAGGTGTTCAACAGGTAACTTTTCTTGTCAATGAAAGTTTGAAAAGACACATGAATGCAGCAGTAATTCATTCATGACAAGCAAAACAAATATTACTCCATGTTTTAGCCACGTTTACACAAAGCAGTTAAGTGAAAATATCCATAAACAAATAAAGCAACAATTTAGTCATTACACATGAAAAACAGGTTTAATGGAGACTAGTCAAGTACTAGTCACAACAGACAAATAACAGACAAAAGACAAATGGAGTAAATGAGACCAGACAGTTTAGTGGAGCCCACCTTCAGGTCCAGATACTCCAGGTCCTTCTTCAGTTGTATGTACGTGTCATCCGCCTTAAACGAGCAGTGAAGAAATACATCATATGAAACGGTTAATGGTAAAACATATGACATAGACAATACTCTAAGTCACCAGTCTCCTGAAAAATACATGAACACAGCTGCATCCAAATTGGCTTGAATTATGATCATTTTGAATGTTGTATTCATAGTATTGGTCAAAATGATAGTTTCTGTTGATGAAAATCATTTGATAAACAGACTGGGTGGAGTAACCATTCCTGTGCACCACTGCAGCAACAGAAACAGAAACATTTCTGCATCTGCAGTGTGGCCTTTTTGTAAAATTGGCTTAAATGGCACTCATAGTACACAGAAATGTTCATCAAATGTTCACTGGACATCAGAGATTTTAAACAACAAAATACAAAGTGTTTAAATATTACACATTTAACAAGCAACATGCTTCCATGGTTACAGTCCACTTTCAGAACAAAAAATGCATTTTTTAAGGTGTCTAGGCACAATGCAGGACAGCCAAGCGAGCGAGCAAGCTGCACAGACACATGAAAGGCAGGGGGCATGTGGGTCTGGCTTAGGACATGGAGACCATGGATCACTGGGGTAAAGGGACAGAACGGGGTGAAGGGTCATGCCCCTGACCTGTAAGCTGGAGCCTAACAGGCCGTTGTGCTGGTGCTGCTGCAGGTGAGCAAAGGCCTCACTGGGGCTGTGCACACCCGCCAGCTGGGCCTGGTGCCTCCGAAGCTGAATGAGCAGCAGAGTCAGCTCCTCGGGCTGAAGCCAAGCCCAGATTTAAGGGCCAGAGGCCAGAAAGAGCGCACAGGGACAAGAGGAAATACTTAAGAACCATCTGGGCAGTACAGATGAGAGAGCAAATACTAGAATGCTGCTCAACTTTAAACTTTTTACACAATAGTAGTACATTTGCATATGAAACAAACATGAGTTAAAAGGTTAAAGTTACTAACGTTACACTGGCATATTAAAGTCATTACCTACAGACATTCCAACCATCTCTGTAGGAAATGTCTCAGGCTTATGGCAAGTAACAACTTTCTATACTTGTGAAAGAAACAGAAACTGGAAATAAATTTATCAAAATGTCCTTCTGTATGTATTTTAAAAAGAAAAAGTGTGGCTAAATAAACAACATACCGTTTTTCCGTGCAGACTCGGAGCACTGACTGTGTGTGTGATGTAGCCCATGGCAGGCATGGACCGTCTCTCTATCTGGGAGGTCTGTGAAGAAAGAAGATTCATCACTGTGTTATTACAAAAATATAACACTGAATCAAACAGAATGTCTAATTCACAAACACTAAGCAATCTTCACATGTGTGTAGCCAGGGAGAGGCCACTCCATCACACTCAGTCTAACTTAAAATATCGCCTCGAAGTATGAAAACAAACTTGACTACACAGCACATTTATTTTCTCATCTATCCCTTTCTTACTTTTATCGCCTCTACTTTTATTTAATACAAGGTGTGCCCCGAGTTTCTGATGCTACAGGGGTTCCAACATTTGACGTTTTTGCTTAACACACAAAATTAGCAAAAACCAAGCCCACTACTGAACCTTAAAAGGACACAAACAACAAGAGATTTAATTAACTACACATAAATTATACTAAACCTGCTTTCTTAAAATAACATTTGTTTGCTACCAGCAAGAGCAGCACTGTAAGCCATTCCCTTTGAGAATCCCATGCCACTATTTTTTGCTGTATAATAGGTTTTTTATTTAAATGCGAGATCAGAAGAAAGAGACCGCTGCTGATGTTTGAGATACAGTGGAGATGTTTATAGGGTGCTGAGATGCTCTGGGCAAATTAGATTAGCTGCTAATAAAATATACTTCTTAATGATATTCCACAGGGATCTACTATACACCAGTATGTTATTACTTAAGACTGCTCAAGCTGTAGATGCTGGGTGCGCCAAAATGAATATGAACTGTGCTGGACTAAAAGTAGTTCCCTTAATGCGGCTCTATACGGGCCAAGCAAAGTCACTGTGGGTCTCTTTGTTAGAAGTATATCTCTTTCCGCAGTGCTCCATAATTGAGTATTGCTTGATTTTACAGCTGTAATTAGTGTCTTGACAGCAGGATAAAAGATGGATTAAAACAGAGCATCTGCAGCACTTTGTTTACTTGTGTACGACCGATGGACTGGTTTTGAGGCTTGTGTGTGCTGGCGAATGTGGCGATGGTTTGGACAGAGCGCTTTTCTCATGTGGAGGGAGTGGTAGGGAGACAGCGCAGGGTGTGGATGACAGAGCCGTCTCCTGCGGCAGCAGTGGTGCTGTCTGAATGTTCCAGCGCTGAAGTCTTTACTCAGACATGCTCGCACCACCTGTGGGGCGGCAGAGGGCGTGGACTGTGTGAATCTGAAAATGTTTCACATGCGCATCAAAGTGAGAGCTGTCAGGAAGTTTGAGTCTTCTCAGGAAAAATGCTCGAATCTTCCCATGGTTTTCTTTGTGAGATTGCAACATTCCCCAAGACAGGGCAGTAAACAAATGACAAGCACGAGACGCCCTGAGAACAAGAGTTTTACACTGATGCACCTAATATGTTCAACCACTAAAACATAAATGGACAGGGTGGGACTCCTATCGTACTATACTTATCTACACTTATGTACAACCCTTCATCACATGTTCAGCTGCAGTCTATAATATTTGTATACACATGCTCTCTGCAAAGTTCAGTATTGAGCTCTAATTAATCAGTTTGGCATGAAACAAGGGGAGAGCTGTCTACTAATTTGCCTCAGTTGCTTCACAGTTACCAAATGCTAGAGATAAACCAACACATCAGTTTGACTTTTGCTTTTTTTAGTGTTGAATATCAGCCATATCCAGCACAGATTGTGGACAGATGTTTGTGTTATTATTAAATAGTCTCCAATAGTAACAGTTAATATTTCTAGATTGGTGGAACAAGAAACACGGAGGGAGGAGAGCTGTAAATTAGAGCCTGTTTCATGATCTTAAATGTGATCTTACCTGTGAAATGTGACAAAGATGACCTGGCGAGCTGGCTCTTGTGCTATCTTGTGCGAGTTCGTCTAAAGGCCTAACTGTGCGTCGGTCTGAGGGAGTGTGTGGTCTACGTGGCGATAGGGGCTTAAACGTAGTGGATATAGATGGTGGGACTTCACACGGGGAAGGAGGTACGGAGATGGACCTGGGCATCTCCACGGTGACTCTAAAAGCCGACGAGTCAGTGAAGTTAGGCCCGCTGTAGATGGGAGCAGTGGGGCTTCCGTGGCGAAACTGTTGCCGCTGCTGCCACTCGTACAACTGCCACACCATGCCCTCCTTCGTGGCCATGCGCTCGTCAGTGGACATGCGGAAGTGGCTGAGTCTGTCGTGAGCATACTTGTAGTCACTGGGCAGGTTGGACGCTGCGGGAGGAGAACAGCTGCCCGACGGGAGGCGAGGGGACTTTGGCAAAGACTGGTATGCGGCGTCCATTGTGCTGGTTTTTGGCTTTAAAGGTGGTGTACGGCGGGGAAGTTGGTATTCAGTCGGTGTGGCACTAAAGGACATAAAATAGAAGAAATACATTGTTAAATAAATGTCTTTTCAGTGCAGTAACAATGGTGCATTTATAGTATTTTATAAGAAAAAAAGAGAGGCTTCTAAACAAAGCAAAGACAAAATGTTATACTTTTTTCCTCATTCATCTTAAACATCACCATAAAAACAAATAGTATTCATGGGTTTCAACTTCCCTCTTTATAGGTGACATTTTGAGGACATTTGACCCTATAAAATATCTAACATTTTGTTTTTAATTGTTATGTTATTGCTACCAATACCATTTTGACTTACTTAAATTCATATTTCATCATTCAGAAGCCCGTGGATAACAGACATAACTTTAAATGAAGCCTTCTTGTTGAGGCATAGTTAATTTAAGGTAATTAATTTTTTTATTTTTTTATTTATCAAATAACGGGTCTAACCTTGGGACTCATAAATGACTTTAAAAAGTTCACACAAATATTTGTTAACATTCATAGGGATTTCTAAGAATTGCAATAACCACTGTGGCCACTAGATGGAGACTGTACTATGTATGATAATCCACTGTGTCCCATCTGCTGCACTCACCTCTTCATGGGATCTCCTTTTTGAACTTTGACCCAATGCTCCACTTGGGCCAGTGTGTTTTTTCTCTGCACATGTTTGTCAGTGTCAGTTCTTGTCACAAAACCCCTTTGATAGACAACATTTCCGTTTTGTTCTGGAGGTAGATTGACTTGAACCACAGTGGGGCCGTTCTTCTGTGCGTCACCCGTCTCAGGGGACAGTCTCTCCTCTGGGGCTGTGCGGGTGGATCTGGGCTGGACCTCGATACCATACCTCACCTCATCTCTGTGCGCTAATCTAATACTGTGGTCCACTTCTCTGTCTGCTTTACTTGGGCTTTCGGTGTGAGTGGAGTTGATGTGGGCATGGCTGCTTTGAGGGACGGCCTGCTGTGTGGCCTTCTCTGACTGTTCCACGTCCCTTTAAAAAGAAAAAGAGATTAATGTTAAGTCTAAGCCCCAGTTAGTCAACCTACTAACCCACTATTACATTTGAGAATGAGAATGTTTAATGTTTGCTTTTTAAGATTTAAGATTTTTCTACTGACGATGCAACATATTCAACATCAAATATTGATCCTCCATGTAAAAGTGCATTATGTAACTGTGTTTCTGGTCATCTATCTTGTATTTATTATACTTCCTGTGAGCTGGGTTGCCTGTCCACAGATTTGGCTGGTTGTTACTCACTGGCTCATCTCCATGGAGACAGTAGAAAAGTTTAATGCCATACTGTGGAAATATCTAGCAAAGCAATAATATCTCCATGGAGACAAACATCATACCACTGTCCAATACTGTCCTAGAACTAAGAGTAAACTATCAGAGGTGTCTAAATAGTAAATTTAACAAAGGTTTATCATTGTTTCATCTTCTGTTCTTGACATTTTCATTTCATGAACCAAAGGGATAAATAAGAATCTTCTTTTTTAAAGGGCACTGTATGAAATCAGCCTTTAGGTGGCATTATTGTGCAGTGCAAGATGATAACACCTCACTGATCTTTAGTAGTGATTTTACAGAGTCAATACTGCAGAAAAAAAATCTTCTAGTGAGTGCCTCTGGCTATATCCTGCATCATTATGACTGGGCCAAGTCCAGATGTAGTGCACCCTCTAAAACCTGCAGACCTGCCCCAGAGCAGATGGCTGGACCTGCAGAGAACTGAGCACGTGCAAGTGTTGAACGTTTCCAGTTATGAAAGAGAACAAACAACATCAGAGTGTGACCTTGTCTTGAATTGACACATCGGGCAGCTTAGCCCTTTGTCATCTCAATGTCCCCCTGAGTGCCATGCTGCTGCGGCTGCTGCTCAAGTGCAAGTGCAGGGTCCCGCACAGTGTGCGACCAACCTCTTTATAGAGTGACTCTGCTGCATCAGCGCAGCCTGGTTCATGGCCCGGATCCAGCCATTCATGTCCTCCTGTGTGTCCGCACTGAAGAAATATGTCCGCATCCCGCAGTGTTCCGCCTGTGAGCCAATCACAGAGTTCTTATTGTAAATGTAGGAGCGCATTCCTGTATGGCTCGCCTATCAGAGAGGGAGACATTGAGAGAGAGAAGGGGATAAATGAGGGAACTGAGCAGGAAGTAGCTGCCAAAGAGGCTGATGGGTAAAAACATGCTCCTGCAACAGGACTGACAGCTGGTAACTTTGGAAGGAAACAAGAAACATATTTCTGTAGAGAGTAAACAGAAGAAAGAGGATGCCGACTATAAACTGCTTTCCAGAAAAGATTTACAATAAACTATAATCAAGTCTCTATCAACAGACACAGTTCTATAACACTACATTAAATTAAGAACCTGGAAATGGATAAATAAGACAAAACACAATGAAATGAAAAAACTTTGTTCAGTTCTGTAAAGCAGTGATGAAAAACAAATCAAGTTCTAATTTTTATCTTAATTTTCTAAAATTAAGTTTGAACACATTTATGTGTAAGAGACAAAGAGTGAAAGTGATAAGATCCAAAGTAAACTCTGTGTAATCTTTAAAGAATGTGGGAAAAACACTTTAGTGTGTTCCCATCTCACACAGTGAGATAAATGAAACGCAGCAGGACTAAACAAACTGCAAACATAAGTAACTGCAGCTTGATTAGGATCATTGCAAAACACAAAATCCAAACAATTTACACTGTTGTAGCTCAGTTTTTTTTTTATCTCAAAACGATTGATTATTAATTATTTTTGATACTTAGTAGAAAGTGCAAACATGTAAGTCCTTTCCTTGTGTTCACAGAGCTCACTGAACACAGGGATTTACTCTTGCACCAAACAGAAATACATTTCTGTGTAGTATTTTTATCCAAAGAGACAGTGATGCAAATTATGATTAATCTTCATATGATGCAAGAATTTGGATTGAAAGACAAGAACTTATCACTTCAATTCTTCTAATCTATGCTCTGGCATTTAGCATAAGTCACACGGGATCAGTGCTTAATGTACATTTAAAGAAATGCACATTCAGCAGCTACTATGAAATGAAATGAAATGAAATGGCATTGGCAATGACAGAGCACTGATGACTCTGAGATAAAAATCAAATACCTATTCATGCAAGACAGGAAGCCTGTGTAAGTCAGGAGAGCCACCTGCAGACAATAGTACTCACTCCGCCCGTGCACACACAGCAGGTCACAATGGAAGCAATTGACCAACACAGAATGAGAGAAAGATGACAGAAATTAAGCCAAACATTACAAAAAGTCAATCGAGGACTGAATAATAAAAAACAAAGTGGCCCACAGAAGAGCAAATGAGTGATTAAAATGAACGTTCAACCTGTCAAAACCAAACGCACCACTCACAAATGTGTACTTTGTTATATTAAGAGACATCAGTCTTGAACAAAGTGTGTGTTTACTGTACTTTTCACTTTGATGAAACAAACATTCCCGTATTTCTATATTGTACATTCACTGTGCATACAAAAGAAGAGCTAAGGGGGAAAGTTACTTAAGAGAAGGTTATGCAGCAGACTACAGTCTCGTTTCACCTAACCTTACAACGTCTCCCCCGCGAGCAGTGGGAGGAGATGCTGAAGTGCTGCTGAATACGGCCAATGCATAATTAATATTCCCAGCAGCAGAATTAACATACAAAATCCATTGTTGTAGCCTGAAGATAAAAGAGCATTTCCACAGTCTCATTCATAGATATGTTCTCAGCAGACAGTCACGCAGAGATCTGAACACAATATGAGAAGTGAAGTACAAAGGGCTGGAGAGGAGGGAATGCAGCAGAATGCCCCGAAGCTGCAGTGGTGCATCAAACATTCAGGCACTATTGTTCTTAGCTACAAGCTCGCCGTTTCCACAGAGGAGGAGCTGTGAGGCTGTAACCACTAGACAGACAAGCTCCTAATGCCTATTGGCAGTTTCCACAAAAGAAAGATGAAAAAAAACATCGAAAAGACACATGAAAGAAAGGCATTTCGAGCACTTATATGAACAAATGGCAGAGTATAGATGTAAGAGCTTCTATCATGTTCTATTAAGTGTTAGAGTGCACTTATAAACTATACTGATTCCCCTTGGTATTACTCCTGTGCAATTAAAGTAATAACAAGTGGAATACTGCAGCTTTGAGTGTGTATTTTACAGCAGGCCAAAATCCATGGTCAGTTGCATAACAGAACACAAAATATGTTTCTAAAAGTTGGCCTCAATTCGTAAATTTACATTCCAATTATCCTCACAATAACTACTTTCTACTTCTAAAAACATCAATAATTAAACACACAAACTCCATACAATTTCATGGCTATGCTGCATTTTCTATTTTTATTCATTCATTCCAAACATACAGACAGCAGGTGATTTATTGTTATCCCATCGGACTTGACAGCAATGAGGTGGTACAACCCAGACAATCACCAATAAATTACAAGAGTCAGAACCATTGTCGCTGATATGCATGCCTTTGGGCAATTTAAAATTAATTATCCATTTAGTCTTGTTCCTAAGGGCTTTTTCTTCCAGGGCTGCTGCAGAAAATCACCTCTCTACATCCATGAACTGATTTACTTAACACAGGTTCTACACGAGATGGTTTGCTTGGTGCTAGTATCAACGTTTATCCAAGTTTGGGGCAGTTTCAGTTGTGTATTTAGTAATTCTTTAAGGTTTTTAGAGGTTTAAGCAGCCAAAGAAGTGCTGTAAAGTGGGAGTGGGCGACACAACAGTATAAAACTGAATGGCAATCTAAACCTCTGGCAATCTGCCCATGTGGAGAATCAATATATTGCAATTCAGTGCTTTTAAAACAGGCTGAGAGGTGCTTTTCCTCACTTTTCCTTCTTAGTTACCATAAAGAAACAAAGCGTACGAGGATGAAAGAATTATTAGCAACGTACGCCCAAAAACGTGATGAATTTTTGTCATATTGCTCACACCAACGGTTAAATATTTTCCTTTATAAGTTATGTAAAACCTGTTATTGTCGTTACCTTAAAAGCGTATTTTCGGTTTATGTGGTCTTCTGGCTCCACCGGTGATATGACGTAACTGGGCAGAGGGATGCTCCCCAGCACCGACTCCTCTCGACTGTCTGCAAATGACACGGACGCACGTATATGTTAAAGTTCCAGGCAAACAACAACTTCAACGATGTAAGATCTGTGTAATAACATGAGGAAAATTAGCTAGGCATAATTAATGGGAATCTCCTGCGTGGATGGGGCTCGGTAGCAGCATGGGGCAGAGGGTGGCATGTGGCTTATTTATTATTTAACATGATTGATGAAAAGATGAGCTGGCTGCTACACTGCGACAACACAAAATATCTAAAAAAACAAGAGCGGAGCAAATGGCTACGAAGACCAACGTTATATATTCGATTTCTAATTCCAAACCGAGCCGTTAATCGACAATTACAACAAACCCGTCTCTGGAGTTTACAATAGGTCCTTCTTGTTCAATTTAGACCAGCAATTTATTTCATTCCTGCCAGTTAAACCCTAACCAAGTGCACTTTCCATACACTTACCTTTGTAATAAAACAAGCAGAAGTCTGACAAAACAAACCACTTCCTCTTCCACAGTCGCATTCCAGAGCTGTCCTGCAGAGACGGGGAAAAACAGCACAAAATATATTTAGAGAGACTCCTCATAGGAACATTACCATTATTCAGTGTCATTTAGGATGGATGTTTGAGACTTAATTTGGAAACAGAATAGAAGAATTAAAACACTACTCAGCTGTAAAAAGGTAATAAATATGACAACTTTATGAGCTGGAGGTGCAATGTGTAACTTTTCAGGTGCGTGTGTGTGCGTGTGTGTGCGTGTGTGTGCTTCTCTCCAATAAAATGTTCCTGTTTTGCAATAAATGTATCACAGTATGGCATTAAATGTATATATGTTGTTGGATTTATTGAATTGCATAGGACTAATTGCTCAAAAATAGCTTGAAAAACATGCATTCTTGCTGTGAGTGAGCTCTCCACAGATCTGACCCGTGACTTGGCCTGAAAACACTACCTGCTTTTCACCTTGTACATGTTTTATGCCATACTGTGGAACATTTTTTAGCAAAGCAATACCATTTCCATAGACAGAAGAAGGTGGCAGACGCTCCACAAAAAGTTACATATCATGAAACTTTAGCCAAAATCACAAATCTCTAACTAAAACATCCAATAACCGACTGTTATTTGTAGCGAAATTTTGCAAAGAACAAGCTAATTGTCCAAAAAGAAGACAAGATCCCACCTGTTTATAGAGCCACCCCCTGACGACCACTGGGACGTTGAGATTTCTTTTAATCGAATGATCCCTTTTACCGAAACTGTGTACTTTTCCACTGCCTCTGAAGCCCTGGAGGAAACAAAGAAGTTACAAATCAGTAACAACACTGGCATGTGCTGGCATTCATCACTAATTGATCTACTATTTGCACTGTGGAGATAAAGCATTCCTACATTATTTCACCTAATGTTCTCTGCCTCTTGTGGTTGCACTAAAGAGTCAGTTGCATTCTTGTTCTAATTCTCTGCTTTTACGGCGTCTCCTTTTATAGTCGCGAGTGAAAATACCAGCGATGTTTCAAATAGAGAGCTCTGAATTTTTAAGCGTAGATAAGAGTAAAACAGATGCCACAACATAATGAAATAATGCATTCTCTGACAGGTTTAAGAGGTGATTACTTACAGCAGAATGTTGAAATATTAGTTAGTCAAAGATGCATATAATAAATCTAATTTGTTTTAACTCCGTTCAGGTGTCGTCAATGCAAATGTGGAAAAGAAGCCAATGCGTTCAGCTCAAATTGTTCCGTGTATAAGTTTGTGATAATAGGAGAGACCAGTGAGCCCTGTAGAACTTTCCTCTGACCTGAAAACATGTGCTATTTAAAAACATTTCCAGAAGTTGGCAGATTTGGTCAGTTGACAGTTTGGTTCTCTCGTTTTTGAAGGCAATTTACCGGTAAGTACGAGCAGAAAATGGCATAAAACCTTATTTAAATGGCATGAAAACATCAGACTTTTCGGACTCTAAAAGGTCAGGAAGGTACTGGTAAATAGTTATAACAATATGACAGATCCGCTGCGCAAATACTGTAGCTGCGTATGTAGTGCCTGGCTTAACAAAGACGAGGTTCTCTCACCTTTGACCCTGAGGTGCCATCCAGCGGAGTGGTGGTCACAGGTTTGGTTGACTCCGTGACCATGCCGGGGGATCTGTGATTGGACACTGACTTGGACATGCGAGACTCAATTCTTAAAAAAAAAAAGAGCAAAAATACCGTAGTTAGCAGCAAAGTTAGAAAGTTATTCATCCATCACAAGTTCACGGGAGCAGACGCTGAGCTGTCACATAAAAAGGATATGACTATTTCCTGACATGGCCATAGTAGAGCCTCATCAGGGATATAACAGGGGTGTATTTTATAAACTTTCCACTATACTCTGAATCATGCACATCTAAAAAAAACAACACAGCGAGTCTCAAACTGATAGCATGGACGACATCAATCTTACGCGCAGAGTGAGGCTATCTTTGGGCATTGTAGTTTGCATCCTTCATAAGTTCTCATGACACAAACATATATCTCTGTGCTAAAAAAAAGGTCCATACAGGATAAACAGAGCAGTGCATGCAGCTTGTGCCATAGGCGGTCGACGAAATATGGAAATGTACCACAGAATACATTATCAAGGCTATTTTGTTTTGTTTTGGCCCCAGTTTAATTATAAAAACTATTCTATATAACAGCAAGCAGCTTCGTGAATTGATGAGTTAGTCTGGGATCGGTGCAGCTCTCTGTGTGATATCTGGTGTAGACTAACTTAGTTTTGGTTATTTATACGTAATTACATCACTCTTTTTCACCGAGTTGCATCACAAGGTCTACACAGACACTTGCAAAGCAGAACAGCCCCCAAGAATCAAGAATAAGTAGCTACGGCAGCTGGCGCAAAATGTATTCTACTACGAGATAACATATGCAGCCAAAGGTTCGAGATAATAGGATTTTCTGAAATAAGCAAAAACATACGATGAGAAAACATAATGAGGTTGGTTTTAAAATAGATATCACAGATGGAAAAAGGGGTAGGGATCAATTATTTCTGGTGGGGTGGTCTCTTTAGCGCTCGCTGGTTCAGTAATCACTTTCATTTCCTGTAGATTATTCCTGTTCAAATTTGCTAACCTCCTGTTTGATCTCACTGCAAAGGTGCTCTGCAGGGCTCAGATCTGCAGACCACGCACAACTACGCAGAACGCTGGAATAAATTAAATAGAGTCACTCTTCACAAAGAAACAAGTTCATCCTGAAATGATCAAGAGGTTTGCTTTTAGGTAAGTGTCATGTGTGAGGTTTTTGAGGTGTGGTAAGATGAACGCGCTAAACGAACCCTATTCTGACAGGACGTCTAAGCTCTTTGCTGATACAGAAGACACAACACTTTGCATTGTGTGCCAAGACTAAACCTAGAATGTCAGCAGAACAGAAGGGATCCCACATTGGAACAAAACATACATTATCTGCAGTGTCCCTGTGAGGCGGGACAAGGGCCAGTGTTTTTACAGGATGTCTCTGTCCTATCAAAGGCGCTGTTTTATGTGAAGCTCTCATGGCGTTTACCACCTCTGTCATTGAAACGGTTGCCTGGGAGATTTGTTGTGGCATGTGTTGGAGAGTAGATATATTTCTCATCTCATTTTGAAAAGGGGAAAAGACAGTAAGCTCTATCACCTCTCGGTTTTTTCGCCGCGGTGGAAATGAGGGCATGTTTTTTAATGTATTTAATCCTTTCGGGCAGCAGGAGCACCGAAGGAGCACTGACGAATTGATGATGGTGTGATAATCAATAACAGAGTCGCAGCCTTGAGGCAGCTGAGGTATAGACTGATGGAGATCTGTCTGGGGACCAGGCCCATCCTCGGTTTTGTCCTGATCTGACACTGCGTCTCCTGGGACTCCTGCCCTGCTTTCATAGCCACAGCAAAGGAGCTCGGCATTTCCTATTCTTTTATACAACATATCTTTCAAGTATTGACTGAAACTTTAATCCAGCTTGTAAACACTACAGATATTATAAAAGTGGCTTATTACAACGTTGAACTGAAATGTCCTCAGCCGGAGTAAGTTTATCTTAGTACGAGCAACTCAGCAGAACGATGCATTCTAGTGCACCATTCCTCGTTTGGCCGGAAACCAAGAGGTGATGCAGCATTTCCGCATTTATTAACAGGGTATGGAGTTTTCCTTCATTGTGGAGCAAAGTACAGCAGGGTTTGAAATCTCCGAGTGTGTTCAATGTATTTGTTACGCTGCTTAGAAAAAGAAACACTGCAAGATCGAAAAAAGTACCGTGACATTAAACGGTGAACTTGTCATGGAATATTGACGCTCCAACCCGCTCTCTGTGGCATTCCCAAGCTCTGGTTAATAGAATTTTTGCATCACAGAGCGCATCAACTGTAAACCAGACTAACAAACTATACTGTATGTAATGGCATTTATGTATTATGCCGCACATACTTCACGAGCACGGCTAATCCTAAAACTAATTTGGGTAGAATAAGATGTGATCAACTGCAATTAGGCTTGAATAGCTTTAGTAATCACCCGGGATGTTTGTGTCTTTCAATATTCTCGTGCCCACAGAGGAATCTTGGCGGCTTCAGTGATCTTCTTTCAGCAGCAGCTTAAATGTGATCTAACACCTGCTCCGTCTATGAAGCTCTAAACCTGCCATCAAGCTCTGACAGATTTGCAGGAACAACAGTGAATGTGGTTGTTGTAAAATAATGACAATTTATGATTCAAACACATGAAAACCCACCGATATGTTAATCTGCCGAGTATAAATCTCATACAGACCCACAGAATAATGGCGTTATAAAATACAAGGCAGTTATTTCAGTGACGCTATCTCTTCTGTCAAAACACGGTAATATTAAAAACAAATGAACCAAACAGCTATGTCTAGTACTTTAAAGTAAAGTCAAGACTAAAAAAGAACATAAAAAACAGCTGTTCCGCTCAAGGTGACTTTTACAAATACTCAAATAACTCAAATAATTATTTTAATAGTAGGACAATTGTTTTGTTTGTATCTGAAACCTGCATCTTTTTTGTTTTTTTAAGCGAAAACCTGTTTTTTTTGGACTGAACAAAAGGAGGCATTAGCATATTAACAGATTAATTAGACAGATTCATGACAGCAGACGTGATATGAACACAGCTTAAGGCAGCAGGAGTCATTATCATAAACTTTATTAGCACATTAACTCCACTGTGTTTTTTGACGTGCAGCTAACAACATGAGCAAAGTCACTTTTGACAGCCATAAAAGCACATCCAGTCACAGTAAATACATCTCTCCTCCCTCATTATTCTGTGTCCCTAATTAAAAGTTAATTGAAACAAAGTCGACTGTTGCCGCAGAAAGCCTCCGTCTAATGATCCGCATCGTGAGACTCGGTGACACGCTATTTTTAGACTCCCGTGACCTTGAACTAACCTCTGAGTGTCCCAAACATGCAGATGTACACGTAATAGGGCACTCACCTGTCCTGTAGCGTGTATTCTGTGTTTTCAGGGGAGATCTGTCCGGTTACTGGATGTCGAAACGTCGTAGCCCTCACGTTGTGGCTTTGGGACGGGGAGAAAAAAGAACACAAGAGAAAAACATCAAATTAGAGTCATTAATCATATTTGTCTCTGAGCATGTCCCAACACTGGCCATGCTACTATTGAATTCAAGATACGACAAAATTACACTATCCATCAAGTATCTCTGGCCTACACTCGCTCAAAATACATGTCAGGTCAGTTAATGTTATAAGCTGCCACGTTACTCTATGTTCTCTTCAAAAGTTTACCAAGCATTATCGATTTCAATTAGATGGGGTCATTTATTACTTTAAACACGGGGCATAAACACATGTTACTACTATCTCCAGACAGAACAAGTCACCTTCAGATTTACAGTTGAAGCATTGACTTTCTGGGCTCTTGGTTTGGTAATAAACTCTCTATGCTCCACAGCTGAGGGCCAAAGAGCAGTGGGGTCAAGCCTTTGGTCATTTATAACAATCTGCTTTAATGTTATATACTGGACTGTCCAGCTCATTGGCTCCAACAGAAGACGGAGCGATTAACCTCTGGATGTCGTTTAAACGCACGTGTTTGGGGCATTTTAAACTGGATCAGGATTTTCTGGGTTATTGTGTTGCTAATTTTATCACAGTAGCATTAAAGGTTGAAAATTTAATAAATAAAAAAATAAAATAAAATAAAAAATAAATAAATTATTTATTTATATAGTTTATTTATTATTATTATTATTATTATTATTATTATTATTATTATTATTATTATTATTATTATTATTATTATTATTATTATTATTATTATTATGTATTTATTTGTTTAGAAATATGCAAAATTAGAATATTGGGAATAACATTTTTAATTCTGTAAAAAAAAAAAAAAAAAAAGCTGATTAAAAGAAAATTTCTAAAAATATTGAGATATAAGTGTGACTATGATGCATTGCAATAAAAATCTGAAAAAAATCTAATTTGATTCTGGCTTTAGCATCTTCCACACAAAATAACTCACCTAAGTAACACTACATATATTAATTTAATTTTATTTTATTATATTATTGTGCATATAAAAATGCCGAGCCCTTTAATGGACTTTACGCCATGAGTAAAATACAATAGTCCAGACGTGTGTTATAAAAACCAATAGACTCATTTAAACAAACTTATTTGCCGCTTCTTCCAGGCTTTACAAAGAAATGATGCCAACTTATAAACATTAGAATTAAACAACCATTTCATCTTGTTGCCGTCATTACACCAGAACATCTCAGGGCAAACATTGGGTGAGCATTTCATCAAATAAAGGATTTCTAAATTTGTCATTAAATGGACAAAACTACATAAAATTAGCTTCACTTTCCACTTCTCCAACTCACATAAACCACAGAGTCTTTCTTCTTCAGGGGCTTGACAAAACCTCCCAGGAGAAGGATCATATAAATGTTATTCCAGTGTAAGAGACTGTCCCCAAAAACATTCTGACACCACATCATTATCATCAATATTAACACGTCTCAAACCTTCCCTTTTGCAGTTTCAGTTTTGCATATTCCATCTCTAATTGCCAAATGTCGTTTTAAGAACTTGTCGAAACTTAAAGTTAATTTAAGCAATTGTCCAAACCAAAACAAATAGTAAATCAAGAGGAAAATTACCCTAGACCAAGAAAGTGCCTGGCAGCCCAGCTCCAGGCTGTAAAAGTGATGACACCGACTGTGTTCAAAAATACACCACAGAAACATTATGCTTCAAATCTGGTTTTAACTTGCACTGCTTTTTTATTATCGTCTGGCTTTTCACCTCACATCAGCTCTCATCTGTCATGGTCAGTGAAAATGTATAGTTCTACTGTACACGCTGTACAACACAACAGAACTAAACAAGTCTGGTTTGCCTGGAATGTTCCATAGTCCGCCATTAAACCTACTGTATATCTAACCTTTACTCTACTAAAGACTTTTTATAATTCCTTCAAAAATATGCACTTTAATGTACTTAAGTCTGGTACAATTATTACCACATTCACTTATCGTTCAATATATGACAGATGGAACGGTCATTTTTGGGGTCGATATTTATCTTTGGCATGTTTTATTTGCACTAGTGGTACATTTTTGGTCATTTTTGCAATATAATAAGATTTGAAGGTTGCAGAAGGTTAAATAATGAACATTTATGACTTAAGTGCTACGTTCTGTTATTTATTACAGCTCATATTTATTTATCAGCAGCTCTTTGAACAATGTTACAGATTAAGAATAAGATCACAGTGGATAATTCTGCTTTATGGTTTAGTTTCTGTATTATCGTGGCACCTATAAAGAGATAGGTATAATCTAACAACGTGGAACATTCTCAACAAAGCAATTAAGTCTTCAGATACGTAGGCAACCAACCGTTTATTAAAAAAAGTTATACATGACACCATTAAGACAGCTAATCCAACATCCACATTAATGGGAAAAGAGCCACTCAAAGCAGCAGCAAAGTGTGTAATGCAGACAAAGAGGGACCTCACTGCACCACTGTGGAGCTTAGGGGAGGGTAGTGGGGAGATTTATGAGTTGACATTTTCCCCAAAGTTCAGACAGCACGCTGAGAATAAAATGGTGACAAGTAAGGCACACACAGCCCACAGTAACAACATGGCATCAACAGACAAACTAATCAAACGTACACTGCTCAAGTAGCGATGTAGCTTGTAAACTACAGCTACGAGGCTTGTCCCTAACACAGCACTGAGCCCATCAAACGCACTGCACCAGCCTCCCACATAATTAGGAACATGCATTCTTCTTTGAGCTTTTTGTTTTAGCCACATTACTTCTGAACTATTTGTCATGGTATTCACAGAAACCCCAGTCCGGATAATGCCCGAGCTCTGCAGCACAGAAGACATGTTTGTTTGCACAAAAGTAGCTTTCATCAACGCTTTTGACAAGAGCGTCCCAGATGGGAAATGAGCAGTCCTGCAGCAGACGAGCTCGCTGCCTTTTAGAGGAGATAATGGATTTGGGAAAACAGCTTGGTTGGCACGACCAGTCAGCACTTATGTTGTTTAAGTGTACTGTTACAATTAGGTCTGAAAAGTCACATGATTGTGCATAAATCATGTATTGTCATTATGTAAGGATGCACTGAAATTAAAAGTGGAGATGGAGGAACTCATAAGGTAAGTGAGGTGGGTAATCCATCACAGTTTTCTGCTGTCAGGTTTTTTGCAAAGATGAAATGAGATGATACAGCACTAATCAATTTTATACACTGTTCAATGTTTAATCATCTGCCTAATCCACTGTGTTTGAGAGACTAAGATTCATTAACTGTAATTACACACAAAGCATCATATAACATAAGATACTGAAACACCACAAAATAAAGACAAAAGACCTTTATGTATTATTAACTATCATTTTTAAACAAAGATTTAGACTCATATGTACATAAACATGATGCATCACATGATCAATCAAATATAGAGCTTACTGGTAACAAATGTAATGATTATTTATTCTTAGTTACAAAAACATTCAGCCTCATGGCCAAGTTTAGTATTTTACTTCTCAAGACAATTATCCAAACAGAAAACACAGTGACCCTCTCATGAGTCTTTCATTTGGGTTGTTTCAATGCTGAAATCTAGTTGGTTTAAACCTAAAATGGTTCTTTCTGATCAAAATCCTCATTTCCTGAAGCCCAAAACCTGCAGCCAATCATGAATCGGTGCTAGTGCAGCCTCTGCAGCTCAGTGAGTGGATTCTGGACGTCCTGAGCTTTACACATGAGGTATGTCCTCTCCAAACATGTTTGTGATTGTAGTACCTTTTAAAAAACAAAAACTGAAAGAGCTTAGGCTACATACAGTTCATTTAAATTATTTATTTTTGCATTTAGAATGTTCAGAATAATATTGCAACATTTATAAAATATGTCCAACATTACCCATCCGTGTATGTAACGCAGAGGCTTCAGTAAAGCTTTCATTACCATGCTACACACGCCATACGTGCAGTAGCAATAACATTTAACTCAATGCCATTGTTACCTTTAAGACGGCCTTGAAAATAAAACACTAGGACCACTGCTCTTATATCTGCCACTGGAATATAGATTTTTGTGATGGGCAGTGCTCGAGTGGCATAAACATCATCCTCAATGGTCTGTTTCAGGGCAGAGCAATAGTCCGTTTCAATGTAACTCTAAAGACACTCAGAGAGAAACCTGCATCAATGAATAGATCATTTCCAGTTCAATGTCCGATGAACTATGAATGCACAGATTTGGTAATGAGGGAAAACAAGGACAAAGTCTGAATGTCAACAAGACTCAGCAAACTGCAGCATGACGACTTAAGAGCAGAGTAACAGTCAGGGTTAGAGGCGGAGGACATACAGATAAAGAGTGATACTTTAACCTGGACCCTAATATTTACAAACATATTTACCACATTTCTGAGGGATTCCCGTGTCGTCTAAACTCAGTGTCAACCCCAAAACTGTTTAAAGGGTCGGCTGGACAAAGAACAGTATAAACAACGTCAAACAAACATATGAACAGTGTTAGGAAGTATAATGAAGTATAATGAATACACAGACTGAAAATACACATGTAGAATACTAACTGTGTCCTGGTACAGTTACTCTTTCATTACTACTTTCTTAAATAAAAAAAATAAAAATACATTTCATCAGTTCAGTTCAAAACCAAAACTGCACAGTGTTAGTGAGAAAAAAAAAAAAAAGTAAAGTTTTTGTGGTGAGTGCATGTGTGATTTTTCCTTCGCAAATTAGACATAAATAAATGCAAAAAAATAAAAAATAAAAAAGCAGTGTGTAATTATATGTCTTGTTTTTTGCACGATAATACAATACAACTCAGTGTAAAGTATTCAGAGTATTCAGAGTATTCAGAACACAGTACTCGGATTGGCCCGTGTCACTGTGGTTCTTTTACTTTAGCACATTTACCTTCAAATGTAAAATGCATAATAAATAAAATTCATTATTATTATTATTATTATTATTATTATTATGTAAAAGAATACATTATAAAATACATTTCACTTCAGGTATTCAGTATTCTTTAACTAAATACATTTTTAAATACTCCATCAGAACAAATTAATCCCTGGACATAGACGTAGAATAATTTATAATCCAAACACATTGCATAGTGTCATGAGATTACACCAGAGTCAATGAAGATTCTGTTACTTGAAACTTGAGTACTTCATTTATTTACCTACAAAAATAACATTAATAAAGACCAGTTAAAAATGAGTGACAATGAAAGATCACAGAAGCTTCGAGTTTCACAGTAAACCTGACGTATCGCACTCTATAATACCTTTTAATTTGGCATATAACAACTCCTTATTGTCTTGCTCTTTTTATGGCACCAATTATGTCCTTAAGAGTGCGGAATTTATCTTTTGAGTGATACTGCTGAATGGAGAGGGGCGGTGCATCCCAAAGTACTCATTAAACATGTCACTAATAAAGATTTCTGCACCACACATCCAAAAAAAAAAATGTTAAAGGCTGGAATATGACTGTGATTAATTAATAATTCATACAGTAGTTCATAAGATATCTGATTTGGTACAAGGTTATGTTACATTGGGCCCAAAAAGAGACACAACACGGCTACTTCGCAGTGTCCAGCACGAGCCCCTGGAGGCTGGGGTTCAGAAAAGGCATCTCATAACATTTTTAGTAGAAAAAAACAAGAGGCCCACTGTAATCCCCAGGCTACAGTCTCCAGAGCAAGGACATAACGACCACGATTTCTGATTTGAACTCCTCTGCCTCTCGTCTTCTCGGATTCTCCGGGTCAATGCACTCTGACACACTCACACACAAGTAGTTACTGGTACAATTAGGCACCAGGGGTATGGAATTTGATAATTAGATTAGCCGGTATCCAACAGGCACTCTACAAACTTACATTGTGCTCTACCATAATATTTACAATACTTACTATGCACTTGTGTCATTCCCGCAGAAGCTAAACAAAGCAGCACTTATCCGTTATCAGCTGTTGCACTTGTTGTAGCGGGGCAATGTTGCGTCAGGAGAAAGATAAATATCCGAGAAGTAGATTTTTGCAGGAAAAAGCAGCGAAAAAAAACGAGAGAGAAACTTTTAATCTCCAACTTTGAGCGCACACACCTCTGCTACGGCGAAGGGTTTGCGAGCCAGTTTCACTCGTCCGCACGGATTCGAGCGGCACAACTCCCTCCCATCGGGGAATACCTCAGCTGCTTATCAGATCCTCTTCTGTTCCCATCTCCCGCTCTCTAAACCACTTTTCTGTCATACACTCCCTTTTCAAAGAAATCCATATGACTGCAGGAGGATCTTTTAAAACTTGTGTAACCTTGAAGTGTGTGCTTCTGGAAACATCAAAATGAAACTGAAAAAACACACAAGTAGGAATGTCAAGATTGTTGTTTTGTTTTTCTGCTTTTTTTTACAATGTAATGGGGAAAAATGGTAAACATGACCACTTTAGAAGCAAGATTAAGCCATAAAAAGTCAACTTAAATGCAAAAGTTCCTCTTCTTCTGGTGGTTTACATCACGTTAATTTCACTTTTATCTTCAGAAAGTTGGAAATCTTTACGTTGGTTACATACTAAAGGAGAGGAAATGTAGATAAAATGAATAAAAGATTAAGGATCTCATTGTAGTAACACTAAAATTTGATGTCTTGGCTTCCCGACTTACAATGATGAGTCTGTCCAAGTGTTTATATCTGCATTTACGATATTGTACATATGAATTTATAAAAAGGACAAGATTAAATCAGCGTAACCTAAAAAAACATTTGCATAATCGAATTCAGAGCAAGTCACTACTACAGTTTTGTTTTTTGTCAAGTTCAGTGCATTAACTCACCCTGGAAATACCCACGAAATCCAAATGAACAAAAACAAACCCCGTTAATCATTTAAATTAACCTCTAATTATACCCAAAACCATTCTGTAGCGTTTCCAAGGGCAGCTCACGGTCAGTGGCATCTGCAGGATAATTTACAGGAGCGGTAAAATGACTCACTGATGATAAGAAGAAACTCAAACTAATCCTCAGGAATTTAAGACCCAGGAATTTTATTTACGGTACGTGCAGTAGAAGGTTTTTCCAGTGAAAATTGTGCAAGTGGAGGAAACAATGAGCTATCGTGCACATGGGAAAATGAATCATAGCGTGGTGGGATAAGAGTATAACGTTCTGCTGTGGCCGGTGTTATAAGCAGAATTATGAGCTCGGAAGACGCAAACTTGAGTCTCTGTGTTAGATATATTTGGCCTGTTATTGTTTGAATTGTCTTAGCAAAAGTGTTGACAGCCTCACGTAATTACAAATGTCAGCTGTGCACCAAATGGAGTCGTGACAGACGCCATTGGGTCGCGAGGGACGGGACGGGGTTCCTTCAAACAACCAGCGAAATGTAGAATAAAAACAAACACTTTCTCACATTAATCTATTTTAGGGACAATTTTGTTGCAGTATGTATACAAATACTCAGTTGTTTCATGGAAATAAAGTAGAAAGACCAAACTAAAAGACTGAGATTGATAACATCGATTTGTTTGTGTGCACATACCAGAGTATTGAGCGTGGCATATATCTGACTCGGATCAATCTCTTATTCTTCTAATCACAAGCGCGCACACACACAGCCATAATCTGACTTCGAGTAGCTGCTAACTTCATTGCCAGACCAATTCAATTAGCTGTAACAAGTGTATCATTAATATTATTAGGCTGTTAGTGCAAATATGCTTCTGCAGAAAAGGCAGAATACAGATGAGCGGCATTTGAAATCAATAAAAGGATCGATCCACCGCGGTGTCGTAGTGGCAGTCGTCTACAGCGTGTAGATAGTCCTGCAGAACAATGTTTCGACTATGAGAGATATCACACCCTCCCAGCTTCACAGTGGAGCAGTATTAATGAACTGGGTTAATAACAGTAGTGCGCTTCCTCTCAGAACTGGCCATTAAGCAGATAAGCATTCTACTGCAAGACCTGCACATTGGGACGACCTTTATCAGCGCCACAGCAGACTGCCTCAGCCTCGCTCTGCTATTATGACATTTGTGGGAAAAAAGATTATTCCTAAAAAAAAAAGTCATGGAAGATTTCTGTTCAACTTTTTGATTTCCCATGGTCCTGCAGAACACACCGCGTAGAAAAAGTGCACGATATAACAGCGCCATGAGGATGCCCTTGATAAGGTGAAGGCTTAGGAACCACATTATGGATAATAGCTTAGCCTCTGGTGTGGGTAATTTGGCAAAAACACATTTTCCCATTTATGGAATTTGATTTCCAATGCTATCAAGTTATTTACTCACTGCCATTTCACTTAAATTTAGTGCAATTTATTCTGCCAAAGTCTGAACTCCCCCTGAAGAGCACCAAGTTTAACACTGACGATATAAAATGATGGACTCTTGATTAAATGTGATTCATCGCACAGCCCTGATAGTCACCTCTTTGTCAATGAAACACTGATAAGTTTGAGTCTATATCCATCCAAGCATGACTCCGTACAAAGGCATACATTCGGAACAGCCGGAAACAGTTGCTTAAATTTGCCAGCATCTGTATCAGCATCAGTGACTTTGGTTTCAATTTAAAGAGATGACGCCTCATTAACATTCAAATCACAATCTTCTGATACAGCACATTTCACTGCAGGAACAATGGTCCTTCAGGCCAAGCTGTCTCAAAACCCAGGCATGGCAACAGCTAATTATATTAAGACTGAATGAAAAAACACAAACAAGAGAAAGTGAGGGAGAATTTTCCAGTGTCCCTGCCTGTCCCTCTGTTCTGAAAAGGCTCAAAACACAAGAAAAAAGCTGAGGAAAAATAGCTGCCGCCTGCCACTAACATCTGATTTCATGCATGCCTAGTTTAGAAAAGACAAAAGAGGCACAAGGCTGCAGCATATAAATACTGGCATTATGAAGCTCTCTGACCCACTCGAGAGTTCACTCACCGGGTTTGCCATTGGCTGCAGTCACTGTAGAGAAATACAACAATCTGCGGATTGAGCTGCGTGAAGGAGACCACCAGGACTGTGCTATTTGAAAAACATAGTGAGACCTTCAGCACTTAAAGTAAATTGCAAACATTTGAGGGCTGTAAAAGTATGAATAGAAAAACAGAAATAGGTCTTCATTAAGTTGTTGTTGCGTTTTTGTGCATATTTCCACAGTTCTTGTTGAAATAGACAACATATCTAATTGATTCAGTATTTCAGAACTTAGATATTAGTGATTTTAATAAAAGAAAGAGCAGTAATTGTTTAAAGATCTGGTTGGTTTGACATGGCAGTAAAATTACGTAGTTTAGAATAAGTTTGGACTTTTGAAGACCAACGCAACAGCCCTAAGATTTAAGAAACCCTTAAATTGAATCAAAAACTTAGACTGATCAATATGAGGAGGAAAAGTGTCATTTTGTCATTCATAACTACGAGTTTTCAGAGTCACTGGACGTCAGGGGGATTAAGTTAACTGATGAGCTAGATTACGACAGACAGCTATTCATTCTGACTCTCACAGGAGACGTGACGGCAATTTACACTGTCAAGTTTCGACAGCGGTCTCATTAAACACATTTCTGTTGTAACAAAAACTTGTTCTCACAACAAAGTAAAGCAATAAAACATCACATTTGTCTCTTAATGAAGCGCGCAAGACTAGACCCAGCGATAAATCCAAACAAACAATCAAACAATATTGGATTTTACCGCTACTAAAAGGGGTTTTTATAGGAAATGTACACTTCCTTTGCTCACCTGCCCTTTCACAAACACATCAATAGGTCTTGTTTAAAGGTACCACCCTTAACCAACAAGACACACTGGCAGCTCCTCATCAAAGCCCGGAGCTGATCTGTAATGAAGAGCTCAATAACAACACGGGCCGCAGCCTCGGGAAATTCGACTTTAATGGAAGTAAAGTGGCGACCTTTGAGCCCCGTTCTCCTGAGGCCGGTGAGGACCACACACAGTATTAACCGCCAGAGGTCAAAGGATGAGATGTAGACACGGAGACACTGGAATTATAATGAACAATGAGGAGCAGAACAATCATCAGGGAGTGAAGTGGGTATGGTTAGTGGTTAGGAAGCTCAAAAACAACAATTTATGACAGAAATTCAGTCGAAAAGGGTCAGTTGTGTGAGTTTTTGTTCTAATAATACTCAGCTTTTTAACAGTTAAACATTTAAAGCATTATGCACGATACAAAGAGTAAAATATTATGTAGTAGAGCTGCACAAAACTATCCAACTGCAATATTTCCTGCAAGCACCGCGACTCCTCTTTTACAAGGATAGTCACTGTGTTTTATTAGTAAGATCCTGTTCAAAGTCCACATTTCAAATACATCCGGGAGCATTTACGTTTAAGAGAAGACAACGTTATGAACTGATTAACCAAAACAAGAAGCTCATACGTCACAGAATATACTGGAAGAGGTCAAGAGCTTTTATAGTTGACAGAGGACATGATGTTACTTCAGTGGAGCCTTTGCAAACTTTGAAACTGTGATTGTGAGTCAGTTCAAATAAATCTTCCCGCTTTAATCGTAGTGGTAAATAGTAATATAAATAATGTAGAAGTAAGCTTGTCACAATAATTAACTATACTGACTTATTGTGCAATGTACAGTTGAAAAAAAAATGCATAACTCTTTTGTTTCTAAATATTTTTCTTTTATTTTTTCAGAGCATTTAGAACGACTCTTCCCACATTAATCTGAGCAAATCCAGCACCGAGGAACGAACCCTCATTGTCCAGTGGAACTTTGAGTCACACGGGTCAAACTCGACATTTTAACACCAGAGATGCCCCGAGCGTAAACGCCATTAAAGGAATAATAAGTGTTTTTCAAAGACAGGGGGCAGTATGTGATCTCCACAGACCTGACTAGTCCCGATTTCTTCCTGTGGGTCGATCTTAAAGAAAAGGTGTTTGTGAATAAACCTCAGACGACTTAATAAACGACTTAAAACGTGATATCGAGGATCAAATAAGAGACATAAGGAAATGGAAAATGCTTTAAATGTGATGCAAAGTGTGTTGGATCGGGCTGTTCAGGGACAAACACAAAATGGTGGACACTTAAAAAACATTATTTTTACTTCCTCTTGTTTAAGTCGTGAAAAGTTCAAGTGTAAGTGAACAATTATAACCGTATATATCGCCAAAAATCTCAGAAGGTTGAGTTTACCTACTGCTAAAATTTGGTGAGTTTAACTTAAGAAAGTGTCAGTGACTTTTACATAACTTGTATATAAAGTGTCAGTGACTTTTATATATATATAAAAGCTGGAGCAATATGTTTTGAGGACTACTTTTTGCAAATTTAAGGAGATTTTTGGTATTTTTTTGCTGCAAATCGGTTCATTCAGCTACTTATTTGTTGCAGCTTGTGTCTTTTTATGATCCAGTCTGTTTAAAAATGTTTTATTGGGATTATCTTGTTTTATTCTAATTGTTTCAGTGGCATAAAGTAGTTTCAATATCATCATTTATCTCTATAGCAATATATCGTGCTTCACAACGCGTTATCGTGACGGGCCTATGTAGCGGTGTGTACAACCTTGAGAAGAAACGGGCGTCTTCCTTCGGTGAAACAATGGTCTAACAGAAAGCTCGTCACATTTACTACAGGTTGTAAATTCAGAAGGACACTGATTGCGAGATATGAAAGAACGCATCATGATCTTCAGTGGGCTGTGCAGACTAAAGAGGACCCTCATCTGAGAGTGAAATGAGCTGTGGAAACATCTTGTCTATGCAATGGACAGAATACTGCATCAAACCAAATGACACCCACAGACGAGATACTACAGAGAATAAATATGGCTGCATTTCCATTTATAAAAAAAAATGTATGAGGATGTTTTAGACGGACAACGCTGAATTTCAAAAGCAACCCACATTGACGAAAACAGACTAATCATCGTCTGGCTGTGTAATGTAGGACAGATGAGGATGTGAACAGGAAAAAGAGGCTGAAATAGACGTTTGGCTGCAACAACTCGACATATTCTACAGCATGGAAAATAAGTAACCCAGCCTCACGTCGATAACACAAACAGTTGCATGATCGTTTTAATTCCAAAGCGCTGAAGGTTCGCGCGGTCACATGTTGCGTCCTGTATTTTATAACAGCTGTGAATGAAGAAGTCATATTAAAATGGCATCACAGTCACCAGAGCTGGAGTTTGACCCCATTAAACAGATTTAGGTTGTAATTTCTTCGAATTTGACCGTCTCTGACCCTGGAAATCGCTTAAGGGAACTAACTCCTCAATCCGTGTGTAGGAGGCTTAACTAGCAAAATGATCACCACGTCGTCAGCAGAATGGGAATTAGGAATATTCAAGAAGAGCTGGGGGTTATGAACAATGCTAAAGGAAGGGCTAAATGGGATAAACGGATTCTACTAAGCTCTTGACTTTATCTATTAAGGTTTACGGGAGCAACTCATTAACCAAAAACTGACTCATCCCAACTGAGAGCGCACAGTTTGACCAGACACTACTCCACCCAGGTTAGACGTACTTCACCCACTACATCCATTCATCAACATGAGCGTCTGTAATACACGAACGTGCCTATTAGCTCCAAAACCTAAGATCAAACCAATTTGCTTGGATCCTGCTGAGGTATCCCGGAGCAAGAAGCTTTTAAAGGACTAATTTATACCCACAGGCCCACCAGCTCGGTGTAGCTCAGGGAATTGAACCCCCAAGAAGAAAACCGGTTTGCAGCGGGTTAATTAAAGTACAGTGATTTGCATGAATTGTAAAAAAGATGAGGTGTAAATGAGTGTGTAATGGCAGTGATGAATCTATGCCAGGAAAGGACAAATGCAGTTTTATTTTAGCTCTTACACGACAAATTAGTGGAATAATATTAATATTTACTGTAGATTAAGGGGCCTAGATTACACAAAATTGACTCCCGTGAGCTTTAAGTCATGTTAGAAAGTTGTTACTGCCTCAAAAACATGCAAAATTAAGATTAAAATGAGAAAAAAACATGATTATTATTATTATTTCTTGTCACATTGCCCATTGTCACTACACAAAATATTACCTGGAGTTGTATTTTGTTTCATTCACACATGTTTGAGTAACGCTGCATCATTATTATTAGTCTGTCTACATCTCCAAAGCTCAAAATGCTCCGTTCCACCTTGTGATGTCATGAAGCGGTAGTTTTCAAGTTAACAGCTCCTTTTAAATAAATATAAATGCCTAAATATACAGAGTTTGTGTGTTAAACATGTGTGAATGCAACAAAACAACTCCAGGTAATATTTTGTGTAGTGACAATGGGCAATGTGACAAGAAATAATAATAATAATCATGTTTTTTTCTCATTTTAATCTTAATTTTGCATTAGATTGTTTTGCCTTATCTAAAATGAATAAAAACAAACATAAACAGGAGAATAAAACTGCCATTAAACACTAGAAAATATAAAATCTGTTCATCCAAACTTTGACATCTGCTCCAAATAGGCCATAATAGGTCACAATAATTACAATATCGACTTATCGTTCAGTATATCAAAGCTGGAACAATATATTTTGGAGCTCAGTATTTATAGAGTGTGCAATTTCTATACAAAAGTGGAGATTTGGAGTATTTTTGTTATCATACAATAACATTTGAGATGCAGGGGGTTGAATACATGACTTCTGTGGCTAATTATTGCTTCATTCTGCTTTGTATTTGTTGCAGCTCAGGCCTCCTAACGATACTGTCTATTTAAAATCAGTTTACTTGAATTACGTTGCATTATTATTATTGTGTCAGAGGCATAAAGTCGTTTCACTATCATCGTTTATCGCAGTACTTCTCTGTAGCAATATATCACGCTTTAAATGTTGTTATTGTGACAGGCCCAGCTCCAAAACAAACTTTTTTGGAGATTAAAAAGACAAAAGCCAATCATTGAGAGTAAGAAAAGACAGAATGTTGATTTTAAATTTGTCTGAAATCCTCTGCCCTTGAAAAAGTCTCATTTGGACTTGTTTTGTAACCTTTGCCTCTCTGCTCTCTGGTTCTTTCTGAGCGTTCATAATGGAGGTGTGCATCACTGCTCTGACTCTCAACATCCTCAGATACCAGGCGCATGTGAAGTACCTACTTAGAGGGGCTTTAGTGCTTCGAGACCTGGTTTACGACGTGATGTCTTGCTCTGAATTCTGCACCTTCTTCAGCACAGATGTCACGCAGAAAAGACTAACAATAATTCACAAGGGAATCATGGGCCGTCAGATTAACCTCAGAGGTCAATGATGAATCGTGTTTCATTTCATATATATTTTCCAGATTTTTTTGTATAAAACACATAATTTTACAGGGTGAAACAATTATGAGATTTGCATTTAGTTTGTAACTTTTTGACAGAGATGCGTGATGTTGTTGAAGAAGATTTAACCTCCTGGTGTCCTCATCTGTGGACAACACATTCTGGGTTGTTTAGGCCACAGTGCAATTTTTAGAAGAACAGCAACAAGAATATGTTCAATTTTGAATATTTCTAAGGGTTTAGAATATTTATTGATTTATTATTTTTATTTTTATTGATTTATTTATCTTTTATTTAATTTTTAATGTAATTATGTATTTATTGTATTATTATTTTTTTATTTAATTGTATTTTTATTGTATTTTATTTATTTTATTTTATAATTTTTTTTATTATTTATTTTTTCTTTATTATATATTTTTTTCTTTATTATTTTTTTATTGTATTTTTATTTATTTATTTTAATTTAATTTAATTTTTATTTTTATTTAAAGGCATATGTCTTCCTGCACCTGTCAGCAGCACAAATGAGACACATTGTTCCTAGAGGCACAATTGTTTCTCATTTTGTTTTATTACAGAAAATGTATGTGTTCAAACACTTAATATTTTTTGCAAATAAAGTCCTGCAAGAGCTCGGGTCTCAGGAGGTTAAGTTCCTTTTAAACTGTAGTTGCATTTACAAATCAGATTAAGGATATTTTTGTTTCGAGGTGCATATACTGTTCACTTACTTAGTTTTAATTGGTCCTCTGATTGATTTACTACATTTATATGGATGACAGCTGAAAGTGGAAACCATCAATGAGTTACACGTCTTGAGATTGAACGATTTTGAGGTGCTGTTTACAAGTTCTTCTCTGTTTAAATAGTTTAAATGGGTCAGGAACATGGTCATAGCATAGAAATACTTCATCATTTTGAGAGGCTTTGTCAGCGCCGCGCCTTCGTTTTGGCAAATAAACCACTGCTTGAGCCATGTCTTTTTTAGTCAACAAATATTGCCATCTCCAGGCTGCAGAACGTCTCATTTGCTGGGTTGACCATGAGCGTAATTCACAGTCTCTCCATCTCTTTAAAAGTACAAAACCTGATTTGCAGAACTGCCTGGTCCTCTCTGTCCCTGGTCCTGTCAATCAGTCACACTATTTATAATAATTACAAGAGTATCTGACTAACACACATCTACAAAGTCACGTGCAGACACAAACACATTCAAACTGCATATGTTTGGGATCAGATTATCTCCCTGATCTCAGATTGCCCTAATCCTCAAACATCAACATTGAATAAATCCCTGCCAAACATAAAACGAACAGATCATCAGATGAAAATTCAATGATGCAAAAAATAACAAGCTGATTCGAGTTAGTCCCAAACCAACCACGTGAATAATAATTGAACCAACCTTGTTTGACCTGATAATAAAAATATGTCTGTTATTTAAACTGAATTCAAAAATTGCTCATCTTGTTGTCTAATGGTTGAAAGACCTGCTCAAATAATAACACACCAACTAAACTTACACAAGCCACGCAAACCTGAATAAATAATTACGCACAAAGAAAAACAAAAGCTGTAATAACAACTTCAACTGAACATACTTGAATGAATGTACACAAAGTATTTTCTCTGCATACAAGCGTAATCCCAGCAGCAGTTCATGGAAGCAGGTCACATTCCAGGGCTTTTGTCCAAAGGCAGAGAAGCAGATAAACTGTCACCAGATCCTTTAACAATCGGATTCAGTTAACCCTCTTTTGTCAATGATGTCTAAATCCCTTATACAGTCATGTCAGAGGTATTATTATGTCATCCCTCTCATGACTCATGCTCACAAACTCACAACACGTTTAGGCCTTTGTCAGCAGATATGAAGATTGGAAAACAGACCGTCAACTGTCATATCACGGCATTAAAAGATGGAGCAGTGGATAAATGTAAAACTACCAACAATCTAAAGCCTACAAACATAATAATCAATCACTAACTTATTACAATTAAAACTAGCATTACAAACATGTCCGTTATTATAGAAATCAAATCATGTTTAAACATCACATAACATTTTGGATTACATTGACTTCCATTTGAACAAACTGCAGAGGTCAGTGTACAGGGATATTTGATCTGCCAGCAAAATTGTACCGCAGAGCATCTCAGTCCAAAGAGCTGTGCAGTACCTCGTGCACAGTTGCTGCAGTCTTATCACTGCCTCCTATCAATACTCGCCTTTACCTCGCTAAGTAAATAAAATGCATCCTTTCCTTGTGAGGTGTTTGTTTGGGTCTGTGGGCTAGAGAAGTCTCTCCCCAGCCTCCTGCAGTTCTTATTACAGAATCTGGGCAGCCTCCTGCTGATGAATAAAAGCAGTCATTGCCTCTGCTCCCACAGGAGAGCCAGATTACACTGCTTCACAGGGTTAAGACAACACAGCTCCTCTGCACTGCCCAGGTACAGTGAGCAGCACACAGCCAAACAATAGGAGCAGCAGCCCTCAAAATGACACTGCAGTGTGTTCGACTGGCTCACATCTGCTCTGCAGTAATATGGAAGCAGTAATGTAATCAATGTGCAACACGTTCCTCCAGCATGTTCCCTGTTTGAGGTATTGATAGTTTTCAGATTTTAGGATGTGAGGATGTCCCACAGACACAGAGCTGCAGGACGCACTTATATGATTTATACTGCATTCAAAGAAATATAAAAAGACAAATCCACAAATATTAACACTGATCAGTTAGTCAGGTTCATGGTTTCATTATATGACCACCAAATATAGAAACCCATGTCCTTCTGTTTGAGTTTTTGTGCCGTGTGCAAAAAGTGCATTAAATAAAAAGATTTGTAGAGAGCAGAACTCTTCCAAGGGACGAGTCTCTGCCCAGACCTGGACTGTAATTCAAACATATGGTAGATAAAAAACAACAACACGCAAGTTTACACAAGTAAAGAAAGTACTAAAACAAATGTTTGTTTTTTGTGTTAATTACAGGACACCTCTAAATGCTAAAAGCCCTTATGTTATTACTACCACTACTACCTGAAGATCCTCTCGTGTCCTCTTACTTTGCTACTCATCACAAGCCATCACATTATTGTGCAAATTAAACTGATAGATTAAATAAATTAGGTGAGATTCCACTTGGCTGGCAGCAGCTAACTGAATTTACAGGCTATTTTTAGACCCCCTTGGTATCGTGAGACTGCAGAGCGTTTGTACAGCCTTAGAAAGCTTATTAAGTCAGGAATCCAGGAAAGGTAGGCCACATCTGGTGCTCTGAAACTGAACCGACCGGCAAAGAGAGATCTTTTACCAGAACTTTTTTACCTTTTGAGTAGAATTTCTGCTCCACTTTGCAGCTGATCTAAATCACTAGTTGGGAAATTTAAAAGGTCATTGTTTCTTGTTACACTCTGGAAATGTCCTCCCTCTTCCTTTCTGCAGATGCCTTAGCTCTTTGTTATGTGTCATCATTATAGCTATTCCTGGCAGTTTTAACTCCCCCTGGACATGCCAAAAGTGTCTGAGCCTAAGGAGAGGTCACTGCCTGGCTCTGATGCAAATTATTCCCCTTTATGCGTGTATTCTGTCACTGTCCCCTGTACCAATGTTAGCTGTGTCATTTTCCCAATTCAAGAGACGATCAGTTCTGCCATTCAGCTGCAGTTAACAAAGATATGACCTCCACAACTGCCAAGCATACAGATGAAGCAGTGTGGCATTTGGTCGCATTGAAGCCTGTGACCAAAGGAATGGCACGGAGGAACAAGCTTGGCTAAACTGTTATGACTGTGACTGGGAGAGTTTGCAGGAACTGACCATTCAAAACTGCAAATTTCATGCTTTTATGTTATCTAGGAAGCTAAGGGGAAGCTGAACAAACACAACAAACCCTATGAAAGACCACCACACGTGACTGGACACTATAGATCCACTGATTCTCTGAGGTGTAATATAAATGTCACAATATAGTCTGTAATAAAAATAATAATTGCTTCAGAGCTAGTTCAAATGCATAGGTGAGATTTAGCGGTCAGTATTTACAGCCTACTGTGTCTGTGGATAAGATCACAGCAGGAGGCCTGACCAATGAGGAAGCACTGAGGAATGATAAATAGGTTAAGTAACCTTCTCGCTGTGGGTGACACTGCCACAATGGCAGAATCATAATAAGTGCAATATCTCATGTCTTTGAGGTTAGATTTTAATGAGAAAAATCATAATGTCATGATCAATTTTTAATAAGTCAGTGAGCAGCTTAGAAAATTGACAGTCTACTTATATGTGCTGCTGTTTGGATAGTGAATAACATGAGATTATCAATCCATGAGATAAACAAAAAGGTCCTATGCTACAAGCAATGACAGTGTATAAAATAAATCCTTTAAAATGAGCAGAATTTGCAGTCCACATGCTGGTTGTGTAGCCAGCATGTGGGCAGGGCCTAAAAAGCCCCCCTGGATCCTGAAGCAGCCCCATGTAAACAGAGCATTCCTATAGGGAGCACTATCTGGAAGGAGGGGGCTGCAGAAGCTCCTCCCAAGTAGAACCACTCCACATGAAACGTGCATGTACCAGGGGAAGTCTTAGCCTGAGACAGCACAGTTCTGCTTACATCAACATAGTGGTCTGTGACCTATGATCAAGAAGCACTGCAGAAAGCTCCTCTCCCTCCTCCACTCTCTGTCTATCCATTTCTGTAAATACACATCGATTAGTACACTATGCTAGATGCAGTCCCTAAGGGCACTCCACCAGCACTGTGTGTGTGTCTGTTTTGGTTTTTCAAAATAGACAGTGAATATAAGCTCTGATCAGCCTGTCAATCCTACAGTGCTTGTTCAATACTTTTCTAACTAACAACATGCAATGCAGAGTACTTTAGCTTCAGCCTACTTAGAAAACAAACAACCCTGCAGATGTCCTGAGAAACGGGGTAGGCATACACACCTGTGCGTTGTACGATGCACGGGCTGCCTCCTGTACGATGCACGTAAAGTAGAATGTCCCGGTTGGCCCAACATGTTTGCGGCAGGTCTGTGATTTGCTGTGCTCTGCTCCTCTCTGTTCCTGCTGCCTGTGTTTTGCTCTCAGCTGGCTGCTAGTGCCGCTCTGCTGACGTCCTCTGCTTAACACTGTGGCGTTGATTCATTCAAAACATCCCCTTTCCCGCTTTTCTGCCGCTGAGGAGGAGCTAAAAATACATGCAGTCACTGAGCTGTCCCCCGTCTCCACGAGTGGTAGGAGATTTTATCAAGACCAGTCCTTACCAATACATTATGTTATCAGCCGCAAAGCACCAGGTAAGACCACAAGTGCAAAGCGATAACTATAACCTACATAATCTCATTACTGCCCCTCCCCATGGTGGTACCCTTCTTACCTCACCACTGCTCTGCAATGCTAATACACGCTCTTCAGCATCATTGTGACATCAGAGTAATTCCCTGATGTGTTGAGATATGATTTTAATGCAGTCTGTTCAACAACACAATGCAGAAGCAGAGTGACAACAAGGGATACATGTAGTGGTCATAAGTTTATGGTATTACAGTCTCTGTATCCTTAACGGACACAGAGAATAGGAGTTTGACAATGATGAATGAGAGCTGGAGAGAGTTGGAAAGGCATGACCTGAACTCTGCTGGCAATTTGGCACATGCGCAACTGAGCACCAACCTAACCTGACTTATGTATGTCTCTTTATTCATCAGCAAATAAAAAAGACACATTTTAGAAGAGTACGTACTGTTGTTCTGATGTTATTGTATATATCAACCTATATGACTATTTTATTTTTACGCATATCTTTTTTTTTACTTTATGCATGCCCTTATTTGTGTGTATAAATATATATATATATATATATATATATATATATATATATATATATATATATATATATATATATATATATATATATATATATATACACACACACATACATATACATACATACATATATAATAATAATTATTTTTATTATTCATTGTTTTATGTTGCACTTTATCACTGGAGAAAATTCCTAGTTTGTGAAGTTTTGTTCAGATTCTGATTCTGAAATATGCATTTTTGAAAAGTCGTACAAGTATTAGTGACATAAGACAGTACCTTAAATCAAAAGGATAAAAAAAAATTTAAATAAAAAATATCCCAGATGTTGTTTACAGGAAAATGTTCTATAAACAATATATGAACAGTTAAGACATTTATTTGTGGTTTATAGGATAGTTTGCAGTGTAGGGTTGAAAATGTGTCGTGTTTATGATTTTTTACATTCAGCTATGACAAACTCGGGCCATGACTAGAACCAGGACGTCCTGCACTCAGGTCTCTGCTCTGGGTCCTGTAGCTCAGAAAAAAAACTTTAAAACAGTGAACAAGTCTCTCCATGGACCAGTACCAAAGAACATCTGTTTAGCTGTGCAAAAGACCGCACTCTTCTCTTTTAACGCTAATTTTCAGATGATAATTTATGTTTTGATTTGTTTGTATAGTGAATTTAATGTTTCTGATTCCGTAAAGCACTTTGCATTACTTTGTGCTATATAAATAAGCCACAGATGAACTTTACACTGAGCAACAACAACAAAAAGTTCTCAGTATAAATGTGTCAAGAAAGTTTGGTCCAAAAATATATTTAAAAGTGTAAACCCCAAAACAAGCATCACATGTGGCATAAGAAACTGAAGTGAAGCCTGGGCTGAGACCCAAGCAGACTGATGACTACACTGCGCTCCAAATGTCTCCTATCAGCTAATAGACAGTGGGGGAGGCTGATGAAAAATGCCGCCTGCATCCACAAAGGACACAGGAAGTCAAGTTGCAGTTTAAACTCACAGCACCTGCACACATTTGGACACATGCACACATACGAACAAGGCAATAAATCTGCCTTGTTTTCCCTGATCTCCACAACTTTCATCCTCTCCTGCTCCGTCTCATCCGTCTACTCATGCCTCACATCACATTAGCATGCTACTGGGTGTTAAAAGTGCTCGTGCTACAAGGGAAATCCCATTCCAGCCTAGGGAGATTAAGCAAGGCTGACAGTTCAAATGAGTGGAGCGTGGAGCAATTCTCACATAACAGAGTAGAAGCACTATTTACAAACGCCACACGCCACCAATGCACAGTGGGATTTGCAGTGCATTTTAACACACAACAACATAAATTATAACATATTTCTATATTTCTACTCACCAGATTGACGCCCAACTCAAAACTGTCCAATTGTGTGAAATCTGCAGTTAAATAATGAGGAGCTTCCTGTGCTATTGTTCCTGTGTGCTCGGTGGGTGTGCGAAAGGGCACAGGGAGCAGTGTCAGATAGGAGAATAACTGCTGGTTCAGCCCTCACTCTCTGCCCACTATCACTCAACGCTCTGCTCTATACTTCAATCCAAAGTCCAAACACAAAAATGTTTACAAAAGCTTTTAATGCTCTATAAAGCTTTTTTTTTATTATAAACCTGCTACCCAAACACAGGAAGTTATGATCACATTTCATTGTCCAGTCAATCCAAAATAGCTGACCTTAGTACTTCAATGCAACCGGAGCTTACCTGAGCCCCTCTTTATCAGATCCCATCCCGTTTGGAGGAGAGGATGGACGACAGGCGAGAGTGGCTGTCTCTGTGCAGTGGTGCTATAGCTCAATAATCCATAGACAGACACATACAGATAAGAGTCCAGAGCGAGATGAAGCGCTTAAGGTCGATATGAGGGACGGACACAGTCAGGTCAACCGTCATACTTCACTTTATCTTTACTGCACAGAAGACAAAATGAAGATGTGATACAGATGTCTATATCAGTCTGAGAAATAATGGGGGGAAAATAGGTGCAATTCAACAGCTAGAAGAATATACAAACACTGGAGTCAAGGAGAATACATATTTGCTCGAATTTCAATGCTACAAACACTATTTTTACACAAAAGAATGAATTATATACACAACTTCTGGTATAAATCGATCAATCGACTATTCAGACGAGGTCCAAACTTGTCCTATTCATGTGATTTCTTTTCTCAGTCCCGGTAATTGTCTATATAAGTATCTAGTTTTGATCCTGTTTCGTTTCCGTTTGAGTTTAGCATCTTGGTCTACATTTTAACAACCCTATAATATAATGCTGAATTCATGAGATGAGTTTTACTGCTCAGCTCATTTCCGTACTGCACACAGAGTCTTCAATACCTCTGACGACTGGAATGAGACAAGCACATTATATTTTTCTGGAAACAAAAGTCATATATAGAAACTCAACAGCATTATCTAGTGGCTATGGACAGAACAGCATCCCCCTGACTTATTTCCACTCCACATGCCTCACGCCAACACAAAGCTATTAAGTTTTCCCACAAGCGACATGCCACCGGTCAGCTCAAATGAATCGTTGCAAATTATTGTATTCGTCCTGTCTGATATGCCAGCGGTGAGCAATATGGATCATGCGTATGCGATTTGCCTTGAAACGTTCCAGACGATAGCACATTGGGTAAGTATTGAGCTAGCAGTGATGTAGTCAATGAGTTCAATGAAAGCTGCAGCCGATGAAATGTGTCTAACGTCCAAACCTGCTCCGGGATGCTGTGGCCTTTTTGTCTGTTACACTTTGCAGCTTTAAACAGCAGCAGTCTGTCAATTTGGCCACAGTAAGGAATAGTTTGCAGGGCTCATATAATTGTAATATCGCAAAAATCAAGATAATTTCATTTTGTGTGAATAGTAGAAATGCATTGCTGTTTTACTTAAGTTTCTTTTGGTCAGTAGTTGTGTGAGTAATCAGTCATCACCCCTTGTTGTATCCAATCAGAGGAACACCGTGTTGTTTGGCAAAAAGTGCTGCGCTGAATGTCATTGCGAATGTTTACACTGTGGGTATTTACGTGGTTATTGGACGGACTCTTGCACCTTTGCTATTGCACTTTACATCATAACTACCTGTTCTCTTGAATCTTAAATCCTGAATTGTAAAGTAATAAACTGACAGTATTAAAACCATAAACGCCAGAACTGCCACATCGCTGGTAAAAAAAAAAAAAAAACTGGCAAATGTCTGAGTGCAATGCCCTGAGCCAAACGAAATGACCTTCAGATTGTGAACTTATCAGACGTGCAAAGTAACAACAGTCGACCGAGCTTAACTGAGTCATGAATGGTATGTTTGACAGACGCTGGAATCTCACAAAAGAGCACAGTGCAGAATGCTTATTAACACACACCAGCAATTCAGCGCAAAACCCCAAAAAGTAATCGAGTACATTTGGTCAAACATAACTTGTTGAACATAGATGCAACTACTTCACACAATCTTTGAAAATGGGACACCGGTGTGACTTTTAAGACGGCATTTTACAGCCATCACAACATCGAAAAGTCCATTATTGTTCGTTCTATATTTAGAAAAGGCTAAACAAAACCGTGCTGAGACTAAATGTACTGAGTATGAACATATAATTGAACTTGTTTGCTCATACAGACTCAGTAAAAACCGTCCTCTTTTCAAATACCATCCATCTTCCACCTCTGAAGCGACGAAGTAATCAGTCCTCGCCCATCTGGAGAGAGGGAACAGCGAGACCTGCTTTACTCTGCAGCGGCCCCAGTCACACTCAGGATTTGACAGAATGCGGCAGGAAAAAAATGCCATCTGAATTCAATCAGGGGGAGGTGGACCAACTCCTTTCTCCCCCAAGAGGCACTGCACCGGCTCAGGTGCACAGGTTTTTCCTTGAGCCGCATGAACTAAGACAAAGTTTTTACCTGCACAGCTTTCTCACAAGAAACCTACCTGTTCCAGAAGCTGCATAATGGGCACTTGGGTTAAAATAGTAGTTTGTTGATATAATTTACCTGGTCTCTTCCTGCCTCTCCTCCTTCTCAAAATGACTGGTTTGTGGCTCCTGTTTCTCATATTGGTCGGAGTTAGTGTTTTGTCCAAGAGGCAGGCAGCTGCAGCAGCACGTCCCCATTGCGCCTCTGGCATCTCCCCTGTCCTGTTCCTCCTGCTCCAACTCGGACTGATCCACCTGTGCCGACGGTCTGGAGACTGAGCAGCTCATTCAGGGTATGTATATCATCAGAGCAGCCACCTCAGGCCTCTGCCTAATGTATTCATTACAGATCTTTTGGGACAGATATTGTGCTTCTGAACAAGGCGGATTCTTCACTACAAAACAGACACCCACTGTACCAGACTTTCAAACATCTCTTTGTATTCATGCTCTTTATTCAGTTGGATGCTTTAACCTCCAACTCCATTTGTGGGCCCAAGCAATATGGTCCCGTCTCTATTGTTACAATGGTGAGGCTTATTTACAGCTAAGATATGCCTAAAGTTTGCCAAAAACACAAAGACAAATATTTAGTGTTAATGACAATAGTCCTAGTGTCACACAGGGGAAATAGATTGTCATTCCGTCCCGATATAGTTATGTGAAAATTAAAATTTGGTTTATTATTAATATTTCAAAGAAGAGTTTCCAGTGGATTCCTGCTACATATTGTTCGACACATATAAATTATTAACCCATTATTAAATTGTTTTTATTAGTTCATTTATTAGTTTTACCTACTAATATTTCCAGTTTTGTATTATAATTTCTCAATAATTTTAATAAACTGTGGGCTTATTTACTATGTACTCACACATTTTATCTGTTTTTTTTGTTGTTGTTTTTTTTACTGTTTATTCAATATCAAAGATGAATGTTTCAAGGTCGGGTCATGTGTTGTGTTTATGTCATTTAGATTAATAGGAAACACTCTTGTGTCATGAGAGGAAATGATTTTCACTGGAGACAGACACAACACGACAGGACAATGATAAGAATGTTAAAACATCTCTCACTGCGCTTTTGAAACTAAAACTGTTTCTGTTCAGATGTAAGATATTTTAACACTGTATGCTTTAGGAAGATTGTTTATGTATATATTTATGAAACTGAAGTAATTACAACATTAATTTAACTGCAACGCCAAGAGAAGTGACCTTTGATTCACCTTCAGCCTTTAGTTGTGCAATTACTTTATCATAAGAGTATGTTTTTAAAAATCTGTAGTGTACATAGTAACTGTAGTGCCTCTTTGTTTGTAGCACAGGATGAGCATGCATAGGATTGTTTTCCTATAAAGACTGACAGGACCATTTGAGATCATTTATTTTTAGCTTGAAGGTCAGCGGTTGACAGGTTGTGACAGCGTGTTTCGACAATACGATAAAGACCAATACAATCTACAGCACACCTCCACTGAGACACAAGCAGATGCCTTCACTGATAAGAAATCCATTAATATTTACACACATGTGCTCACAGTGTAGCGGGATCTTATTAAGAGAACCATCTGTGACAAGCGATTGCCTTTGATGAGCATAATCATGTACAGAATCTATGGTTTTAACGACATCCATGAAGTTACAAATGCACTTGCACTGACATCTGGACAGCGTAAGAGCGTAAAACTCCACACGAGTGCTTTAGATCGACAGATAATGTGCAAAGGAGCCGTGTTACTGTCACTCTCACTTCAGCTCACACGCACAATCGGTGTCAGGTGTTGATTTTCACCTGTGTTGTCTGGTGAGAAAAGCTGATTTGTATTCAACCTCGTGTTTTTAATCTGCTCCTTTCCCTGTTTCGTACGTCATAATTCTAGAGACTGATATAAAGCACAGCTCGTTTCAGCTCAGAGTAAACGTGGCATCATTTATACACCTCCAAACACAGGTCACATCACAACAGGATAAGATATAACTGAAAATATGTTGGCTTCAAACTTCTGTGACCTGCTAAACTTTGGGACGTTTTGAAAAGTGCTGATGGGTTGCTTCCTTTCAGTCTTCCTGTGTACGCCAACGGGCTGCCCATGGGGGGGAAAGTAGGAGCTCAAAGTTAAAGATTTTAGCAAAACAATCAAAACAGTGAGTGAGATGAATGTCACTGCAATGTCACGGCCCAGTAATGTACGTCACGGCTGATTAAACAAGAAAACTTTAACGCTGCACTGCACAATGTAACTTTTCTGCTGGTGGGTTCACTACCTGCTGCTCTCTATGAAGATGTTATGGTTTAGCCTGGAATATTGCACAGTATGGCATTAAACTCGTATATTATGTGTTTATTTGTTTACAGATGAATGAATGTGCATTAAATGTGCAATAAATATGTATGTGTTCTCCACAGATCTGACATTTAACTCGTCAAGCAAGCTCCATACTCCACCAGTAAAGTGACATAATGGACCTTTAGAATATTAAGAAAGTATAAAAGCGTCTTAACATATCACTAAGAACTTTTGATACAGATTTTCCACTGCAGATCTTTACTAATTGATTCAGCAAATGTATCAATAGTACCAAATGCAAAAAGATAAAAATGGGCTTGAATAATGTCATTTCTTGGTGGTGCATTCATATAATTCCTCACCATATTTTTAAAAACTGCTCTAGTTCCAGGACATATTAGAAACTTACTGATGAAGTGCCCAGCAGCGTTGTGATCCGATTCAACAATGTGAACGGTGTCCTCAACAGGATACCTTTGTAGCTCAATGGGGTCACTCCTTTCCTCAGGGAGCTATAGAATTGCACTTTTCCTACGGTAGTGGTCTGGCACGGAGTCCAATATAAAAAACTACTCAGAACTCAGGTTTCCAAGCTTCAACATGGGAATAATCTATGCAACACTGGCTCACAAGTGCTCGTGTATGGCTCCTGTATGGTGGATGGCTGTGTGAGCTGCAGGTTCTGATATTTACAATAAAAAAACTGAAATAACCTCATAATTCTAATGTAAAATACAAATGAGGACATAAACATATATATAAAAACATACGTGTATTTTCACATGTCATTCATTTTGTCATAACAATGTGACAGAACATTCTTTTTAGTATTTTATAATGACTTGGATTAAGTAATATAGTTTTAAAAGGGAGGACAGATATAATAAAAGCAAATGGATATGCTAGGATTATATTTTGGTCATAAAAAATGACTGATTTACTAAGACACTTATCATTTATATTCCGCTATCATAATTGCAACAAGGTCATTTTATTTCCTGATATTTTTATGGTGAAGTTGAATATTTTTCGTCCAGCCTTAATACAAAGCTGAAACTCTTCTGCCAGGAAAAAGTACAGTGGTGCAGAGATATGTCAGGTTGCAGTGAGGTTAAATAAATGTGAGTTGTACCACTGCCTGAACAATAATCCCTTTGTGCTCCATCAAGACCAAATTCCATCGTTAACACTCAACCAAATCAGCCCGGCGTTGTCACGGCAGCACCATGTGGACTTCGGCCCAGCCTCAGTGCCACGCTCTTGGACAGCTCACCACTTTATTGAGAAGCACTGGCTCATATCAATGACCTGCCGCGAAAATGCAGGGCTTAAACTACAAGCAAAACAAGCACCCCGCTACAAGGCCTCCTGCTTTCTACTCACACAAAATGAACTTGAACAACGTTGTGATCTGAATGCGTTTCATGTATAAGGTAAAACTGGACGCAAATGCTTTGACTTTGATTAATTGCTTTGCTAATGAGTCCTTGGTTAGACGGTCTATGGTGTTTTGTGCCTTTTAAAACAAATATATAACCCTGATACTTATGTTAAAAGGACAATTAGGAGTTTTACAAAACATATGTAACAAAGATCACGTCAAATCTTCAGGGTAACTTTTTAAGATCGATAACTTCTCTATTAAACTTGTTTTGAGTAATGACCCTGCACACTCGCCAGATGTATACAAGATATAATTATGTTATGGATGGAATAAACATTAGAAGACAAACTCCATTACAAAGTGAAAATGATGTTCCGCCATCACCACAGAATGATACACGGACTCATCCCTAAAACCTCCTGTAGTGTGAAGGTCATGCTCACAGTAAGTACAGTTTTAATACGCAATTTCCGACAATAACTGCGTAAATGTATCCTAACTGCGAACATAAGGGTTTTAATGGGGTGTTTAAGCAATGAGATGGATTTGGCATTTGATTTCTAGCTATTAAAATTACTAGAACAGAAATAACACAGAGCCAGCCCACCTCTAATGGGTACATATTTGTCACCGTTCCTGTCCCTAACCTAACTCTAACAAATGAACACACAAAATACAATGAAGAAAGAGGGGAGGGGGGGTGTAAGATCCTTTCACCATGCCAAACAAGCTGCAAATAGTTGAGTTATTTAGGATCCCTGACATTTAAGGCCTATATATCACACAACTTCAGGGCGGTATTGTCTTCCTCTCCTGCACAAAACAAAAAAACACTAAGTAGATGCCCCAAAACACAAAGACTATTTTATTCAACTCACAATATATGTCTTTGCAGCAACAAATTTGTGAGCCAACGCAGTTTATGAGGCTTTCAAAATGTTCAGACTGGACTAATTTAGGCTAAGATAAACAAGTGCACGGGATATTAGACAAAGACGCAGATTTCATTTACTACAAAGTTGAGTACGGTTTTCAAGCCAGACACTGTGCGGCTGAAAATGCTGCAGTCTTCTGTCGATAGGAAAGGGTGTAACTAATAGAGCTGTGCCACTAAGATACTGTGAAGAGCAAAACCTAATAAGCTTAAATGAATGATCCACTGAGATACAACGATCACAGCAAAAATATGTATCTGCCTTGTGTTCTAAAGTAATTTATGATTAAAGGCTGTTAGCTCGAAGCATATCCTAATGATACAGATTAGTGAGAATGACACTGACAGTCTACAGATGAAAATATTAGCAGTTAGCGGTTGATATCACACAAGAAATATAGAAATTATAGAGGAATACAAGTAGTAATGATTGCAGGATTGTTTAAATTGATAAAATAAGATCATTAAAGGAACTGACAGAAGAAGCAGGGACTAAAAGACATGTCAAATGTAGGTAACTGTCATGTCTGCTTCAATCAATAGAATGACAGCCCTGAGCAGGAAACATGTGGTGCATCACTGGTTTGAGTTGGCAATGTGCAAAATAATAAAGTTATATCATCACTGAAAAGGACCAAACATCAGAACTAAACTATGCTGAGACAATGACACATGGTATTAAAAAAAACAACAGCAGATAAATAAAAAAGTGCATGTTTTAAATGTGATAAAGCATCCTAAGAGCTGAAAATGCTTGAAAAGTTTGAATTCTGCAGTGTACTAACACAAAAGTTAAACAAAAAAGAAATAAAGTCTATGCCAAATTCACAAATTCACTGAAATATTAAAGCAGCAACCACTAAATCAACGCCAGAACGATATAATACTACCATGAATGTGTAGTGTGTGACTCATACGCTCAGACATGGCACACAGAATGTAACACAGACTTGGTGTTTTACATTATTCCAGCTGTCTGATGGAGCCAAACGCACACACTTCATTTTTGACTTTGGTAATTGTGTCCTCTCTGCTTCAATAACACAATCATGTCGTGCATCACTGTCACCACAGTCACACCCTTCTCCTACAACCTTTACAGTATTAGTGGCACACATGTACACACACACACACATATACACACACATACAGGCGCGCACGGGCAGTACACCTTCCTAATGGAGAGAGTAGAGGTCCTGCATGGGCGATGTGAGGGGAATTTTAATAGCTTTCTATCCTGCCAGGCACTGCCACCTTCGCCGTTGCAACGCGGGCAGATAATTGCTTTCACCTATCCAATGGGACCCCCGTGCGTAAATCAATATGTTGCGTGCCATTTGCCAGTTTACATAGTTGAACGGGGCTTTGGATCCACTTGTGCTGAGGTGTGGATACCAGCTGCCCTCACGACTGTACAGTACTACGCGTAAACCGACTATTTTACGCACTTGAGCAGGATTATCTAACACCCGGATTACATTTTACACGGTCTAACTGTGCCACAATGCGCATGCCACTCACTTGATGAAGAAGCTGGCTCCCTCGTCGGTGAATCCCTCTTCCCATCCTCGTGGTAGATCTACAAACAGCAACAAAAACACACTCAGCGACTCGCCAGCGCAAAATGCTGCAGCAAAAAACGTCCTCGGATGTGTCCAACAAGCAAATCACTGACACAAGTTTGCGCCGTACCTGAACGAATCATGTGCCCAGAATTTACAGGTTCACCAGTGCGCGGATGGAGCCAAGTAGTAGAATGAGTTTTATCACTACAAGAAAGACACCTGTTACTGAACGCTAATAAAACAACAAAACCGATGAATTTCTGCGCCATTGCCCCAAAGACATTCAGTTATACTTAGTTACAACGAGCTTACTTTATGAAGAAAACCCGGCCGTCCCTGCAAACTCCATACGACCAGTGTTCAGGTAAGGCGTCCCGTCCGAGAGGTGCCGCCATGATTTCTCGTCTCCGGGCTCGGTTTGTCCCCCTCTCCCTCTCCACAGACTTGTCCTGGGAGTTCACATCATAAAACCACCGCTAGGGCTGCATAGTTTTAAAGGGGACGAGGACTGAAGCCCAAAAACACTCCAGACAGACTTCCTCCTCCGCGCCTCTGTTTGGAGCTGCTGACCTGTGCTCCGAGGATAACGCAGCGTCTGGTTTATGATAAACTAGACCCGGAATAATCAGTGAAGTGTACTGCGGAACAGCGCAGAGTGCAGCCAAAGTGCGAGGTGTCATCCACAGAGGTGTTTGGAGTTAATGCGCTCAAGTTAGTTTGTCATTACGCACGCGCACAAACTTGAAAAGGTTCAGTCAAACTTGACAAAAGGTTTATCTGAAACAAATAAATGGGTGTGTCTTTCCAGTATCCTGCACATATGAGGCACATGGTGAGGAATGGGTCACTGGGCAGTTTAAATGTTCAAAGCTGGCTGCACAAACATTGTAGATTATTATTATCTTTTCAGGTTACTATAATCATAATAATTCATTATGACATAACTGAATATCTAGGACAGTAATTGCCTTAATTTCACAGGCATGTTCTACTATTAGTTTAGTGGTTTACATAAATATACTACAGTGGAGTGCAAGAAAGACATTCCTGAACATCCACCATCAGTGTTTAATAATAATCCCAATTTGGGGAAAGTTCACACATCCAGGTGGTGAAATTATATTGGAATTTGTTCTGGGGGAAAAAGTTATGAGAGAAACATTTATAATTCTGATTCTAAACCAAGTAAATGTGAACACAGATGGAGATCTGACTGTGAAAGACATAATGCAGAGCTTTTGAAATGTGAGCCTTAACTGTGTGCTTAAGTAAGAGTAAAGACCTTTGTAAAGACCCTGATTTGCTTTAACACTTCATTCCAGCAGCTCTGAGTGCGTCAGACTCAATCAGACCTAACAAACCTGCATTCTGTTCACTCAGTGCGCGTACAGCAGTAACACCTCGAGAGACCCGGTCATCCAATTATTCTTATTTTCCTGTGCTATGATTTATTATATAACATCTTTCACACAGCCACTTATCCATACTAATTTACACATGCTGATGCACAGCCCAGTGCAGCTCTGCAGTGTGTGCTGCTGCTGATCACTGCCTCTGCCACTGGCTCACAATGCAGCAAGGTGACTCAATGTTATTGTCTCCTCCTCAAGAACCTGGCTGCTGATTCACACTTCACTAAAGGTGTTGATAAAGACAAAAATAATTTGGTATGTTTCCTGGAGATGGAAGTGTGTTATAATGTAGTCCGAATTTAAAACCCTAAATTGAACTTGAAGAGAGAGGATGTTATTAGTAGAGCAGGAAGGAGATTGTTATGATTGTTATAATTGTATAGTTCAGATCTACTTGGAAATGCTGATTGATGACGCCGCTGTTTAATTTCTGTTTTTAATAGATCCATTTCAGTCCAGATGATGAATCACCTTTCAGTTCACCTGCCTATTACCCTGCTGTTCATGCCAGCAGTCTTATATTAGTCATAGCCCAACTGAACTAAATCACTCCTGCACTTGTCTTTATGTCTCACTTTGGAGATTTTTGCATTAAGTAGACAACCAATTTGTGTGCAACTTTTTGAATAAAGAAACCCTATAATTGTAGACTCTACTTTCTGTTATTAGGCCTATATTTTTGTTATTATTAAATCAGACCATGTTTAATAAATCTATGTAAATCTAAAAGTGTGGGCTCAATTTGGGATTGGACAATGAACCATTTTTATTACCAAACTGTTAAATTGCATTAACTTTAGGGCAATTGGATTATTTTTATTAACAACTTCACAACATCCCCCTCTGCTGGTGACAGGGTGTCATCATAAATCAAAAGTACATTTTCAAAAGTCTAGATAATTGTTGGGTTGTGGTTAAACAGCTCAGCAGCACAGTTCAGGTGGACTATAATTTGACCAACACCTTTTACTACTTACCAGGTACATGTTGTAGCAGCCTTGCTCCTGAAAGACGTTAAAAAGATGTCTAATGTGTCGATAATACATTAATTGGTAGAAGAAAATGCATTTTACAGCTCAATATCTTGATCTGGTGTTGATAATCATAGTTTATCATGGGCCGTGCCGAGCTATCTTGTCATATATTCTTATTTTCCCAAACAAAACCTCATTTATCTACTGTTTTCTTATCGATCCTACGCCATCTGCCAAATCTATTTCTCAATTTACTGCTATTGATTTCATGAAGCAACACAAACGCCCATCTTCGCCGTCGTCATGCCGCCACGTAAGATGCAGTGCAACCTAACGGCTTCCTATTGGACGGGGGATTTCACGGACCAATCAGAATCGAGCTTTACCCGGAACAGCCTAACGTGCTAGCTAGCGTATTAGGTTAGCCGCTGGCTCCACCACTGACAGACGTAGCGGCATAAGAGGGAAGAGATGGGGTCCAGGAATCAGATAAAAGTGAGTAAACAAGTGACAGTTATTTGTACAAACGTGTCTTATCTGAAATGTAATGTTAAGCTTTTATTCTAATGAGATACGTCAGTGTTTACGTGGTCTCTGTAGCGCGTTTGGCTCGTGTAGCTAATCAGTAACGGGATGCTTCGTGGTTATTATTAGCTAATTACTCAATCCGAGCTGACACCAAGACACATGAGCAATATCAAATATAAACAGGCTATTTACAGCGTGTATCCCACCAGATTTGTATATTTGTGTGTTTATTTCCCATATTTGTTCCAGATGTGTTGGGCCTTTACCATCAGCTGGGTTGTGATGCTGCTACAGTTGATGTGTGTGGAAGCTGTGCCCATAAGCATAGACAAAACCAAAGTGAAGGAGCCAGAACAAGTAGAAACACCTCCAGCCAGTGTGGTGGGTACAGAATTTAAGGTCAGCTGTCTGTCCAGTGTCTACAGACCTGTTATTGCTCAACTCTGTGTACAAATACATTGCAATAATACAATGATCTGAGCTTAGACCAGAGAAGAGAAGAAAAGCGCAGATTGGACAGAACAGAACAGACTTGTTTGACAGTGCACAAACTAACACTTACACTCGTCTGTCAGGGCAAGGCAAGTTTATTTGTATAGCACAATTCAAAGTGCTTTACAGAATAAGAAACACATTAAAATCTCAATACAACAAACCAAACATAAATGATCACAAATAATCCTCATTAAATTAACATAAAAAGAGAATAGTGTAGAATAAAACCCTTCCAGTCTTACGCACAGCTAGAATTAACCGGTTGAGCCTGGATTTAAACATTGTCAAAGTTGAGGCCTGTCTCACATCTTCAGGAAGAATGTTACAGGTTTTAGCTGCTTAAAACTGAAACGCTGATTCACCATGTTTAGCCCTGGTTTAGCCCTGGTTTAGCCCTGGTTTAGCCCTGGTTTAGCCCTGGTTTAGCCCTGACTCTGGGCGCCAGCAGGAGGCCGGTCCCTGAAGTCCTCAGAGTGCGAGATGGTTCATAGTATCCATTAAAAGAATGATGAGCTTAGACCAGAGAAGAGAAGAAGAGCACAGATTGGATCGTCTGTGCTGTTGTTTAATTATTGACATTTTGACAGTACATAAACTAACACTTACCCTCAAGGCATCTGTCAAGTCAACAGCTGTTTCTAATTGACATTACAGTTTTTGTTTTTGTCAGAGCTTGTGTGTATATTATCTAATTATTCTCAGGTCTGCTTGACATCTGTTTGTCAATTGTCTATCTATTTTAAGTGATATACATGTTTATTAGATATGATTTATTATTTATCTTGGAGTTATCATAATCTAATCAGAAATGTAAATCTGATTTTTAGGACACTGGGCTCCATTATGATCGTTATCTCAGAGAAGTAATTGATTTCTTAGAAAAGGATCAACATTTTAGAGAAAAACTTCATAACACAGACATGGAAGACATTAAAGTAAGTAGTTTGTGACATTATGATTTGCTGTGTAATATTTTCCATGGTTTTGACTGATTCTTTGTCACTACTTTGTTAGCAAGGTAAACTCGCTAAAGAGTTGGATTTTGTCAGCCATAATGTCAGAACAAAACTAGATGAACTGAAAAGACAAGAGGTGAACAGACTGCGCACACTTATCAAAGCAAAACAGGATATTGAAGGAGGAAATGGTAAGTGTTTCTTCTTAAAGGCATGACTCAATGATTACAGCTTCTGTCTAACTGAACTATTTTAAAAAAGACATAGCTGTGGATCACCAAGCTCTTTTAAAGCAGTTTGAGCACTTAAATCACATGAACCCACATACATTTGAAGTAGAAGATTTGGACCGCCTCATCAAATCGGTAAATGCACAGTCCATTATGTTTGAAAGCATGATTTTAATATTTAATTTCTTTGATTGATGATTCATCTTGTCATTAAAGGCTACTAAAGATCTGGAGAACTATGACAAAGAAAGACACGAGGAGTTCAAGAAGTATGAAATGATGAAAGAGCATGAGCGACGAGAGCATCTGAAGACACTCAATGAGGAGGACAGAAAAAAAGAGGAGGAGCACTATGAAGAGATGAAGAAAAAGCATGCAGACCACCCCAAAGTCAATCATCCTGTAAGGCAAAAATGGCACTAGTAATAATAATAATAATGCCACATTAGATTAGGTTATTTCATTGTGATGTGCTTGAATTGCAGGGCAGTCAAAATCAATTGAAGGAAGTCTGGGAGGAAGCAGATGGTCTGGATCCAGATGATTTTGACCCAAAGACCTTTTTCAACATTCACGGTAACCTTTTATGATTACATAATAAACATTTGTGATATTTACAAGAACATGGTTATGATAATAAAATAAATGTTTTCGTCACAATGCAGACACCAACGGTGATAGCTTCTTTGACGAGCAAGAGCTGGAGGCATTGTTCACCAAGGAGGTATTAATGCACATCAGAAATAATAGCCTTATTTAAAATAGATTTCTATATTATTTCCTTGTCATTTCAGCTGGAAAAAATATATGACCCTGCAAATGAAGAGGATGATATGGTGGAAATGGAAGAGGAGAGGTTACGAATGAGAGAGCATGTTATGAATGAGGTATATTTGAAATACATGAGACAACACTGGTGCTGTATTTCATATACTATATGTTGCTTTTTGTTTTTTGATATTAGTTGACCCTGTTTTTATCTAAATATTTATTTTTTTTACACAGGTGGATACAGACAAAGACAGACTTGTCTCATTAGATGAGTTCCTGGTTGCTACAAAGAAAAAAGAATTTCTTGAACCAGACAGTTGGGAGGTGATGCACCATTTATCAATAATTGTAATTTGACCTTTTGACCATAAACAAACTGTACATGTTGATAGTGATATTTTGTACTGTCCAGACGCTGGAGCAGAATCAAGCTTACACAGATGAAGAAATGAGAGAGTTTGAGGAACATTTGGCTCAACAGGAAAAGGACCTGAACCAGAAGGCAGATGATCTCCAGAAACAGAGAGATGAACTGGAGAGACAGCAAGAGCAACTCAATGCTCAGAAACAAGAACTTCAACAGGTAACCAGCATGTCTGAAAACTGAATTCAATGCATTATGATGAATGTTTCAGGACGTATGATGCATTCCAGTCAAATCTTGATAAAATGCAAATACAAAGTCAAACATTGGGTTATTGTTTTTCAGGCTGTTGAGCACATGGAGCGCCTTAAATCACAGAAAATAGAACCACCTCCAGAGGGTAAGTGTACTTTCTATTTCATAAGAAACAATAAATTGCTGCTTGATTTTTTTTGTATGAGTTTTATAACATTGCACTACTGTGGGCGCAGTTGAAGGTAATGCTATTCCAGTACCTGAAAATCCAGTGCACCAAGTCCAACCTGAGGAGCACCAACCTGTGGCTCAGGTCGCACCAGTTGCAGCTGAGGCTCAACTGCCAAACCAGGACGCGGCTTTGCATGTTGTGCCCCAAACAAATGATCTGCCTCCAGGACACCAGGAAACCCCACCAGACCAGAATAATGTGTTATAGCACTTTGTTTAAAATCTGAGGCTGGGACCCTTGCCCCACTTCTGCTCCTGTGTGACAAAGGGACAATCTTTCCACATTACAATGCCTTTTTAACCTGTTCTTTTGAACAATGGTGGACTCTTGCAGCAGCAAAATTACCCGTTGAAGAATTGTTGGACTGCAAATCGGAGGGAATAAAATATGAAACGATTAGAACGAATGCAGTTGCATTACAGGGCATTTTCTGATATTTTGCTGTTTACATTTTTTCAGTCTCAACCTAATGAGAGAAGTGTCATTTAGGATGTCTGGACACCCCAAATACAGCTAAAGTTCCTAGGCATAAGGAAGGAGACTCCCTCGGTTCTTATGGTTGAATGATCTTGAATGACGTAGCACGTAAAGGTTAAATAACAAGATAAGCTATTTTTAGACCTGTTTTGGATGGAGTCAGTTTTTCATCTGCAAGAGTGAGGCAGAGTGATGTTTATCTACAATGATTTAATCATCTTTTATTGGCAAAACCACATATACTTCACATATTTTGGTTGTCATAAGTACATTCAGATGTTGTCAAAATGAAGTGCAACTTAGATTTGCCCTAATTCTGCAATGATGCAGTAGGTTCAGCGTACTGTAAAGTGGTGTGCTCAACACCACAAAGGTTTGATGTAAAACATGTAGATAATGGTTGGGTTTATTAGCTTGGTTCTAGAGGCTTTAAGTTTATATATTTTTTGTTCATGCACAAATGTGTGTGATTTACTTCGATCACATTTGATCATGGTTCAGTTTTTTTAATTTAAAATCTCAACAAAATTTTACAGAAATTTTTTTATTAACATGCCCCTTTGAAAATGTATTTTAATTTGCAAAAATTGCACCTTTGGTCTTTTCTGATAGCTTGCTGCTGGATTAAATAAATGTTCTTTGAAAGTCATGTAGTCCAATTTCGTTATCTTTGATGCAATAAAAGTCCTACAAAGACTAATAATATAGCACAACTTTATTGAAACAGTCTCAACCAATGACAGTGTACAAAGTTGACGGTGTAAGAGCCATATGACAGATTAAAAAAAGATAAAAAATTGCTCCATTAAATTTCTAAGAACAAAAGGGAAAAGAACAAAGTAGAAGATAATCTTAATGTAAATTGGCAGGGTATTTTTTGCTTTTATTTTGTACAAAAAATAAATTAATGAAATCTTTCAAGTTTACAGGAAAAGCTATTATGTTATTATATAACAGATACATACTTGCTTCTACTTGTGAAATTCAGCATACTGTGTTAAAATTGACCTAAAAAGACCAAAGCAGGCTGACTCTGATGAGTGGACGAGGGGTTTAAAACAAAATGTTATAAAAGTAAGCTAGAGTAAAACATTCAAAAGATCCTGAATGTTTAACGTGGCATGACTCCTGTACTTAAGAGCTTTTAAGATCGCATTGCTTGTGCGTTCCCTCGAGGCAGACTGCGAGGTCCTTGGGCAGCTCCCCTTTTGAAGCCTTGCTCCTATAAAAAAAAAAAAACAGCAGGATCAACAATTAAAAATCTTATATGTCACAAAGAAATGCATTTATAAAGAAGAGCCTTACCCTCTGGTAGCTACTGTTTGAGAGGTCTCGAGATGCAGTGAATTGTGTCTGCCCATAATTACTATTTGGAGCATTTGTGAAAGGCGGTCGGTAGTTTTCATATCCGCCTGACAAAGATATGCAAAGACAGTTATGATTTAGTGCTTTTCCAGAACCAGAAATGAGAAACACGCATGTCTCTCTGTCACCAAATTCCTTTACCTCTGAAACCATTGGCGGATCCTCTGTAGCCGTTCATCATACCCCGTCCGTTGCGGGGGCCACCTCTGGGCGCACTCCTGCCATTGTAAAACTGGGCAGACTGGCCAAACCCAGCACCTCCCGAGGGTTCTTCATGTCCCACAGAAGACAAAACTTGGTCTTGAGGCTGAAATCCACCAACAGCTACAGAGCGAAAGGAGATTTAATAGCTATTCTTCACATTTCATACACATATATTATTGTGTCATATTATTAAGAATATCCATGCTGGTCAATGGCTTACCTGCCTGTAATGTTTGTTGTGGAATTTCAGACTGGTCCACTTTGTTTTCCTGCTGGCTAAAGCTTTGTGTGTAGCCACCTGGAAACTGACTGGCCTGTTTCAAAGCCTCCACTGGACTCTCCCTGGCAGGGGGGACTGGAGCACTCATATTAAATACCTACATGAAAAAATCTTAAAGTATATATACAGCATGAGCACATCAAACACTGTATTTTGGCCAGACCGTAGCCAGTGAACTGATAAAGTTAAGAAGCTAACAGCACAGGAGTGAGAGATATATTCAAATACAAAGCATACCGCTTGCACTGACTGAAAAGGAGCTGCGTTGACATTGATGCCACCAGTGTGGGTAGGTTTGGAGACAGGTGGAAAGGCAGAGGACAGGGAACATGGGATAGAGGGCTGCTCAGAGGAAAGAGACAGTGAGGCCTGGGCAAGGATAAAGGCAGAATAAACAGGAAAGGGAAGGCATGTGTAGTGTATATATTTGCACTAATTACAAATTTTCTTATGGTATGGAAGTTATTTTAGTCACAGGCTTAAGAATTACTTGGAGCAGGTGACGCTACTAAGCCCATTTATTAACAACATCTGAAACTGATTAAATACATGTATGTCTGTATTAGTTAAAACTCACTTGTGAAGGTTCCTGAGGGCCAGTCATTGCACATGTCTGAGAAACTCTGGATTCTGAGTGTGCTGTTTAACATAAATGAGACTCATTAATTTTGATTAACAACTTGGGGAATAACAAAAGTTATTACTGGTACCCATTTGCTGCAAGTCCACAGTCTGCGCAGACTTCATCGGCTGCGCAGAAACAATAGCAGGGTCCAGGGCCTGTCCATCAAACTCCAAAATGGAATCCTACGGCAAGTCAAATATTTTTTTAGATTAAGGCTTTGAGTTTGGTTTGGCTCTTGTGTGATTTAATAACATACAACAATAAACCACACTTTCAACATCACCTGCATAAAGTTGTACGTTCCTTGCATTTGGGCCATTAGGTCCTGGACTGCCTGCTTTCGGACCACAGGGTCAGGAGGAGGACATGGGGTGAGAGGGTTCACAGTAACTGTTGGCTCAGGAGCAGGAGCGGGGGATTGACACTGTAATGAGTTCACCATCTATTCAACAAAAGAACAAACTGAAGCTTATACACAGCCGAATGATTACTGAGTGCTCACAGCACATTTTACCTGAGCTTCCATTGCCCATTCTTCCACTTTCTCTGTGCTACTGTAGGCAGCTTCAGAATTAAACTGCCTGTTCACAAACTATAAACAAAAGAGTAAAAGTAAGAAATATTTTAGATTTTTATTTTAGATTTGTTTTCACAATAGGCAAGAAAAAATACATTACCTCAGTTGTTTCCACTTGAATAGGTTCTGTATATTTTTCTGTAACTGTTGCTTCTAAAACATATACGATATACATCAAAATGTGTCTTTACTAAGTCAATAGCAAAACAACAAAAATAGTCACCTGGTAATGAGTCTTCTTTGGCCTCAACTTCCACCATCTGCTCCGGTTTGTCTGCCTCTTCACATGTGCCATTATGATGGCTTTGTGCTCTGTCAAAGTAACCGCTTGCCAATATCTTTTCAAGAGATTCCTTCAAGAATTTATCTAAAATGAAAAGAATCTTTCTTAAAATCAGTAGCATATTGTTCTGATAGCCCATGAAAATATTACCTACAGGTTGTCCCTGCCACTGCCTTGTCTCTGCCTTCAAGTAGATCCCACCAGTGTTGTGAGGCTTCTTCATATTGTTCACTCAGCCTGCAAGACATTAATATTATTACCCAAATATAATTTTAAAACTGTGTTTTACATTAGAGAAGTGGCATATTTCTATACCTGATATCATGGCTCCTTTCAGGTCCCACCATTTTGTAAAATCCATCAAACAAAGCGAGATCAGCCTCGGTGAATAATGGAGAGCCAGATGCATCAGGCTGTTTCAGGTCTCTCCGGACGGTTTCATCGCCCAACTGGTCCAGCACAAATTGCAGTTCCAGAACAGCCTTTAGCCGCCGCTGCTCCGCTTCCTCTCGCAGCAGCTGTTCCCTCCTGGCAGTTTTTTTTACTGCCTTTTGAACCTGCACCGTCACAGTAAGAATTTAACACTACCACTTTTTAATGGTCCATTTTGAGATATTGATTAAAACATTAACTTACTTCTTGGCCCAATGATATGAAGCTTTTTTGCAATTCACGAGCAAACTCAAGATTGTTTAAGACCTCTTGGTACTTTGACAAGGCCTCCTTCAGGAAGGACAGTAAAAAATATGATTACTATTGAGTCTTATTTTTCTATGTTTGTTTGTAAAACATTTGTGCATGCATACAGATCTACACTTAATTAAACACTGCACAAAAAACACAAGAATTGAAAGCTTAACTCAAATATTTAGCTAAACTTCTAAGTCTACAAAATTCCACCATCATTTCAATTTTAGGGGTGTTTGAGGTCAGCAAAATGATTTATGTTGACTTTTTATTGAGCCAGTATTGAATCGTTTTTAAGGTACGGCAGGTTTGGAAACATGTCAGAAGTATAAATCACACATTAAATTGGTAATACTAGGAGCTTGTCCACTCCTCTGATCTTCTGGCAGGTTATTTTGGCAGCAAAACCGGTTGAAAGATCATTGCTGACCACTTTGTAGTACATCCTTCTCATGTCAACTCCTAGACTACAGGCCTCCCAAAATTGCAGTAAACTCCCATCTAAAAAATGGTTACTAAATTGTGAGGGGAGTCTAATGCCTGACCACACAGTAAAGACATAATGTGAAAAAATATCTTTGAAGTAGGTAATATGTTTAAGTAACATATCGAAGAAAAAAAAACAATTTCAGATTTTGTGCAAAAGTGCAACTAATAAACAAAACCTTGTTTGTTTTTTTTTGTTTTTTTTTTAAATGCTCCAAATTTACTGCCAAACAGAAACTAATTTACCATCCACATTAACTGACTATCTCTCAGTCATAACTCTGAATAACATGCTTAGGTATCCATCTGAAGTTATTAAAATATATCAAAATGTGCAGATATTTAAGAAAAAAAAATGCATTTACCAGCTGGTCTTGATTTAGTTTTTCCCCCTTGTTCTTCTTGGCCTGGTAGTCATCCAATTTAGACTGCAAGTACAACAATAACACAGTTATATTATAATAATATGTTATACAATTAAAGTAATATGGCAAAGAATAGATTACCTTTTTCTTTTCCATGTTGCGAACCTTCTTGTCAATTACTCCAAGAACCTGCTTCATGGTCTCAGAGTGACTTCCATTTCCCAGGTCAGGAGTGGCACACTGAACAGCATTATTGCCAACTGTTGCTGAAGGCATCTGTAAAATGAAAACAATTCCCCAGATTCGCCCGTATACTAAATCTCTCCATCTTTTTTCTGCATTTATGGAATGGTGCAACACTGCTCTGAACCCTCTGTGATAATAGTTTAATTCTCTAGTGAGTATTTTCAAGCAATTATTAACAACCATCTGGGTTTGCACCAAATTTGTATTATTATTATTATTTTTTTTTTTTTTTTTTTTGCTTGGTAAAAGCAAAATGACCAAACTTGGGTAGTATGCATGTAATATGCTAAACACATCTCTTATTGACCAGTCTGAGAAAGCCTCAGCGGATTTCTGATTTTTTGGGGATAGCTCTATAGCAGGTTCTCATGATGCTGTAATGTAATGTGTCAAATGTAATGCTGTATTGTAATGCTGTGTTAGATGTAATGCTGTAGTATAATGCTGTAGTGTAATACTGTAATGTAGTGTTGTAGTGTACTGCTGTATTAGATGTAATGCTGTAGTGTAGTGTTGTAGTTTATTGCTGTAGTCTAGCGCTGTAGTCCATTGCTGTAGTGTACTGCTGTAGTTTATTGCTGTAGTCTAGCGCTGTAGTGTACTGCTGTAGTGTACTGCTGTAGTCTAGTGCTGTAGTGTACTGCTGTAGTCTAGTGCTGTAGTGTACTGCTGTAGTCTAGTGCTGTAGTGTACTGCTGTAGTGTACTGCTGTAGTGTACTGCTGTAGTGTACTGCTGTAGTGTACTGCTGTAGTCTAGTGCTGTAGTGTACTGCTGTAGTCTAGTGCTGTAGTCTAGTGTTGTAGTCTACTGCTGTAGTGTACTGATGTAGTGTACTGATGTAGTGTACTGATGTAGTCTAGTGCTGTAGTGTACTGCTGTAGTCTAGTGCTGTAGTGTACTGCTGTAGTGTAATACTGTAATGTAGTGCTGTAGTGTACTGCTGCATTAGATGTACGGCTGTAGTCTAGTGCTGTATTAGATGTACTGCTGTAGTGTACTGCTGTAGTGTACTGCTGTATTACATGTACTGCTGTAGTCTAGTGCTGTAGTGTAGTGATGTAGTGTACTGCTGTATTAGATGTACTGCTGTGTTAGATGCACTGCTGTATTAGATGTACTGTTGTAGTCTAGTGCTGTAGTGTACTGCTGTAGTGTACTGCTGTCATGCAGTGCTGTCATGCAGTGCTGTCATGCAGTGCTGTCATGCAGTGCTGTATTAGATGTACTGCTGTAGTGTATTGCTGTAGTCTAGTGCTGTATTAGATGTACTGCTGCATTAGATGCACTGCTGTATTAGATGTACTGCTGTAGTCTAGTGCTGTATTGTAGTGCTGTAGTGTACTGCTGTATTACATGTAGTGCTGTAGTGTACTGCTGTAGTGTACTGTTGTATTGTACTGCTGTAGTCTAGTGCTGTAGTCTAGTGCTGTAGTCTAGTGCTGTAGTCTAGTGCTGTAGTCTAGTGCTAGCCTATTAGCCCTTCTCCAGCCCTTGTCCTAATCTCTCTGTCCCATTGTTAGCCGAGGGGCTAACCACAGACTGAAGACAACACTCTCACTGTCATAAAACCTGATGTCAACTGCCCTAATGTTGGCACAAATAAACATCTGATGTTTTGAAAATGGCACAGAGTAAAAGGTTAAAGCCTCTGAAGAGTCCAAACTGTCCGAGTCTGGACGTTTCCACAGATCGCATTGTCCAGTTGTTGTGTAAGAAAAACATTTGAACTTTCGTCTAGGAGCAGAAAGAGTCTCCTACCTTTATACTCTTTGTCTTCAAAGAGCTTCTCTTAAACAGATTGGACGTTGATGGTCTGGAGGTGTGTTTCTTTCTCCTCGGGGTGGTGTTTTTGGTGATGCTCGGTGTGTCGCCAGGGCTGTTTGTACCGCTCTGTTCTGATTAGCAGCTAACGGTGGCTACAAGGACCCTGTGCTGCCCCGGACACTGCCTGAACATTATTCAACTCATCATTAAAGTGACATTTATTTAGGCATTTTGAGTAAATAGTCAATATCAGTGAGAGACAGAGCAGTAGCAGCAAACATGCCACAAACGGAACGTGTGACTGAACGTGTCTTTGAGGCACTGCCCGCCATGAACAGGCCTGACCAGCAGGTGGCGCGTGTGCGCTGTTTAATCAGTGTAAGTTTTTAAAGGGACGCGACTGCCATTAGGATTTAGGCATTTGTTGCAAATGTAATTGGTGTAGCTTTTACGCCATGAATGTTGATGCAGAACTCTATGCATATGTCCAGTGTAATATGTACATCATATATATGTAAGTACATCAGCCAAAGTGCCCTTCTCCTGGAGGCTCTGCTCTCAGTCTGCAGGGCCCTGGCGCTTTCCATTGCTCCTCTCTCAGGCCTAGGATGGTTTTCCTCTTCTCTCCTGTAGCACATCTGCTTCTGACCCATCTGAATCGTTTAAAATGTGTTAACCATCCCTCTTTTAGGTTTATCACTATGTCTATAGCAGTTTTTATAATTTAGATGATTGTATAGTTTGCTATTTCTTTAGTCTACAATGAATTTACAGTTTTACAGAGTCTTCAAGCATTTTCCGATATGCTTACTTTTTATTTCAGCATCTTTGCCTGTCACTAAACCACACAGAAGTCTCTCAACTTTCCCAGTATTTTAAAAATGGAGTGCTTGATATATGTGACAGCTTTTGTGAAAGTGATGATATACAGCTTCTGTACAGAACATCTGCTTTGCATATTGTTTAGGAATAAAAAACACTTTTTCTCATACCGGACCCAGAAAACTACAGCCCAATACAAGGCCCTGGTGAATATATAAAATAGCCTGAATGTTTTCAAAAAGCTCAGGTAAGTTATCACAAATTTAGACCAACTTTTTTTTTTCTTTTGCCCTGTGTTCTAACCTGGTCTGCTCTGTGTGGGGAAACAAAGTGTTATCTGATGGAGCTGAATGGTTCCATCGTAGAGCTGACCCTGAGCTTGAGGAGGCTGTGATCCAAGTCCAGAGCGAGGTTCCTCTAGACTCAACCATGAAGATCCACTTACATTTGTAAAGGTAAATATGAAAAGAAGTACTCTCGATTTATCCGGGTTTGGGATTGACCCATGTTGACGTTTTTATTTTATTATTTTTATGCATTTGCGTGTGGGAGTGAAACCCTTTACTTGTACCTCTTGCAAGGAACTAACCACAAAAATGAATTGTGCAGAAATAAGATGATGTGGCTTGTTTATCAGTAACAAACAATCTGGTTATGTTTAAACTGAATTCATTTAACTGTAAAGAGTGCAGACCGTGTTTACTTTGTATTCATATTTGTATAATTTTGGATCCAAACAATCCAGCATTTTATCTTTATGAAAGCCTTTCAGTTTTTCGATGTTACTTGGGGCAAAAGCATCTTCTCTCAAAACCTCAAAACAAAAAGGAAAGATTATGAGATAAGTATTTCATTCAAATAAGTACAACTAAAAACATACTCGGATGTATCCTGACCGCATAAATGGTACCCACCACCAACAAAGAAGCACCACAAAAATGTCTGACCTCCTTTAGCATTCAATGGTGGAGCATTTACTCTCATATCTGGGTATAATTACTGGATATACTCACACACAAACACAGGAATATTTAAATACACACTTTATGCTTTGAACCATGTCATACTTCGTCTATGGTCTTTGTTACTAAAATAACTAAAGACCTGCGCTTTAAAGTTTCCTATTTAGCATCTTTACAACATGAGGACACACAGGCAGCACATGTCTGGTTTACGTCCTTCACAAAGTCCTCTGTCATAACTCCTCCGTACCCCAGAATTCCCAGCGCTTCTGGTGGGACGTTTGCGCATGAAGAGAAAGTGTCTGGAGCCTGTCAGCATCTCTCTGCGGACCACAGTTATACAGGCACACTTAATTTGATCAGCTTTGATTGCTATTTCAAATGACGGGAATAACATGAAGCGGTGTGTCTGTTGTCCCCACCCTTCTCTGGCTGCCACTGACTTGCGTTATACAGTGTGCAGTGTCTGTTAAGGGGAGGACAGGCGACGTAGAGGTGCTCTGTCGATGATCTGGGGTCAGGCTCAAGATTAAGGGTGAAGAGCTTTAAGGGAAAGGCAGCACTTTGACATTACACAAACCATCTATGACAACATGTGGAGGTATTCATAGCAACATGCACTTTAAGATTTCACTCCCGGATCAGGACTAGTCCCATACACAAACTTGACAAGGGAAGAAAAGTCATCCAGTGAGCCGCAACAGGTTTCTATTGAGGTTAGGGTTGCGTGTGAACAAGAGGTCAAGTGGTTTTCTCTGATCCATGTCTCCAGTAAGTAAAAGATTGTGTCATGTCTCAAAATAGTTTATTTATAGGCCTGCCCTGTAATGAAAGGTTAAATGAGCCGAGACACGGACTGTGGTCAGTATTTTACTGCAAAAAACGGACTCAAGAGATACAATTTTTGTCATAAACAGATATATAAATTCATTTTCAACAAGATCCTTGGACAAACACTTTGCTTGAAACGTAAAATTATTGTTGTTTTTTTTCTTCCAAAGTCTATGATTTGTTGGTTTGCGTGTTTGTCTTAAGAGATTAAGGTTTAGGATTTTTTAGTAGCATTGCATAATAGGGCCAAATAAAAAATCGCTGCAACAAGCTTTAGAAAAGTAAGAAAATCTCGCTTAAATAAATCCTGAATTATTACGATATATGAATTCTTTATAGTTTAAGTTTCTCGTTTTAAGTTTTTGACATAGTCCTTGTTTCTTACGCTGCAGTCAAAAGCAACAAAAACAAAAAAATAAACACAATCCTAACCTAACTAATTGTACATGTTTAATTGCTAAATATTTTCGAGCCACAGAAGAGTAACCAGCAGATGCCTGATGTCTGATGTGCTCTGGTCTATTATGTAGTTGCAGATGCAGCGGTATCAGTGTGTGACTCTGCATCTATTGTGAAGAAGGAAAAACGCGGTGTAGAAAATTAGACTTGGCCACTTTCCCATAATCACTCACTATATCGGTTTCAAAATCCCACACAGTGTAAAAGTGATAACAGTAAAGCCTGTGTGATCACATAGAAAACGTTTTAATTGTGATGCAAATAAACACGCAGTTTATATCACCATCTGAAAGTGACTCATGTGATGACTATGAGCTCAGAGTCTGCGCCGAATTACAACAAGTCTAGAAGATTTTAAGGTAATAGTTCAACCAAAACGATCACTGATGTTGTCCACGAACCATTAAGATGTTATTGGTTTAGTTGGAATTTTATATTGACTTTTAATGTATCTGTTAAGCAAATGGAACCAGCAGGGAAGGTTACAAGTCAGATCTGTGCAGAGGGGAGCTTGGAACCTGTCTAAGATCTCTATGTCCACAAGCAGGAGGCATACTCAGCGCCAAAGTCACACAGTAAACTCATATTTCTAAACAAAATGTAGATTTCTTAGACAATAAAGCTCTAATAGTTGAGGAGTGCAGTCGTAGCGTGTGGATGTTTGTGCCCGTATGAATCAGACATGATGACAGCTCGTCTGCTTTGGACTTGTGTCGAGCTATGACTGAATCTCTTTTATTTATTGTTTGCACAGCGTGAGACGTTACAGACTCAAAAGTACAGTCTCGGAAATTAAAGTACAGAGTTATAATATAATAATGCATTGCTTTTCTTTATAATGTTTCGTTTTTAGGCCGATACAGGTTTGTTTTTATGAACCGTTATTAACCGTTTGATAAGTTCTCAGTTGAAATGCTTTTATTTTGGATACTTCTTAATTGTTTTGTGTAATATTTGTGTACGTTTTTATTGAATATTCTGGGTTTTATACACCCTGTCTCTCAAACGTTCTCTCTATTCCCCAGATAACTGCTGTCTCGACCCCCTAATTTTCAGTTTATTCCAATCTGAGATCTATATCAAAACACTGCAGCAATATTTCAATCTATTATCAAAAACATTCGAGTCTGGAGTCCTTTTTTAGAGACAGGACTTGGTTTTAGGTTTAAGCGGGCCGTGGAAAGAACAGTGCAGACATCATAGAGCTATCAGTGAAACGAAGCCTGCAGATTAGTTACACGTTTTCACTCAAACATCAGGGACACAAACAGATAGCTTCCTTCTTTCCATCTTTTTCTTTGAATGAATGAAACTTTTATTGAATTTCCAGATCAGAATAAATAAAGCCACATTTTAGGGTTTGTGTGAGCGCAACATTATTGTCTTTGAGGACAGAAAGGCCCGATTTAGTCTGGAAACCAAACGTAGGACTAAGATTAGCTGTTATTTAATGTGCACTGTACGCTGAGGACTTCATCAAAATCACTTAATACTAATATTTCTGTTAATTGCCCATTTTACTCACTGTTCTTTGCTAACAACAATGAAACAAATGCAAAACTCTGAACTGACCTATGCTGATTGATTCTAATGTAACGTATAGAACATGCATGACACGATCTATAGTGTACGTCAGGACAAGCACAGACACCAGGACAAAATAATTATGGTGACCTTAAAGACGCAATCAAGGCGTCCTCCAGCTATTCTTTTCCCTTTGTTCCACGGGGCCATCTTAAGCACTTGTGTTTGCTGCTTGTTCTGCAAAACAAACAAAAGTCAAGCAGAGCCAGAGCAGTGATTAGAGAAATCAACAAATCCTGGACAGGACATGAGCGCATAGGGCCTCCAGGCTGGATCAGGTTCTGTGGAAATGGTGAGTCAATGAATGTCGGAGGACAGTGGGAGCAATTGTGAGCGGGGCAGGGGGACAAGAGGGGTGATTTTGGGACCCCGAGGTGTGAACCAAGAGCCGACAGCGTGGGCCTCTCTCAATTTAGTTTACCATATCCGTCATGGGAACATCACTTGTATTTTCTTTTCATTACAGGACCAATCTCTTCGCAATCCGTCCAAACAGCAGTGGAATAACAGCTTATTTGCTCGCTGTGGCCTTGGTGGAAGGTGGAGTGGGTTGGAGTCAGTTTCAAGGCCCATTTGATCCTCTGTGGGTTCAGGCTTTTGTGCCAACAACAGGCCAGAGAAATGCAATTCATACAGCACATTGTTAAACTCTATTTCACTCACAGCTAACGAGTTGATTTGGCCATTTTTGAGAAAAGATGATGATGCCAAAAGTTTGAGGATTGATGCCAAAACATTTCATATCAGATTGTGTTAATTAATGATTATTACTGTATTATCTGCTCTTATTGGTTTATTATGTTTGAGTAATCAGGATGTGTTATCTTTCTCATTGTTTTTTTTATTATTTTTTTAATAGATTAAGGTTTTAAGACACCACATTGTGAAAATTAAATAAATAAGATAATAAATACAGACACAAACAAGTAAGTTAAGTAAATAAATACAGACAAACACATGCACTCGTGTACCAGCCCCGGCTGAATAACCTCAGAACCAACTGGATCCACATCAGCACTGGGACAAGTCAAATCTGAGAGGCCACTGCCATCCTGAGCTAAACATTACACCCAAATGTCACCGAGAAGCACAGAGATAAACATACATAGACATAAAAACACATATACACACATGCATGTGCAATAAATAAATAAATAAATAAATAAATAAATAAATAAATAAATAAATAAATAAATAAATAAATAAATAAATAAATAAATAAATAAATAAATAAATAAATAAATAAATAAATAAATAAATAAAAATAATAATAATAATAATAAAATTACTATCTAAGAAATTATGATAGCAATGAGTTTATGAGTTTATATTTCACATTTGATAAATTCATTCAGTTAATTTTGTGGTAATTTTCTTAATCTGAAAACCTTTAATCTGTAAATCCAGTACAGATCACTTTATTCCAGTCGTCTTGTGCTCGTGGTGTCCAGTTTTTCACAGAGGATCTTATAGATGTTTTTAGGACATATGAGAGCCTCTTTAAGCACATCTGAAGATCAGGAGCTCTCTGTCTTTGTAAAATCGTGAGACGAGCAACAAACAATACAATTCTCACTATGTATTTTTATACTTCTGCTCAAAATGAGTTTCTAGTCCTAACATAAAGCAATAGGGAGTGAGATATCAATATGTATAAGTTGACTGATCTCTGCTAAACTTCTACCAAGTCACTGATTTTAGGAGAGACGTGGAAACCAAGATGTTTAAACCCTTCAGTCGATCATTTAAAGGGAACATACAAGTCCAAAATAATGCAAATTTCCCATTGGCAAAGCTATACATTTCTCATTGTTTTAACCTGAAAACATTTTTTTTGATTAGTGGAGGAACAAACAGGATAATTTAAAAATAAAAGGACTTCATCTGCAGAAAGTGAAACCTTTCATATCATTTCAGCTGAAGGTCCATTGCTAAAATGAAACGTGGGGTGACAGGGGGAGTCTTGTTTGTTGCCTTTGCGTATTAGAAATGAGATGATGTCACTCCGTTAATACAAACCGAATCGTTGGGTGTGGAGTATAAGAGACACGCAGTAAAAACATCTCCAAAAGAAAGTTTTTTAGAGTGTGAAGCAAATAAGGCCATTTGAATTGGCCAAATGCCTTTTCAGCATCTGGTTTACTATTACAACATCTGATTTTTGGATCCTAATATTTTGCAGTATATTAATAAATAAGTTGTCCTATGTTACTATATGAATTTCTGTTTGGCACAAACTCTGTCTGATCATTAATAATAACTGTAGAAACAGTATTGTTCATTCTAACTGGGAGCAGTCGAGCCAGTATTTAACAGTCTGTATTTTGAATACTGATGGACCTATGAGACTGGGTTATTTGGGTCTTTGTTCTCTTTTAGCATAACTTTTATGGTAGTCTGTGCAGAGAAGGGGGAAAGAAGTTTTGTTTTTTAATAGAGAAGGCATGAATATGCATATTGTTTAATGAATGCACAACAATATCTTTAAATGTTTTATACATTTAAATTTATCAAAATCTTGTCATTTTTATCCTTCATTTATTTGGTCTTTCTTATTTGTCATCCAGGGGCCCTGCCACAGAGGTCCTGCCCCAGGGACCTACAGAGCTGCAGCACGAGCAGATGAATAATTGAACCAGTGAAATCAAGTTGGTTCAAAACTCTTTTATAATTCATAAAACAGGTATGTCCTGGGCTGTTACAAACAATCCTGTGAATACTCACTCTAAGGTTTACTGACCTCTTTAGTTTACCTCTGTCAGTCTTGATGTCCTGTTTATATCTGCAACCACAACCACAGTCATGTAAACTTTATTTATTCTGGAAAGTTTACAGGGGAACAGTGTACACTAGAATGATTTTAATGTCTCAGGTAAAAGCTACGTATCATTTTAAAATATATACTAATAGTTTGGCCTAATGGCACTGAATATGAACTTTAAAAGCTTTAAAAGCATAAAAAAAACTATACTAACACCCTGTACTGTTATTTGTGAAGACAGATGGTGATTAAAGCCACATTTTATTTGAGGCAGGGTCACATTTGGCATGACAAATGAATAAATATGCATGCGAGCCTTATGATTAGAAATCATCTTCCAATGAAAGTGCTCAGTGACTGAGCATAGACTAAAGAAAAACATATTTAGGCTATAAGATAACCTTATGCAGTAATTGTGGTGAGTGTAAAATGGTGCTCACAGGATTAAGTATCTTCTTTAGAAGCTTTGAGCTATAATAATGATAGTACAGCAGTTGCCAGCAGTCCTTGAGATAGTTTCCTCTGTAATAACATGTGTGAAAACTGAGAACATGAAACCCTCATTTGGAAAGTAGCGTTAAAACAGAGAGTGGAGCTGGAAAATGTGTTTGGAGAGCAAAACCCGGACCTATCTTATGAGTGAATCAAAGCGATTTTTTTGGACATTATGTTGACAATTATGGCCGGTGGACTGTGGTCCGAGCCAGCGATTTTGCATGGCTTCCTCAAACACCCAGACACTGCATACACCCCTTTGTCTGCTCTCAGCTTTTAATGTAACTGCAATCAACCACAACAAGATTTCTGAGGCCCAGCGCTCATCCTTTACAATCCCACCAAACGTGAGCCGTATTGGAATTCCGGAGCACTATGCCAACCGTGAAGCCTGCCGCTCCTCACCAGCGCTGCACGGACGGGCAATTTTCCTCCGGCTGAACTTCCCAAAGCTGCCTCACCTGGAACCAATCTGTAACACAATCGAAGGTCCTGACTTGAAAGCCGGTTCTTCCCTTTGATAGTCTCCTCTTGGTAGCCTGCATGGCGCTGGAAACAGGGCCTTTGTAATCTGCACATACAAAAGAGCTGGGATTGGGACGAGAATCCACCCATCAAAGTGCATTATGCAAATAACAGGGAAACAAAGCTCAGATACACTTTGTTTTTGCTCAAGTGCATTGGGACTTACTCTACCAATCGGAAACTTTGAATGATGTTGTCATTCATTCTTTTGCTCTGAATCATACTTTATTTTGACAAAGTAAACCCTGAGATAAGGGGACAGCTCTGAAAAAGTTGAGTTTTTACACAGTTGCTGCATGTAGGGCCAGTGCCAAACTTTCTGCCAGTGCTGAAATCACAGTTTTGTTTCAAACTGTTCCACTTTTTCACTGATTATTTGACAGTGCGGTGAAATTCTCTTACGACACAGTGACCCCGAAACCAACAATAACCATCTGATTTAACTAACATAAACGTTGAATATTTAGCTGGATTAACTATTATGTAATTTCAATCTATAGACATGGATCACACCAAAAGAAGTATGACAAACTGACTAATAATGCACAGGTTTCTGCTGAAAGGCGAGCCACAGTTTCCTCTGACTCTGAGCTGTTTCTTGGTACAGTCTGTGTACTGTACATATTCAAGCAACAACTCAGGACATCTTTGACATTAGGTCCACTCAAAGCAGTAGCCAGGCTAATTAATCAAATCTTAGCACCTATTTATTTAGTGTTCCTAAGAAATTTTAGTCTTAAGTCAACATGCCAAAGTCCATTTCCCCCTTTCACTTTTCCCTGCGAGTGAGCGGTCCCTCTAGTATTATGGGGCTGTATAGTGTATCACAGAACCACAGTAAACCCTCTCATGTACTATTACCATTGAGGGAACAGTGTCCACTTTAACATGCGCCAAGAATAAAGTGATTTCTGTGCATCCCTTGAACTCCTCATTTTGTGCTTTCACGTAGGCTACATGTGATTTCAATTGAACAATTAGCAGCAGTTTAATGAGAGGCGGACGGGCACTGGACGTGGATGTAAGACTTCAAATGAAAAGGACTTTTGTTTTGTGGGTCCACAGTTGTGACAGTGAGAGTCACAAGCTGCTGAGAAAAGCTGGACTGAAGTAGGGCCAAATACTTCCCTTCTTATTGGCTTTAATCAACTTATCCAGCCAGACTTTGGTGTTTCTCACATGCAAACGGCTTGTTATGAAAAATAACTGTACTGTGGGTTTTATCTGTGTATTTTCATGATGCTTGTTAGCTTAATGCACATGGAGAACCAGCTTCAGAGTGACTCCTTTAGTTAAGATCGTTCATATCACCATAATACTTGTGAGCACAGTTGACTTGAGATTTTCCTTTGCTCTTTTTCCTTTCAACCTACAAACTGGCAAAGAAAGACAATTAATGTGCAAATGTAGAATATGTCTTTGGTTCATGGAACACAATATGATCTGAACAAAATACTAAATAACTTTGAAACTGATTATTAGAGCTGTAAAGGTTATCTGAAATAATCATGACTAGTCCACTTTTCAAACAAATGTGAGTTTATATTAACAATGGTGATTATAATTATTACACAGACTCACTGTCCCTGTGCAGAGGATAAACAACAACATCCTGACACACAAATGCACTGACATGAAAGTGACTTTGGTTACATTATAAGATGCAAATATTCATAAATAATACGTGCATAGCATGTACATACATACATTCATTTATCATAAATATATATATATATATATATATATATATATATATATATATATATATATATATATATATATATATATATATATATATATATATATATATATATATATATATATATATATATATATATATATATATATATATATATATATAATGAAAAGTAAAGAAAAATGCACTCAGTATGAAGAATAAACTTGATGTTAGAGTTGAATGATGTAAACAACAAACTCATAGAAGTAAAGCTGATATAAAACAGTGATATTACATCAAAAGGAGAATTTTATTACTAAAACAGCAGCTTTTTATTTTCCAACAGTTACATCTGTCTGTAGTGATGAAAATGAATTAACTCCACCTGTAACAGAAGCTGATGCTTTACGAGCCAATGATAAAAATAGTATGTTTTTGTGATAATGCCTTAAGTGAATGACTGAGTGTCAAGACTCTGCTGTTGCATCCCTGAATGTTTCTCCTAAATTTAATAAAGTTCATATATTAGATTAGTGCTAATTAGTGTCTTGTCCTGGTCACATCTTCAGGACATTCCTGAGCATTAGGCCAATGAGAGGGCCCTCTGTTTCCCTGAGGATGACCTTTGAGATAAGACTATACGTGTTTGTGGCTGATGCATTTGCAGCATTAGCCTAAATACATTATTGAGCGTCAGTGTTAGTTAATGTGCACATACATAATACTGACATTAGACTGAGTCACAATCGTGTTATTGTGCCATTACCTTTGTATTAACTAAAAATAACATATGTACAATTTACTTTTATTATGTGATCAGACCTCAAAAGCAAATGAATGCATTTACTGCACAGGGCTACATGCCCCAAACACATTTAGAAAGAAGTTGTGAGGTCCTGAGGGTCAATGAGCCACACACGGCTCCACATCCACTCATCACATTCTGACACCAGATTCACATTTGACAAATACATTCTTTAGTTTTCTAAACTTTTTTTTCCCTTGGACCTCAAACATTACTGGCTATTGGGCAATTTGACAAGAGCAGAAAACAATCACCATGACGTGTCATTAACATGTGCCTGATGTGGAACCAGGAAGTAAATAATAATAATACATTGGACTTATATAGTGCTTTTTGGTACAGTATGTACAGTATGTGTTGATATTTCTTGCTGGGAGGTTAACTTATGGTTTTCATGAGATTCTTTTAAGTGTTCTGTTTTGTAATCATGTTGAAAGCCGTGCATATGTTTGGTAAAAGTCTAGTCCTCAGATCTCTGTCCTGAGCGGCGCACACTGAGATCCTGACAGGTCCAGGGACGCTGCCCGTCTGATGTCCCGTGATGACAGGGAGCCGTTCACTGTGGGGGTGCTGTGTGCCCCTAAAATAAACAAAGCACTCTACTTTATACACCCTGCCCTGGTTCAGGTGAGCCACAGGATGCACCCCTCACTAAACAAAACAGTGTCGGGGTCAAAGGGCATGTCCAAAGATCACAGTTACCTCGCAATGCGCCTTTGCTCTAGAGAATGGAATGAAAGTGAAGAGCTTCACACCTGTCTGAGTCCAGATGTTTCAAAGATTAAACAACTCTTAAAAAAACCCAATACTCAGTCAACTTGTGCTACGACTGCTGCAGCTGCTGATAGTCTGAACACATCCAGCTTAGACTGACCATCGTCACACTGACCATCATTAATGTACTCATCTGCGTCTGGACATGTGCAAAAGCAGGTGGCTGTGAGGAGGGAGGCAACAAATTGCAGAACTCTTGAGTAATTTATTCAGAATAAAGGGAGTACAGCCTGTAACCCATTTGCTCAGTGATACGTCTCACAAGTGGTTTTGAAATACGTGGCCTGCCAATATCTCAAATTTATGATGAAACAAATACACGGCATGTTTGAGGCGTTGCAGCTTATCAGTAACTACAAACACTTTGATATAGTAGTAGTATAGTAGAAGTATTCTACATAAACACAATATTTGACCTCATACATACACCATCTACATTCTCATTAGAACATACAGTTTTCACTCATATTAAGTATGATGAAGAGCACAACAAAAATGATTATTTACAGCACTAAGAGTTCAAAACTGAACCATGTAACCTCATCTATGTCCCTTTAACCTTAAACATTCATCTATGTCCCTTTGGTCTATACGTTTCATTATGCATCACCTTAAAGTTGCTGTAGCTGATTTTTACTCACTTTAAAATGTGAAAAACTGCACTAGTTCATTTTAAACGTTTGTAGTGGACCAAAGTTATTCCTCTTTCCTTATGCATTCATGACGGTAAATCTAACAACAACTAGCATGCTATTGTTCACTTCCTTTATTGAACAGTTAAATGCTTTCTCCTTAGATGCAGACAGCACACTGCAGACTTATTTTGTCCTCAAGAGCTGCTTAAACAATTTATCTGCACTGGGGAAAGACACATTTTGCTTCAACATATTCAGTTAATACACACATTTCTACACAGTGACTTTACAGTGACCCTGCACCACACAAAGAGTCTGAAGATTGATGTTAAACGAGTCTGTGTCTTTGTGTGACTTCTCAGTTTGAACTCACATGGCGTTATCTGGTGTGGTGCTGTGGACATAGTTGTGGCAGTGAGTGTGAATCTGAGTGGAGACCTCACATCACCAGCAGAGCCAGTGGGCTTGTGGCTGCTCAACAAATTATAGGTAGTAACGCACACGAGACGAGAGACGAACGACCAAACATGCCAAACTTGAGTCGCTTGGATGCCAGAGCTGATTGCTTCATCGGTGAGAGAGTGATTAGTGGTCGCAGCTTCTGTGTCTGTACATTATAGAAGCTTTTGATTCATGTTTTTGCAGTTACATTTTAGTTAGTGAGAAGTGTGGCACTGCATGGAAGGTGGTCTTTTTATTAAAGCAGTGAAGCAGCTGTGAAAATGGAAAAATTAATATACTTTGGCGTATCCTCGATCTGCTTAAGCACATTTTTGAAGTTTGGGTCAATATTGATCGAAAAGCCCGTAGGACAATGTGGCATCACTTACTTACAAAATAAAGAGCTGGTTTGATTACATTTCTGTGCAAAATAATGTACAATACCACACAAATTCACAAGGGGAAAAAAACATATTTTAAGTTTGGGCATAAACCCCAGCCCATTATGGTCTTATTTGCAAAAAAATAGTCCCTACTTATTTATATTTTAAGACATAAATGTGTGTACCAACTATAAACTAGACAAACCAGACAAAATTCAAAACATTTTTTATTTTATTATTATTATTTTTTTTTTTTCTGACTGCAGTATCTTACTCATACAAATAGGTGTGAATTAATCAACAATATTAATGTTTTGTTTTTAACACAATGACTGGGCAGGGATGAGAAAAATACTTTAAAGAATACTTGAATACCTGAATTAAAGTGTATTTTATAACATATTCATATCAGAGTACTGCATTCTGAATACTCTGAACATTTTTACACCAAGTTGCATCATATTTTAGTGTAAAAAAAACAAGATATATGATTAAAACAGCTTTATTTTTTTATGTTATGTCCAAATTAGAGACAAAAATCACACACGGACGCACTGCAAGTTATGTTTTCATTTTTTCCTCACTGACACGGGGCAGTTCAAAAACCAAAAAACGTCATGTATTCCTTTTAATTGTGAGTAATTCTGAGTACCAGCGTTGAGTTACTTCCAAACGCTGCGTCTGGGGCTGTGCTGCCTCTGTGTGTGGAGCAGGGCCGATGGAGCAGGGCCGATGGAGCAGGGCCGTTCTCTCAGCCGATCATATCAGTGAAGAGGAGTCATGCCTAGATCAGCACCAGGCCTGGGAGGTACACGCACATATGGCACACATTTACACACAGCCTAATAAGCTTTCATGTGCGGATACTGTCCTCTGTGTTGTGGCGTTTGGATAGATGAGCTTCTATCACCAGATCTATGTGTGAGGATTTTAGGAAAGTAAAAGTCGATGAGGACCAGGTGGGAACAGGTTTATCATTTTAGGTCCAGTTTACGATGTCGTCTTTAAGATTTGATTAGTTTGTTGAGACAATAAGCAACATTTCAGATATTATTATCATTCAGTTTCATTATGTTTGAGGTTTGAAGTTGAGGGTGATTATAATTTAAATGTGTGGTTGAAATACACCCAAAAAAAAAGGTCACACACTCTAATATTTGGTTGTTCCGCCTTTAGCTTTGATCATTCGCTGTGGCATTGTTTCGATTTCGCTTCTGCAACATCACAACATTCATTTCCATCCAGTGTTGCATTAGTTTTTCACCTGTTGCATTGATGATGGTCGAGTCTGACGCTGCTCAAAGCTTCTCCAGCTCATCCCAAAGATTCTCAATGGGGTTAAGGTCTGGACTCTGTGGTGGACGATCCATGTGTGAAAATGACGTCTCACGCTCCTGATCCACTCTGTCACAATTTGAGCCCGATGAATCCTGGAATCATCTTGAAATATGCCCAAAAATCCATTGATGGAATAACCTGGTCATTCAGTATATTCAGGTGTCAGCTGACCTCATTCTGCTGAACCTAGACCAGACCAACTGCAGCAACGACAACATATTCACTTATTTAAATCCAGGTGGCGACTTTTTTTTTTGTCCCGGCAGTGTATATCTTATCAATTACCTTTTTACAGACACCCTGTTCAAATGGAAGAGCTAAGAAAAGGAGAGATTTATATTCCAATCCTCAAAAAAGCCACCGTTTGTGTTCTCAAAAAAATGTAGAACCATATTTTCCAGATTATAAGTCACACTTTTTTTTCATCGTTTGTCCGGGGGTGCGACTTATACTCAGATGTGACTTATATTATGTGAAATATATGTGTTTTTTCTTCATTTTTATGCATGTTTTGGTGCGACTTATACTCCAGTGCGACTTATACTCAGGAAAATGCGGTATAACCTGGTCATTCAGTATATTCAGGTGTCAGCTGACCTCATTCTGCTGAACATAGACCTGACCAACTGTTAAATCCAGTTAAATCCAGGCATATATATGTAAATGTGTATAAAAGCTGCCTGGTCGAGCGCTCTCAACATCTGCCAGGCTCTTTTCAGGCCTCATTTTGTCAGATCAATTCCCAAAAAAGGACTTGATGAGTGTCCTCTTCATATTACACAATACTCCCCAGTTAAATAACCCCATGCAGCCCAAAAAAACATTCAAACGTGTAAAAATGTGCTTTATTTTGCAATATAAATCAACCAGTTGTTTCTAATTAGCACCTGTATAAATGTTGTCATATCACAAAATCCCATAAAATTGAAAACATACCTCCATGATATCACTCACTTATGCAAAACATTTGTGAAGGATTCATATTCAAGCGCTCCAATTAGTCGACTGAATTAAAAACAATAATTGAAAGATTCGAAACATGAAAGAATACGAGTGCATCACATGTTACCTGTTTTTTTCGGGGTGATCCAGATGTGGAGCGTCTCTGTCTGTGCGCGGCAGATGTTTGAATCCACAGCTCTGTCTCGGTCTGTGTTAGACAAGATAACACACATCCACCAGTCTTTATTGGAGATATAGAAAGTAAGAACAGATGATTTTAGATCTCTACCTCCTTCGGTGTACGATATTGGAAAAAAAAGACCAACCACTGCTTTATATTTATTTGGGGAAATGTTTGAACGTGAGCTGAAAAAGTAATTCTGTGTGAAGTGAAGTGAGATAAATCTGGGGTAATATGCAAAATTTGGATAGATAAATGTCATAACAAGTACAAATGAAATAAGAAAATGAATAAGACATAATAAATCTTGGTGCAGAAAACCGTCTTACAAATGGGCGAGTGCTGTTTGCCATCGTAACCTCGTATTTATTTTATATGCCACCTGACTCCAGTTAGGAACACAGCTGAGGAAAGATTAGCCTAGTTACTGTGTTAGCAACTGCTCATTATCTCCAGCGATCGTCCCATTCTGCACACTCTGTTGATTTTATACGCGTAAATGTTTCAAGTCTATTTGTACTGCGGCAACACACATTTCAAGACAACAAAACTCGCGTAGCCCATTTGCTTACAGGCTTGTTTTTAAAAAAAGTCGACTTTCTGTGTCGCGTTATAAACAAACTGATGGGATATGACAAAGACGCCGGGTTTGTGTTCGAGTGAGATCTTGACCAGATATTTGCGTTTGTCATGATCAAACATTCAGCTCGTGTTTATACTGAGTGAGCCAAAAAGAGACAGATCGTTTTCACATGTTGAGGCTCAGAGACATGCCCACTGCTCAGGTGTAGGGCAAAACTGTGAACTTTATATCACTTCGTACAAAATGCTGTTAAGAAAGAGTGATTCTAGAGATGTACAGGGCTGAACTGTGTCCGACAAGTGAAATCCAGGATAAAAACAAGTGAAAATGCTTAATTATAAACCCAGATGTATGAAGATGTCAAAAAGTCTTAGCAAAATAAAATAAAAACCCTTAATCTAATAACACACCGCTTCTAAATACTCGCTTTAAAACTGTCAGCGGTGGAGTAAGTACGTCGGATTTTTTGGTATCTGTACTTAAATACATTTTACTTTGAATACTTTTTACTGCACTACATTTGAAAGCAGTATCTGTACTTTCTAACTTTCTACTCCACTGCATTTTTGAACAGGACTGAAACGCAAAAAGTACTTTTCATATGATCTGAGAGTTTATTTTGACAGTGTTTGTGGAAAAATCCTGGCTAAAGAGTTCGGCTTTGAGCAAAACAAAATTAAACACGTAAAAATTCATAAGAAAAATTAAAAAACTGATTTGTATTGTTACTGTGACCAGAATATGTCTCATTTTTAAATCAGTATCATTCCATTTAACAACAGTAGTGTGAAATACTTTTACTTTTTACTCTTAAAGTACATTTTTAAACAGGTTTTAAACAGTACTTTAACTTTTACTTGAGTAACTTTTTACCTCTGCATCTGTATAAAACTGAGTACTTCATCCACCACTGAACACTATCACCACAGATCATATTTTTCATATTTTTTTCTGCTTTTTACGAGTTTGGTTTATAAAAATAAGTCATAACACACATTTTAACCCGTTTCCTCTTGATGTTTAACTGTCTGTCAAGTCATTTTCCCCCCTGACGACGCCCCATGTAGAAAACACACTTGAGTAAAATTAACTGAGATGTTCTGTGTTTCCGGTTCTTTTCCATTTTTGAACAAAAGCGACTCCACGCTCCGTTAATGCCCCTCAAAGGCCTCAATCACGTCCTCACTGCCACAGGCTAAAGCTGCAGAGGCTAAAGTTTAATGTCGTCTGCGCTGTACGGATGTGGCTCTTCCTTGTGTTTGTCTTTAACCCCCACATTCCTAAATATCGTAAATAGAAAGTCCGGTTTGGGGTGCAAGAGGTTATCGCTGGGTTATGGCCAAAGACAATCACAACAGTCTCCCCCATTATACCCTCCATACAATGTCTTTGTGCTTCTCCAATACCAGAGCGTTTACAAAATCAAACATAATTATGGACGGCTTCCTAAAAAATTAGTCACGCTCCTGATTTAATAGAGACCCACATAAAACATATCCGGGTTTGTGATGAATTTGGGAAAAGCCGGTGACACTCCGTCTTCCTGACTGGGATGTTTGTGCTTTAGGCATGTTTTAGATTGACAAAAGAAAAGAAATTTAAAGTCTCTATTTCCTTTTCCACAAGATAAAGTTTGTACATTTTTTTATAGCCGTATGCAACGAGTTTGTGTGTCAGTTTGTTGAGTGTAGAGTCTGTACATTGAATATTAAATGTTTATCTTTAGACCCAGATTGAAACATTGATTGTCCGATATATTGAACCGATATTTGGCCTTTTAAACGCATCTATTATCGCCCGTAAATCTCCAGCACATGCCGATATTTTGTTTTGTTCGATCTGCTACTTAGAAAATACACAAAAAGCTTTACATAACACTTGAATATGAAGAAATTGCTGCACAAAACATGATGACACAGCTCTTTTATAGGTTTGTAGTAAAAAAAAAAAGGTCTTGGGGGGAGTTTGTAGTAAAGAGATTATCGTTCATCAGCTGCTCTGTGTTCTAAACAATCTGTATCAGCATCGGCCATGAAAAAAAAAACACATGGGTCGATCTCTATTGTCTATTGCATCTCACACAGATCTCCTTTCTCTTATTAAAATGCGTGTCACATGACGTGTTGTCGCATAATTAGTGGACAGCTGTGAGTTTTGTGCAGATGCTGTGCTCTTGCTGTTTGAAATACAGTATTACCCCCAAATTACTCTCACAGAGGCAATATTTTTGAATGAATTAACAGCACGTGTAGGTCTATTTCTACACGTCCATGTGCAAAAAAGATTAAAAAAAGACATGAAAACTTGAAGAGAGCAAAATGTCTGCAAGTTTTTACTGAAATGTGTGAAAGGCTTGAGCATTAAATGTAATAGTAACTCCACAAATGTTTCCAATTTTAAGCGTTTACATACAAAAAATAGAGCATAGCGGCATAGTTTTCCAAAAAAAGTGCATAAGATTAGAAAAAATAAATATAACAATAGTGTTATGTGTACAAAAAACAACACACACACACACACGCACACACACACAATTTCAGTTTGCTCCTTTGTTGTCACGGCTTTGGTGGTTTGGAGTGGTCTGTTGGGTTTGATTAGAAAACAAACAAAAAAAAAACAACATTTGTGTATTGTAATATTTAACCGTGCTTCTTTGTCTTTCGCTAATCTGCACAAAAATACTATAACTACTCGAACTAAGAGCTTACACATGAATTTTTTCTTTGGTCCAGATATAAATGCCCGACACAAGTAGCTTATGATGAGTTATTGTAGTGTGCCTCAGAGCCATAAATGATTCACTGACAGATGAGGGAAGGCTCCTTGGAGAAAGTTAGTTTGAATGAAAGTGATTAAGTCCCTTTAAAAGTAGCCCTATGTTTAGCAGCATCCCATCAGAAGTTAGAGTTTGAGCTGCGTCCTCAGTCTCAGATGAAGACATACAAATAAAGAGTCTTTGTGCCGCTCGGTCCCGCTGGTGTCCTCCCTTTTATCTGTCTCACACATGCTCCAAATGTTCATCTGCTCGACATGTGTGATGGGATCAGAGCGGAGTCTGTGCTTCGCTTTAAAGATGTGGTGTATGTCCAGCTTTGTTGTCATTTTGCTTTGGATTGAAATAAATCACAGTCTAATTTGTTCATTTAAAACTTTGTTCATCAACATGAGGTGAATTTAAGCAGGTTGTACTTCATCCTGCTCAAATAATGTTTGTTATACTCATGCAACCTGGACCATAGATGAGTTCACTTTAAGTTTGACATTAGAAACACAGATGCAAACTGGTTCATTTATACAAAAACTTTACAGTATATTCATTCAAGCGTGACCAAACCAACTTTTTACAGTCCCATAACACCAAAAGCACTTGTACCCAATTATTTCAAATATAACTAAACGCAAAAAAGTGACTTAATATATTTGTTCTGTGTCTTATTGCGCATAAATACAAAAATACACTGACTTGAGGAGCGAGGTGATTAAACAAACTCTCTTCTGATAGAACATTACGCACAAAGGCGCGCGTAAATGGAGAGTTTGTTCCTGATGAACCGTTGCAAATAACGCATAAAATCGTGTCTTTTCCGCCCCAGTGCCATCACTCATCGCGGCTTATGGCCTGTTCATATCCAGCACTGGTTTCATGTCATGTGTTAAGCCCCCTCCTTCTTTACCCATCTAATACATGACCTCACTGCTCCGTGTCATTCACATAAAATCACATGGGAATCGCGACGAGGAGGAGAGTGGTCCCAACAACTATCCCAACTATCTCCACAGTCAGACCTTTAGCGGGAGCGTGGTCAGCGACAGCGGTTCCTGGAAGAGATCTGAATGGTTTTATAAGTAAAAACATCTGCTGTGTGAGGTATAGGAAGAGGAGGGGTGTCTGTGAGTCTGGAGAGAGCAAGAGAGACAAACTTTTCCTCCTTTTTTAAAAGCATGAACGCAGAAGCTCGCGTCCCACACTACGACATGACATCCATGGATTCTTACTATTCTATGTCCACGGCACAAAGCAGGGAGCAGCTCTTCAGGACGTTCCCCTCCGCTGACTCGCACAGATACAGTCCCTTCCTGCTCAGTAACAAGAGCGAGTCTTACGCGGAGAAGTGCCACTCATTGGACGCAGCATCAGCAGCAGCAATTACGGCAACAAGTGGTGAGGACTCTTTCAGCAAATACCAGCTCTTCAGGTCCTCGTGCAAGACGCCCCCCGAGGAGGACAGAGCGCACGAGGAGACAGGAGGACACAACGGGACTGTCCACTGCTATGGTGAGACAAGCGCATTATGGATGATTTTAAGAATGCCTTTGTTTTACTTCACTTTTAGTTTTGTTTTATTTAAGAACGCGATTTATCGAAATTATGGAGGGAGACAACAACAGGACTAGAACAAAGACTAAAGAGTAAAACTTATAAAGCACTTTAGTGACATGCTCTGCTCCAACACTGCTGTTTTTGTGAGTTATTGCAGATGCTTTGTGCGCGTATTATTGCGTAATTTTACGTGTTTTCAAAGGCAACAGATGGAAGTGTTTTCAGGTCCCTGGCAGAAAGTGAACCATCTCAAACGCTGATTGTGATGACTCTTAAATCCCGCTTATTCACGCTGGGATAAGTAAACGTGCTGGTGATAAAAGCTCTTCTAGTGTATATTTGCATGTGCCTCTGTGCTCTCCAAATGGCGCCTCTGTGCGTAAAGAGGTTAAGACGTTTGTGCGTAATATCCAGTCTAACACATTTTCTCTTGATCAAACCCTTCATTGCATTAGTGCTTTGGTTTAACTCGATAAGCTGCATTACAATCCTTAATGTCGTGGCTGAGACGCACAATTGAATTAACAGGTTTTCAGATGAGCTTCAAACTGTTCAGACGCGACAGTCGCCGCTGATTGGCTCCAATTAGGCCGCGCTGTGCGCCGCGCGCGAGGTGCTGCAGGATCACGGCTCTAATAGGACTAATGATCATTTGTGCAGTAGCTGTAAAGAGGCTAAATTGTTGAGGTCGACTTGGGTTAAATCCTCTTTATTCTAATCCCAATTTGAACGTCCCAACAAAGAGCATCGAAGTGGAAACGCAGAAAGAGGCCTGCAACTTTTTACAACAAAACGCAGCAAAGTCAATCAGATTATAACAACTTAAAATAAATAAAGTGTGTGTTTGTTTGCTCATTAAACACGTGAACAGCTTTGTTACAAAATAGAGCAAATGACATCAAACGCCTCACGTTTCATTCATTTTAGGATTTTGTAAAAAAATAAATAAATATGACTTTTGCATTTATTATTATTTAACTAAATCCACAAAAACGTGTCCATGAAATCCAAATTACGCACAACAGGAATTAAGCAAAATGAACGGACTGAATTTAATTGAAAACAAATTATATTTTAAGACACACGATCATGTTATTTTGCCAATAAAAAAAATGAAATAGGCTAATTATATTTGTGCTTTTACGGTTGAGTGGTTTTGGTTCCTGCAGAGGCCTGTCCATCAGCTTTACGCACGAGCTAGAAGTTTATGGCGGATGTTATGACAGTTTTTGGAAAGCGGCCTCCGGCAATATCCTTTATAGCCTCAAAATATTAGAAACACATATCAATCCTTCACAAAACAGGCGGCTGCTGCTTTTAGGAGCTTTTTAAACAGTGACATCTGCACTGAACTGTGGGCTTGTCTGCAGTTATTATTTACATCCAAACTGTAAAATACCTGTTGATTTAAATGTGTTAAATGTGACACAGAAACAATTAGACTTTACATTTTTAAATATATATTTTTTTACATTCTTCCAGTTTATTTGTGAACAATTACCTTTAAGTTTTATAATAATTAAACAGTGGATTGTTCTTTGAGGCGAATATAGATGCAATCATATGAACAAAACACTGAAATCGTAGGAGGACAATGGCTCAGATTTTGCTGTTGTTAAAAAAACACATTACCTACGTGAAGTGAAATGCATCAGATCCTTAAGAATTTAGAACCAATGAACAGTTTTGTTATTTAATCTTTAGTTCCCCTTCGATTTCACAACTACAGGATCAGATTGTCATATTATTTATCCTTTGAAGGCGCCACTTTTCCAAGCCGAGCGGATTCACGGTGGAGAAAGCAGGAACAAACATGAGCCGTGCAGACCAGGAGACCTCTGACATTAATGCAACTCAGATGTCAACACTGTGTTTGCTTTATTTCTCTGCCCTCAATACCCAAACATCCTCCTCCATCTCCTCCATCTGATCTGATCCTAGGTTAAGATCCCTATTTCGCCTCCAAAATAAAATCAGATTCATGTGGCGTCATTCTTCAACACTTTTCACTTGTTTACCTTGTGATTAAAAGATGACGCTACAACCCCACTCTCCGACATAAACATGAATGAAAGAGGATAGCGAAATGTGCTCAGCAAAGTCGAGATGAAAAATGATAAATGATTCCTCATGTTTAGATTGAGAAATGTCAGACTTTGGCTTGTTGCTTCCTCGTTCATTTCTTTTATGAAACCTTTAGTTACACTGGGTAAACTAAAGACTTTATTGTGGTATTTATGTCTTTATTGAGTCAAAGGAGAATTTTAGGAATGAAAAACAGTGAAGGAACGTGGCAAAGTAAGTGCAAATGTTAGGTATCTGTACTTTTTTACTTCTTTTACGTCACTACATTTGAGAGCAGGGTCTTTACTTTCTGCTTCATTTTTGAACCGAAAAGTAAAAGTGTTTTTGATTATTGTATGAGACCTGCTGAAAACGCTGAGGGGTTTATTTTTAACAGGTTTGTAATTCGAGAAAACAAAAATATACAAAGAAAAACAGCCAGAAAAAACTATCGATTCAGTTGTTTCTGTTGAACAAAACTCAGCACAAATCTTTATCAAAAAACACTACATTTGAAGCTTTGTAAAACTCAAAATCTGCATGAAATACTTTGACTTTTTACTCTTTAAGTACATTTTGAAACAGGTACTTTAATACTTTTACTCACGTCAATGTTTTCATGTGATACTTTTACTTGAGAATTCATTTTTTTGCACTTTTACTTCACTAAATTGAGATGAAAACAACTGGTGATGAGTAAAGTAATAATTTAAAAAAAAGCAGAAGAAAGTACCACGTCTGTACTCAGGTTTACCACAAAATACATGATTGTATAATACTGCAGTCCATAACAGAAGTAACAGAGCTCAGAGGAATATTTGACCGAATCGGAGGAGTTTATGTGTGACTTAAGATGCTCTAATAAGATGATGATGTGACACAGAGGATTACACTAAGCCAACAGCACAGCAGCTTAAACTCACAGTACTAACTCAAATATACGCAATTTATTAATGAGAATGTACTGGATTCACACATATAAACTTATTTGAGCTGTTCATTAATTAGAAACTGTTATAAAATGCACAAAAACCCAACACCGACACTCAAACGTTCTACTTAACAGCTCAATCCCGGCACGCTCCTCCATATTTGTAGTCCCAGGAGACGACACTTCCTCATTGGATGTGTCAGGGTCTTCTCTTGAACTGTGCCCTCTGGCCTCTCGTCCTGCCCTCCTCACACACCCCAGACCAGGGCAAATCCATTTGAAACCCCCATTCAAAAGCTCAAGCAGCTGGACCAGACAGCTCTGCAACATTTGGGCTCCAGTGGTGCACAGTAAACATTTAACTAGACTGGGACGAGGCAAAGGGCGATACTTTTATGGGTGAGAGTTGTTGAACGGCGGGTCTCAGTAAATTAGGATGGATTAAATGTGTGACATGTAGACGCTCGCTGCTGTCATGTCCGGTTTACTTTTTACGTCAGACGCGGATATGATTTTAGTTTAAACTCAAAAAATGAATTTAGTAACTTGAGAAGAAGGTTTTCATCTCATTTTCATTTAACAAGAGATACGTTTGTTTACATTTCACCCATAATTTGTGAAGCTTAAACTTTAGCATTTGTGGCACGAATAAAACACAACTAAATTTCCCATGATGCATTTTGACACGCTAAACACCCCTGTCAATTTGTTTTCTCTCCCCCATAAAATGTAACTTTTTCCACAAATTGTTTCCAGAGTTTACACAATATTTCAAATCAAAGTTTGTCTAAAACTTTCAGACTTTTAAAATCACTTTGGAGAGCACGTCCGCTGCCTCTATAAGTTGTGTTCCATTTTATATAAAGGTAAAACTAAAGAATTGTGCACTCCAGACTGAGAAATAGTATTCACAGTGCCCAAACCTGAGCAAAAACATATTGCCCAAATCCGTAGTCCTGCCAGCCTTGACCCATTTCCATGTGTAATGTAAATTCATTTCCCTGTCCCGTTCTGGTCCAGTGCCCCTGTGTGTCGCCCTGCTTCTCTGCCTCCTCCACATTTAACACGAGTCGACCGCTTGGCCTCTCGTAATGGTCCGTGCGCCTCGATCAGTCACATCGGGCCGTAATGGGAACCAGCCCCAAGCCCAGACGAACGGGCCACTCCTCAGCCCCGTCCTGACATGAGTGGAGGTGACATGGACTCAGGATCACTTTACCGTTTAGCTTCAAGTTTTGGCAGCACAATTTACATTAGTCTCAGTTTGCATAGACGAGTGAGTGAGAGAGAGAAAATGTTTTGCCTTTTTGTCACCGCTTTCCCTATGTAACAGTGAGGCATCAGGGAATATATGACATGGCAGGAGATTAGCTGTTAAAATAGTTTAGGTTTGGTCTGGGACATTATTTTATTTCTGATTGATTTAGCTGCTTACTTACACTAATAGGATCAAAATATACATGAGTAAGAAGACATTTTCTGTTCTAAAAGTAAAAATTGGTGTTGTCTTTAGTTGGAACAATACTTTTTGAGTGTTTTATGTATTTATCATGAGTATTTTTACTTTATACTGGTGGGAAACTTGTTATTTTTCTGTATTATAATGAGATTTGAAGTGTAGAGGGTTGAAAAAATAACTTAGAATAACTTAAATGACTTTTTATAGACACAAACTGACTACTAAAGTGTTTAATTCTGCTGTTTTTTAATTGCAATTTGGTATAATAAGGTTAAAACACATTTACAATAGTTTTTGGGGGTCTTATATATTTATCTTGAGTATTTTTACTTTGTGCCAGTGGGAAACCTGTTATTTTTCTGTATTACAATGAGATTTGAAGTGTAGAGGGTTGAAAAAATAACTTAAATGACTTTTTATAGACACAAACTGACTACCAAAGTGTTTAATTCTGCTGTTTTTTAATTGCAATTTGTATAATTTGGTTAAAAACACACAACAATACAATAGTTTTTGGAGGATAGTGGCATAAATTAGTTCCAATATTATCGATTATTGTCTATATTTTGTGATTTTTTGAGCTCGAACTGTTGTTATCGTGACAGGCCTGGTTGTGTTTGCTGTAAAGGATTTTGAAATTTCATGCTTGAGCTATTTTCAAACCATTTCAGACCAAAATTCTGCGTAATCTGGAACTAATAAAACTTAAAATTATAGCCCGTTATGTTTGTTCTAATATAAAATCAAATAAAAGTAACAAGTGTACCAAACATACTCTTATAATCGATTTTATGAGACTTTACCATGTTTTATATTTATCAATGGCGCATGTGTGTATAATGAACTCCCTTTACCAACAAAATATGCTGGTGCACAACTTTCCGCTCTGGAATGTTCTCGTACGATTGGAAAACAAAAACAGTGGAAGAGAAAGGCTGCGCTTTAAAGTTGGATGGAAACATTTGGAAGTGAGGTGGTGGAGACGGCTCAGAGGGGAGTGTATGGATCAGACGTGATTTATCTGTCTTAAAGGCGTTTTGCGCTTCTTCTCAGTCTGTGAATTTTAGGGAGAATCAATCATCGTCATTCAGTCAACAGGGTTTAATATCAAAGTGTTGAGAGACTTCAGAACATCAGCAAAAACCTCACTCGCAAAACGGCCTGGCTACGGTTGTGTAACGGCAAGAAAAAGGTAGTTTCTGTTATTTAAAGTATGAGATTTTTACATTTTTACAAACACGTGAGCAAAAAGTTGATGCATAATGAGCAAAATGTTTATTAAGAATGATTTACACTTCATAATTAAGGGGTTAAAATGAGATAGATAGGGCTAAATCATTCTTAATAAACTATTTTAATTAAGTTTACATGCTTTAGTTATTATAAAGTGACCAAATGTTACTAAAACGTGCATGAAAGTACATATAGAAAATGATAAAAAACAACAAAAATACAAATTAGATGTGTAGATTTCAGAAAAAGCACTGGTACGACAGACCTGACGTCAATTCAGGGGTAAATGCTCTTTATCAATTATAAGAAATTCAATCAAAATTTGCGATTCTTCTAAGTTAGCAACCAAAAAAAACTCCTTAATTATCCAAAAACTGATCTGAATCCACACTTTTGCTAAAATTCTATCATAAACTAAGCCAACTTCTGTAAAAAATGTGCTTTGTTTTATTCCTCTGACCAATACTTTTCGAGATATAAACGCACCTTGACATCATCTGTGTACTCAGCTTAGTTTTGCTCTGATTCCTCGTCTATTCATAGCGTCTTGTGAAAGTGACACCACATCACATTTATATAATTTGTGGTCCGGTCACAGGCACGCACTGGGCATCTGTACGTCAGAATCCATCTATCCAAAGCACTACCCGAGATATATTCATTGACCCAAACTCTTTTCAAAGTACTTTCTAAGCTTATGCTGAGACAAAAACGCCTGCTCTGATCGCTGTTAAAACAAATACTTCTCACACATGCAGCGCTCTCTTCCCAGTCTCATATATCTTTCCACTATTTGGGAATTTTCTCTGTTCAGTTTGTGTAACAAGTTGTTAATCTCCGGCAGTCTCCGTGTGCTGTGTAATTTATGAGTCTTCCTCTTAACACCGTGCGTTGACCCCAGTCGTCCCAGTCTATAAAGGAGAGAGCGAAGGTGCCCTGTCGCTTTACAGCCGCTTAAATTAGACTTTGATGTTGGGCCCTTGGTTTTTAACTGGGCTTTAATGGGCGTCCTGCACCACTGTCTGACCCTGTCCCAAACACGACACAGGTACTCACGGCTGTGCACACGGGAACAGGATTATACTTTATTACAGTGGCACTAGGGCTGACAAAAGTACTGTAAATCACATACTAATCAATAGTGTTAGTGCTAGGACTTGACACTCATTTTTAGCAAGTATCGATACTAAAAAACAGGGCGAAATTTGAGGTTTACTGAACAGTTTTTGAATGATCCTGAGTTTTATCCGAAAGAGTGTAAGACCACGTTGTATCATAAAGAAAGGACTGTTATTTTGTGTTGAAAATGGTCTAAAAAAAAAGAAAAAAAAAGAGAAAAGAGCTGCTTTATATTCTCATTTCGGAGTACTGAGTTTGTACTTTTTTTTTTTTTTACATTTGAAGAATATTGTTTTTTTAGCTGCTTGTTTATTGCGTCTTGAATTGTTTTTCTTTTTTTTATATTTATCAATTCATATTATCCAGTGAATTCTCATAAATCCATAACCCAAAATGGCAATGTTTTGTACTTAAAATAGTAAAAATGTAAATATGTAAATGTAATAACTGCAGAAGTACTCATTACTGCATGTCTCGTGTACTTCTACTTCATCCCGACTGTGTTTCCGTGTCACTTTTTACAAACACAAGCTTGTTTCTGTGTGTAGATATCTGTCCTAAATGGTTTGTGGGTTCTATAGTAAAAAATAAATGACCCACGTGAGGCGCGGTGAGTTAAACGAGCTACGTGAACGTCTAAGTTTGGAGGGTCAACGAGTTCGGACAATTACTTCAATGTTAATCCAATTGTATTTATTTTTGTAGGGCCCACAACAGCAGTCGCCTCGTGGGGCTTCACTCAATTATTGATTTAACCAACAGGAAGTTACAAAATCAAACAATGAACCGTTATTGGTGAATGAAAACAAAGCAGATTAACCAAACTTCAGTCTATGAAAGAAACGAGACCAAGAAACGCAGCAAAAACAAAGAAAATACAGTTAAAGTTGTGCTCAATAAGACATGGCGTTTGGCTGTTTGGAGGCGAAGCTCTTTTGTTTTCAGTCCTCTCCCCCTAAGCGCTCTGCATATGGCCGCCGCCGCTGTAGGAGGGCCCACTGCTGGTCACCTGAGGGATTGCCGCAGACCTCACCAATAACACAGGCCCTGGACTGTCACAATAGTCTGGTCCGGCCAAAAGCAGATCTGTGACGTGAATCTAAACAGCCGTCTTTGATCAGCGAGCGTCCTGACAGCTCTCTGGAGGGGTGAGCGGTGCCTTCCAGGGGAATATGGTGAAATAACTCCCCAGTATTTACGCTTGGATAAAACACGCTTGCTCCCTTCAAGCTTTAACAGGATGTGTGTTAGTCATGGACATAGAGAGTCATGGTTGTGGATGTTAGCCCCCCGCTGAGACCCCCACCACCAAAACACAGTCCATCTCGATTTGTGTGTAAGGAAAACATCCAGTGATCACACAGTCCTGGGATCTTGAGTGGTCTGCAGGGAAACCATAAAGACTAGCATAAATCTTTAGTGCAATACTTAACATGAATTAGTGGCACGTATGCACATCTTAAAAGTAACATTATCTGTCCATTAAGACGAATGAAACGCAGTAAAAAGTCATATTTGAAGATTGTACGGGGGAGGAAAGTCATGCAGCTCATTACATGGACCTTTATCTAGTAACTTTGTGATTACGAAACAAAAATATTACTACTACTGCTGATTTAAATGACAATACATCACTTAAAAAGGATATATTTTGTGTCGTAAAACAGCTAAAACATATAACTCCATTGCATCATCAGACGTTAGACATTTTCCCTCAACTAAAGCAACTCTTTCGAACACAACAATTTTGATTTGTTTTGAACCCCTGCGGTTACCCTGTTTTCTGTGTCAGTCCCCGTCTGGCTGTTATTCACGACTAAAACGCGCAACAAATACGTAAATAAGTTTGTTGACAACTCTGGCGAAGGTGAAACTCATTCATGCAGTTTTTGGCACAGCTCTGCGTACATTCTACTATCTTGCAAAATGTTTAGTATCGTTTGATTTATGGAAAGTATGAAACGATTATAATTTATGTCATTTTGATATGGGGTGGAACAAAGGCATTACTGGGTGCCGGGTTGTGAAACGACTTGGCGTGCAGCGCTCCATGTGTGGCTGCCTCTAGGATCTTGCCGTAATTCGATGATGATTGTGTGATGTTGTGGAAAGCAGACACCATAATTTCAGACTTAGGCAAACGAGTGTTGCTATTTACTACGGCTCCCATCACCGCTGCGTGACTCAAACCAGCACGCATATATCAATCTCGCTGGTACATACATTTATGGGTATTAAGTCACCTTGCCGTGGGATTGTCACAACTGATTTGCCTGGTTTCAGACACAAAACGCCATTTATAAGCTCTCTTTTCTCTCTCTTTTGGCTGTCCCGAAGCCCGTAGCTTAACTGTAAAACCTCAGGCAGCTCTCTGATCATAAATTTCCACTGCGGTGTCACTGCCAGCTTTCTTGTCTAAGCTGCCAGTCCGTTTGGGTTGTCACTAAAAGTTGTAGGATAGTTTATAAAGACATGTTTGAAATATTGTATTACGAGGACTCAACCATGTTTTCGTGTAAGGTCTATCGATGAACATAAAGGAAGGAAACATGTGGGAAAAACATAAGAAGAAGAATTCAGGCCTTATGAATGGTTTGAGTTGCAGGGGGAAAGGTAAAAATAGTCAGATTGGGATCCAAACGTGATAGTTTTCTAATTTAGTTTCGTTTTTTTCTATTTAGTCACTCATTTTAGCATCTTTGTTCCATTGTCCATTGGATACACCTTTTATTTACTTTTATTTCTGCATTGATAACTATAAAAGTAAACCTCTGTAGTAATTAGTATTCATTCTTTTCTTCGTCTGTGCAGTATCGTGTACTTCAATACTGCTCTTATCGATACAGCGGTCACTTCTTTTACTCAAACCTCGCTCATATCCTCTAGTTATTTCCAGTCCGGTCTCGTCTACACTCTCATAAAGTTGTCAGGTTAGAGCCAGGAGGCGAGAGAGTCGTTTATCTGATTCTCAGCACTTTGTCAGTAATAGAAAAAGGCGACACATGCCCCCAGCGACCAGTGGCCATTTTGGGTAACGATCTGAGAGGTGATGAGTATAGATAGTCCAGCAGACGTGGGGTCATTCGCAGAACTAAAGTTGGAGATTTAAAGATACGTTTGGAGCAATTAAACTGCAGTTAGTTAGTGAGGATGTTAAAATATCAAAATGTAATGCTTTATTATGTGTGCAGTGTGTATTTGTACTATACCTGCTGCAGTTTGCATCACTTCATTATTAGCAGTTATCTCGTTAAATCACAAACGATCTTTTTCAACACTTTATGTGCGGTACGGTCGAGGCCTGTCGCAGTATTTACCGCATCGATTGTTGTCTTTATTGTTCAGTAATCGATCAATTTTACAGTCGTTTGAGGATCAGTGTTTATCGTGGGTCTTTTTGTGTTCCAGTTTGTAAGATTTAGTTATTTTTTGGCACTACGAGGAGAACTGTGAGGTAGAGGTTTGAATAAATAACTTGTATGGCTCCAATAATGAGTCATAGAAGTTATACAAACCAACTACTGTTTCAATCTGCTTTTTATTTATTGCAGCTCATGTTTTTCGCAGTGTTGTACATTTATACATTTAGTAATTGTGGATAATCCTACTTTAGTTTCAGTATTATCATTTTCTTCAATATTATATTTAACTTGAGTTGCACAGTCTGTAAATAAAATAAGTTAAGTGTAAGTTTTTTCTTCTCGTGCTCAGGTAAAAACAGCTCCGGCCTGAGTGACTCTGCTGTGGCCCCAGACTCAGACGCAGGTGGGATGGAGTCCAGCTTTCTGTCTTCAAAGGAGTCGAGCGTGAAGGGCAGCTCCGAGCGCACCCCGACCTCTGACCTCAGCCCCCTGGACAAAGGCGACGGCGGGGAGAGCAACAAGGGCAAGAAGAGACGCAACCGCACCACCTTCACCAGCTACCAACTGGAGGAGCTGGAGAAGGTGTTTCAGAAGACGCACTATCCAGATGTGTACGCCCGAGAACAGCTGGCTCTGCGCACAGACCTGACCGAGGCCAGAGTCCAGGTAAAAAAATGACTTATTTCACTTTGTAATTTGAAATGAAAAATCTGTACAACAAGTCCCTGCACAAGTAACAAGTTCAATTGTGTAGATTTACTGTAGACACTGTGTTTCAAAGGGTTTACTGACAATAATTCAATGATATTTTTATTTCTTTATCAAGTTATTTACAAAGATTTTAGACGATTGATGAAACAAGAGAATCTTTAAATGTCAAAAGTAATATAAGACTATTAGAGTAACATAACTACACATAACTAACATAAGTACACACTGATTAACCTTAACAAATACTTAAGGGTTAAGAATAATTCAGGCTTGGTCAGTGGTGGGAGAAGTACTGTGTTTTGTTACTGAAGTAAAAGTACAGGTACTGGAACAGAAAAATACTCAAGTAAAAAGTATCATATGAAAAAAATCTACTTAAGTAAAAGTATTAAAGCACCTGTTTAAAAACGTACTTAGAGCAGATTTTGAGCTTCACATGTCGTGATTTTGATAAAGATTTGAACTGAATTTTGTTCAACAAAAACAACTGAACTGATAGTTTTTCTTTGTATATTTTTGTTTTCTCAAACTACAAATGTGTTAAAAATAAACCCTCAGACTTCAGCAGGTCTTAAAAACAATAATGAAAAATACTTTCACTTTTCAGTCCTGTTCAAATATGTAAAGTACTAGTACACATATCTGCTCTCAAGTTAAGTGAAAGTAAAACATATCAAGTTTAAAATGTACTTAAGTAAAGTACAGATACATAAACTTTGTACTTAAGTACCGTACTTTAGTACTTTTACTTCATTACCTTTCACCACTGGGTTTGGTAACTACTTCATTAATACTCTAACCCTCCTAAACCCAAACCCTCAGTTCAGTCATTACAAAACCTGAATCATTCTTAATAAACGATGTCTTTCCTCTGAACCTCCAAAGTGTAAACCGCACGTTTATTCATTTTTACGTGAGAATTACACCTAAACACATGGCCCGATGCATGTGCTCTGTAGGGTCCTTTAAACATCTGCAGCTCTCCAAAGATAACGTCACTCACTGTAAAAACATAGGAGATTTATCTGGTTATGTGGGAGTAGTGAGGAGCGAGAGTGAGGGGAGGAGGGGAGACACGGGGGTTACAGGGGCCAGGCAGGGGCCCAGCGGAGCTGCCTGCGTCTCAGATGTGCACTGTAGGAGAGAGCGTTTCTATGAACACATTACAGCAGATCATTGCCCAAAGAGGGTGGTGTTTTAGTCATTGTTGTGTAATGGACAAGGCAGACATCAGTTATCTCAGACCAAAAGGAGGTAGTAATTACAAGTTATTTTTATTTGAGTATTTGGTTTATTGTATTTGTAACTAAGAGATGTTTTATTGCACATTTTCAGCTTCAGAGTAACAGAATTTTGAACTTTTTCTTTTATTTTTTACTAAAATATAAATCTGATACATCATTTTTACTTATACTTGAGTTGCACATTTCGTTTTAGATAACTTCTTTTTACATGTGTACTATTATTGTTAATTGTGGATATTTGGCTGCTTTGGATGTGGGTAAATTCTTTCTCAGAACTTCTGTCACACATTCCTACAAGTGGAACAAGGCAAGTGACCTCCAGCTATTTCTATATGATCCGAGGGTGAGTGTGTGTGCCCTGGTTCGCCAAAGCCCTCGGATTTGCAGTGTTTTTCTTTCATTAACTTCCTGTTCAGACAAGAATGTGTCCCTGCTGAGGTCTCTGGGGTAGGTGTGAAGTCTTCCCAGGGGCTTTGAGCCAGTTGATATTTTAGGCTCACTTTAGTCAAACAACCTGGAATGATATCTCCCAGGTTTGGGGCTCTTTTCTTTTCTGACTCGTGGCCTCTTGCCCCACTTTTTGTACCAGCCGCTGTCACAATGTGCGGCAGAGAAGTGAACGTCTATATTTGACAGCACTAAACACAGGAGGGTAATGTGAAAAAACTAGTCTGTTTTAACTCTATTATTCTATTTTAATCTGGTGACACATATTTAAACTCACACCTGCACCAGTTTTAATGTTTTATATGGATTTATGGACTAGTTTTGTTTGTATTTATCTGTATTTGAACAGAGCGCCCGTGAAAAAGAGAGTCTGAGCGCTCTCATCGGGCTCTACCTGCATAAATAAAGATACATAAAAATGAAAATGTTCAAAATCTGTAGGATTATATTGATGGAGAAAAAACAAATCATGTTTCAGTTCAGTCCAGTTTTTTAAAAAGTGTTTTCAGGACAAAAACACAGGCCCATTAGACTTACATCACATGAACGTCAGCTTCTTTTACTTCCTTACAGGTCACATTTATGGACTTTTGACCATTAAGAAGAGAATATTTTGTTTTAAATTGTTAATTGCTTTAACGATGAAGCTCATTTGATGCATTCTCTGTCTTACATCTTGCTATATTCAAAGTAACCGTGCATAAATACTCTGAGTAGGCTGACGTCATGGCTCCATATTATAGTAACATACAAATAACAAAAACGATGTTGAAGATTTCCATAGTATTCTGATCTTTTGGGTGCACTAGGGTCAGTCCTGCTGCAGTGAACCAGTTGTTTACCTTTTACCTCTGCACATATTGGGATTAGAACAGGTAATATTAGCAGATCTATGTCACTTTTTTATCTCTGGCATGTGGCCTTTTGTACCAGTGTCTAGTGAAAAGGTGCAGGGTGGGAGTGGGGTCTTTTACTGAGGAGAGAGACAGGAAATGTGCATGGCCCGTGGGGTTATAACTCAACCCCTGAGGCTCTGAAGACTTGCCTTTCTGCACATTTTATCACACACCGGACTGCTTCAGATGGACCCAACTTTACGGCCCTCTCCCTCCCAGCGGTCCTCTTAAACTCTCAAACGGCAAAGATAAAAGACACGAAATGCCTTGTCAGTCAAAAAACACGACGCTCTGGTCTCCACTCATTCACACGTGAAGAATCGCAGCTCATCAGTTCTACAGTTTTTGGGGTGTGACAAAAAATCTAACTGCTGGAGAGAGGCTCAGTGTGCATCTCAGTTTGGCAAAAAAAAAGGAACTATGAAGGTGATTCTGCGCAAGATGTTTGCTTTTTCAGTTTCAAAGGGAAAGTATAGCTCCGTGTTGAGTCATATGTTCTGCGGAAACACCAGCGGGTCAGAGGTGAAAGGTCAGGGGTTTCAATAACACCACCTATCTGAGATTTGCCTTTGAGCGCATGGGCTGAGATGGTATCTGACACATGGAGACCAGCAGACGAAGACGAAGTAGAAGAACCATATGCCCAAAAGGGGAAAGAATGAAAACTTCAAACCACTTAACCCAAACTTTTTCACTTTTGGATTTTTCCCTTTCCTGGTCACAACAGCAAATGATCTACTTCCTCGTTTGTAGTGAATACCCATAGATTTCTGCACATTAGGTTGCTTCTCTTTGGTTTTTATTGAATATTGACAACGTTTATTTCACTAATGGGAAAAAAAAGCTTAAATCTGTGACCTCTGGCAGATCAGACCTATATTCATCGTCCTAAAATAACAACATGTCAACAAGAAGATAACATTTCACAGATTTTTGTTATTGTTGACCTTCTCGTAATCGTAAAAGGAAGTCACAAACTATTTGCTGAAGGATTCCTGAAGGAGTTGAACAAACTTACATTTTAATGAGTAACAAGAGTGGTCAGAGGTGTTTCCAGCGTGTTTTTACTAGCGCTTATGAGTGTTGGAAAAGTGAAGCCAGTCTGAGGCGGGGGATTTCTTTGGCGGACTTTGGTTTTGGGAGCTGACGTGAGTGACAGGAAAGGCGGGTTATCAATCCTCGGAGCCTCGGCGTACTTCAAAGTGTGGTGGGCCTGCTACAGCTCTCCTGCTGGGGCCAGTTTGCCATTTCTCTGCTCTTTCTCTCTGGGGCTGTAACATAAATAAAGGCTCATTGAAAGTCCACCGGCTACTTAAGCTGTCAAGGTCTTTACCAATTACTGTCACGACGCCCAGTGTGCAACACAAAAATATGTTCCTGCTCGTATAATCGCCAACAGGCCTGGCACACGCTGCATAAAAATACTTGGAACTATACCTAAACACGGGGAAGGGAAAGAGTTAAAACTGTATGGGGGAAATTCTTTTGGTTTATGTCATGTGGGTTTTGCAAATAAATCATCACGTATTAGCATGTGACCTGATGACGCTCGTTCTTTTATTATGATTTTTGAGAAAAGACAAATACAAACAAGGCTCAAGACACAAAGAGCGAATGACAAAACAAGTCTAACTGGTATGAAATCCTCTGTAAAGCCTGGCATATGGTGTTTGACATATTTGTGCGATGATACGTCCATGTTCTGTCCGTGTCCACAACTGCAAAGGTATTTTTCCCATTTTACAAACGAGCCCGGCCCTTGACAGTTGGTTCGTTTCTATGTGATAGCTTTTTCTCTGCTGCCAAAAGAACATTCCAAAGGTGTCCATCTATTGTTTCCACCGCAGGACGTGTACGCTCCAGATACACAGTTTTAAAGTCAAGTGGGATGTTAATGTTGAAAATCACTTGCAGTTCTTTATTAATCTCAGTCCAATATTTATGAACAGTCGGACGAACCCAAAACACATGACGATGATGGGATGATGCCCATTCTGATGCAGCTCTGTGTAGTCCACTCGCTTGTGAAATTATGTAGATTTATTACGCTTAATGTCACAATATTTTAACGTCATGGGTTTAAACGTCAAGCTAAATGAGCATTTTGAGGAGTTTTGACAATTCAAGAGATATAATACTTTATTTTGAATTGATAATTGTTACGGCAATGATGCTAATATCTCACGGACTCAGCACATTTTACATTCTGAACTAAAAACACATCGATAACACTGAATCACACATGGATAAATGTCACAAAAGTTGGACTGTTGTGGTGGTATTATGCAAATATCACGTAAAGAAAAGCAGATCAGTAGTGAGAACATATATTTAGACTTCCACTCACTTTGAATGTAATTTAGCTTCAATAAACAACACTCTCCTGTTTACATGTCAAATATGATTATAGAAAACTGAAGAAAACCAGGACAGCCCCTTTCAAACTTTCAAACAAATGGCAGTAGTTCTGTAGCACAATGTAATTATCATGAACTGCTCCTTTGTGACGAGAAACATTCCCAAACCTGTGTATCTGAAGCTAAAATAGACGTTTTATATATATGTACTGCAGCGGTGAAAATAATGTGTTTTTGATTCTAGGTGTGGTTCCAGAATCGCAGAGCCAAATGGAGGAAGAGGGAGCGTTTTGGTCAGATGCAACAGGTTCGGACTCACTTCTCCACGGCTTATGAGCTGCCTCTTCTGTCACGCCATGAGAACTATGCACAGGTACGACATCTGTGTTATGAATTATGGTTTAATAATGAGTGTGGTGGTGTTTTAATCAAGTTATTATCAGAATTAAGAAGGTACTAGTCCACTGAAAAGTACAATATGTTACTTTTTAGGTATTTCTTTTCAAGCTTATTTACCTCTAGGGGGGGACAAGCAGGTTGCATCCACGCAAACGAGTCAGATCTGGTCTATAAACTGTATTTTAATCTTAAAAATGAGGATTATATAAGTGCAAAAACATCTGTAATGATTTTATCTGGACTTCAGTTATTCATTTTTACCAGGATTTTAATCAGAAATGTTGTTTTATCCCATCAGATCCAGAATCCGTCGTGGTTGGGCGGCACCAGCGCAGCCTCTCCTGTCCCGGGCTGCGTGGTTCCCTGTGACACGGTGAGCCCCTGTATGACCCCGCACCCTCACTCCGCCAGTGGAGTGTCTGACTTCCTGGGCGTCCCGAGCTCCGCGGGGCACGTGGGCCAGTCTCACATGGGCAGCCTTTTCGGGTCCTCCTCCGCTGCCATGGCGACGGGCATCAACTCGTACGATCTCAACATGGACCCCGACCGCAAGTCCTCAAGCATCGCAGCTCTCCGCATGAAGGCTAAAGAGCACAGTGCTGCCATATCCTGGGCTACATGATGCGTTCGCTGCACCTAGGACATTATTTTTGGAGATTTTTTACTCAGCCCTACCTGCGTTTAGGTGCAAATATAACAATAATGAAGGCAACGGTTACTACCTTTTGAAATCTGCCATCAAATTATGAAAACGTTGAAGGAAGGTTTGGTGCTGTACTGTAGATTTGAAGCGAAGTACTGACCATCGTAGGACATTTACATGCACTTATAGGATGAATACAGACTTTTACAATGCTTTTATTGTGTGTATGCTTTGCTGGTGCTGTTTTATTTTATTTAAGTTTAAATTTTGGCTCATTTATCTGTCACTATTTTTGTTTTTGTTTTTTTTACCAAGCACCCTTACGCTCAACCAAATCTCTTCATCTATGTAACTTTAGTCTGTTTGACCAGGGGCTATGCAAAGAAAGTCATACACATAGAAAGTAGCGTGGAAAAGGGCGATATAAATAGTTCGAATAGTGTGAACTATCAACCAAAATTTGAAAACTTTGAGGTGGAATGAAAAAGCAGATGAAAGAGGAAGTGGTCAGCTGGTCTCGTAAGCCTGGGAATAGCAGAAGCACAAACCTTTGAACAAAACCAGCTCCGTTTTCTTCCAAAGACTCGTGGGAGTGGACACGCCCTTTACCCTCTGAGCCTCGTCCAGAAAAGTGCCTGAAAGTCAATCACACAGACAGACGCAACAGGGAATCGAACGAGCCAGCTTATCGGGACGTCCTGTGTCTCATCGTCTCTGAAAATTAAGCCAATTGACTAACTATTTGTGTAATTAACTCCTATTAATGTAATTTATTTTCACATTAATGCTTGATATTGGAACCACAGTAGTACAAATCCAAAATAACTTGATATGTTTACAATGAACAAGAAGTGTAATTCATTATTTTGTGTAGTATTTTTACTTTTTATCCCTCAATTCATTACTTATTCATTAGTTATTTGCAGGACTGGCACAGATTTTGATTGACAGAGTAACCCATTTTAAACAGTACACTCTAATACTATTTGGATTTTTTTTTGCATTGAGCTTAAACCATAACAAAAGCTTTCGTTTCGTAACTTGATATCGCCGTGCACCTTTGGTTGAAGAACTCGCCTCCCCCCCCCCACTACTCCTTTAAACTAAACCACATTTATCAGACTTCTGAGCAGGTAGGAAGGAGAAAGGTTATGAGCTGTCAGCGAAGCATCCAAATTACATCCAGTTTTACCCCCAGCTCTATGTCCACGGTATAAATATGATTCGGGATACATGTGAGGGAAAAAGTCAGAAGATCTGGTTAGTGAATATGGGGCCCGCTGTAGGATTGGGCGAAAGGGGGCGAAAGGGGTGGGACTAGAGACTGTGTCCGCTGTTCTGGGAAAAGGACAGTGCACACAGCTGCGCTCAGGGGGTAAATGCAAAACAAACATGCCTGCAGATATACTTCCCCTCTCAGCTGTCATGGCTCTGCTTTCAAAGACCCCCAAACCCCTCCTCGACAAATCCTCACCCACCTTTGATACACACAGGGACGTACACAGTCATCATTACACTTCGGACTGTCCATTGGTTGTGTCCTGATGGTGCTGGGGGAAAGGGGGGTGGAGGAACGCTGTGGGCTGTTTTAATTAACGTTGAGCCGTGTGAGTATTGTGTGTCAGGACAGAAACGGTAACGCAGAAGTCCTCACAAGTATACATTTACTCTCAGGTTTATGTATCACGTACATGTGCATATTTTTCATTTCTGATTTCATATTTTTAGGTGAACAATTGTATTACATGTCCTTGATAATGCACTCGGAGTGATATTTCTCAGTTGACCCTGGGCTCTTGATATATTAGTTTATAATCCAGACAGACACGTTTTATGACATATTCAGAGGTGGGTAGAGGTCAGAAATTAGACTCAAGTAAACTTTGGAGTCGCTTCAAAATGATATCACTAATAGACGTAAAAGTAAAAAAGTGTTTGGGTAAAATACTACTCAAGTACTAGTAATTGTACAAGTAACTGTGGAAGGATAGAACTTCAATTAACGCACAAAATCTAGATCAAAAAAAGGAGAAAACTTAATTATATCTGAAGGAGATGTGCAAGAAACACAAGTCATTTTATATTATCAAGATAAAGTTTTTGTCACATGTACTTTCTCACAGTGGGAAGAGTAAACTAAACTTTTGTTCAACTTTTACTCATGTTACTTTATAAATAAATAAATAAATGTTTAAATTAAATTACAATATTAAAGTAGGAGTGAAAGGATGGTGTTTTAAAACAATTTGGAGAACGACCATTTTATTAGAAACATTAGTTAAGTAAATTTAACTAGTACTAGCCACTTCTGCACGTATTTAACATAAGGTAAACTTTGAAACATTTTTTAATTTTTCTGCCCACAGCCCTCGTCTCTAAAACCCAAAAGGACTGGGATGACATAACGCTCCAGTATGCTGAATAACTAACTTTATTTTCTCGTACTACTGAAGCCATATGATCAGTTTATGAGCAATTCTATGTTAAGAATATATTGTTGTGCGTTGTGAGTGTATTTTGTGCATGCATAAACTGGATGTGTGTTAACATTTGTATTTTCAGTTTCTCATTTTGTTTTATTTGATGCGTTTTTGAGTTGCTATTTGTGTTTTTTTCTCATTATACAATTCAACTAAAATTGAAGGATTCATTTCGTGGCTTTAAGCTGTCGACATATTCTTGTGTTTTGTGTGTAAATAAAAGACAATAAGTTATTACATTTGAAGTAGTGTGTGTCAAGTTATAAGAGGTCCCATAAAGATAAGAGCTGAAGGTTGTAGAGGAGACTATTCCCAGAGCAGACAGAACCGTCCTAACAGAGCAGTAAAAACACTGGATCAGCTAAATGAGGCCACTTGAGTCACTTTAAAGACACGACTTTCATCTTCTGATAAACACAGTGGTGCGTCTCTACTCATTTACTCGTTCCATTGGTGCAAAAATACCATTTCCATCAAGTCTCATGGTATTTTAAGATCTGTTGGAGCTAAAATAAATCTTAAAGTGTATCACAATAAGAAAACAATCATATAAATCAGCAGACTCTGGGCTACTAGGCTGATCTCGCGTTCAACCAACTCAATTAACACACTGTACTGTCGACATCATTATTGTCATATTCATTTTACTTTATTTGTCATGTATATAATACAAAATCATATATATGTACACTCTGTACATAAAGGCAAAACACAAACCTTTTAATATAAGCCTAATGTAAAAAGAAATATATTAACATGGATAAGTAAAAAAAAAAAAAAAAAAAAAAAAACTACACATGAACTCAAAGACCTGCAACTAAAAAGGAAAAAAACTGTCACCGGTTGAAGTATAGACAGATTATGACAGCTGGACGTCAACGCTGTGTGTGTTTAACCAAGAGACACAAGCTGCCTATTTAAATATAATACTAATGTGTCAAAAATAATCACTGATTTGAACATATCTGAACAATAAACATTAAAATGCCCCATCAGCGGCAACAGTAGTTCCATCCATCCCAAATATACAGCTCATGGCACCAGGTTTGGCTTAACGTGACCTAGTTTGTTGCAGTTAACACATGAAAAACATTTATGATTGCAAATTTGAAAGCATAGCCCCTGCCTCTACACAGTACAGCTAAAACAGATGTTCAACCATTAAAATCTGGAGTGGAACATAATAAATTATATATTCTGTATATACACTATACACCATCTTAACAGCAGAAGTTCCTTTGTCCATTTGCTCTCAATACCATTTACTGATAGTGTGGTACAAGTCAGTTATGTAACATTCAAAAATGTGTAGCTGTAGAAAAGTGAATCAGCTTTGACTTAAATAAAATACTTTGAGTTGTAAAGAGTCTAAAATGCAGTGTAGATACTGGACTGATGCTGTGTGTAGTGTAATAAAACTGTAGAAGTTGTGTTCAGATGCAGAGGTGTTGGTCCCAATCAAAGGCTGCCGATATTGGGGAAACTCTTGAGTTTTTCTGGGAAGTCGTCTTTGTAAAGAACTGGGTCAGCGCGATGCTCCACAACCTTCAGCGGCATTGTACCAAAAACTGAGGCAAACTTATTGATGCATTCAGATCTGTGAAACAAGGACAGTTTCTATTGTATAAAACGTACTTTATACATTCTAACTACGCACAGTTTTAATTGTGATTTGAAATTGTGTTTTCTTAATTGAAAATCTGTTATCATTTCGAACACGTCAAAAAGCATTAACATTTGAGTCAAAGATTGAAAGAACCGCTAAATTAATGCAAGAATTCCTAAAAATAACGAGGTTTGCAGTTTTGTTTTCGATAAGTCTGTTGTTTAAAGTGGACATTCGTTAACCTAAATAATTAAATCTGATTCCGATATGTTCTGCCGCCCTAATTTCATCTCTATTTATAAATGAATACTCCGAAATAGTAACGCCTACCTCTCAACCATGTGAGTCTGATCCAGTGACAACCCATCAATGGCAGTGCATTCAGGACACTTAAACTTCTTCCTGGGGGTCACCTGCACAAAACAACAGAACAACATTAGCTTAGCCGTGATATCAGCCTTGTTTGTTTCAAGAGTATCTAATTGCAAGGGCCAGTGAAACCAGAGGGAACAGTGTGCCTTGTGATGAGATGGCAATGTGTGAGTGCATGTGAGCTTAGAAAAACAAAGCACGGAGGGAGGACCAGTGAGTGACGTGCAGATAAGGGAGGTTAAGGCCAGACCCGGGCTCCTGCACCTGGACCCCGCGCTGGTGGTGGGAGGTTTGGGGGTCCGGTTAGAGATGGAGGGTGAGATCTGATCTGGGCCAGAGATTGGTCTGCGCCGTCAGCCTCTGAAGCCAAAACAACCAGAACGTACCTTTATGGGGGCTTTCCCAGTGATGTTGGCCACCAGGAAATTCATGGCAATGTCTTCGCAGTTCATGTGAGCGTCCACCCAGTTCTTTATATCTCCTGGCATCTTGAATGTGTACAAATAGTTGAAGTACTAAAAAACAGACATAAGGTTTTTAACATATAAATACAACACAAAGATGGATAAATGTGAGTGGTGTAAAAAAAAAAACAAGCAAGATTAAATGATCTTATCTTGCACAAAGGTTTTTTTTTTACCTTGTGGTAGAACGCTGCCCCTGTCAACACCATGGAAACCTCATTGGTCCACTCAGATTCATACTTCCACTTGCTCATCTCGTGGTCCCACAGATGTAAGCGGCCAGGATAGCCCACAAGTCTGTCCGGGAACTCTCTCCAAACCTAAAGATGAAAAGACACATTAAAACAAAATAGTAAAACCGCACCTGGGTGATTGGCTACAGTTCAGACACCGCTGCAAAAGCCTGTCATGTGTACAGACAGACAGCTCCTTTAAATTGGTGTAATTATCTTTAAACTGAACTCAATTTTATTAAATGGTTTCTAAACGCATTCAGGTGAGAGCTGTATCGGCCTCAGGTATGTGGACATGGAAAACCTCACCGCAGAACCTGTCATCATTTCTCACACATCAAACACAAAATGAGAACAGGCTGTAATCCTCTGAACGACTTTCAAACTCAGGATCAACTCAAATTTGCTGCTGTTGGTAGAAGGAGTAACAAGAGTCACGTTTTATGAACTGTTTTTTTTCACCTCGTATCCAAACTGCAGCTCATCGGACGTCAACATGATGATGTCGTCATCAATGGCCAGTACTGCCTCGGTCTCGATCTCATCGTAGGGAAAGAAACGGTTGCTCAGCTTGTTCTCTTTGGTCCGGACCACTTTCAGAGGGACCCCAATCTTAGGCCAAAGTGATTCTATAAAAATCAAAAAGAAGAGTAAGTGTATAGTAGGTGTTAGGAGGATTATGTAGTTGTTTTTTTCTGTTTGAATCAGATTCAGGCTGAAGAGTTGGGGATTAGAATGACATTTATCTTGGACAGTTGAAGTAGTCTGAGCAGGCCTGGCAGTCAGACTATACTCCCTGACTTCATATCAGAGCAAACCTCAAGCACGTGCAAATTTAACCACACTACAATTCTTCACAAGGGACATCAACGCAGGGTTTTTTCAGGGAACATTTCAAAGGCGTTGGGTAGTGTCCATGGCACGGACTATGGTACAGATAGATCATACACAAATGTGTCCCCTCATTAATAGTGTAAAAGCCTTTGGCAGACCATGAGAGGAGCTCGCAGTCATCCTAACCATGTCTGAGGCCTGCTGTCAGAAACTATTGTTGGGAAAACTGCAATGTTAAACGCCCAGACACTGTTCGTGCAGCTGTCAACTCTTTTACTAAGATGTTGTTGCTATGCAAGACCTAAATAATAAAAGACAAAAACTTTTAGTAAAAAGCTAAATAATAATATTAATGCACAAGAAAAGATAAACAACACCCAAGGTCTTTGGTTTACAGAATGTGAATGTTACGTAACACATCACAGTCAGCTCCAACGTTTGTAAACATTCATCTACCGTAAGCAGCACTGAATACAGCTTAAAGGTGCAGTACGCAATTTTTCAGGTGAATAGTCCATCACCTGTCTGTCTCCATGGAGATGCACGTTTACTGCCTTACTGTGGAACATTCTAAGCAAAGTAATCACATCTCCATGGAGACAGGCAGGTGATGCCACAGAAAGTGTAAATGTTTTTTGAGGTATTTTCAGCAATGGAAATACCTTGAATACCCTTTAGTTTAGCAGATGCCAGTTAACCTCATACTGTGGAACTTTAAAATATAAAGTGATCATATGATGCTTACCCATGGCAGAGTGACCTGTCACTGGCCTCTTGTTAATTCTAATGGGTCACAAAGCTCCAGCCAGGCGCCACTGATGCCTCTAATGAAAACCCAACTCACAGCCACAAGGGAGCACTTCAAAGTTTTCTCACTTCTTCATTACAAACTCACAGAGCAGTGAGACAAAGCTCCTGCTGATGGGAGTCTGAGGCAGAGGCACTGTCACTATTATTTTGAACATCATTAAGAGTCCGATTAAACCGTACCCCAATTAGACTATATTAATTGTATTTCTTTAATCAATGAAGCTTAGGCCTTGTAGTGGCTGTCTGATGTGTATTTATACCAATATGCCAATGAAAATGTGTGAAAACAAAAGCTTTTTAAATTCAGTTTGACAAAAAATATAAAATGCTAATAGAAAATCACCTCTAAACAAATATGTACCATTGGGTGAAATGGAAATACATCTGAATACGTGCTACACTCACCCTCAGGTGGACTCTTGTTCTGGTTGTTCCACACCACCAACAGTTTGGCCAAACTGGGCACTTTGGAGATTTCGGTGATGACCCTGAAGAGACTCTCCACACGGTCGTAGGTCAACACGACGGCAGTGAAGCCAGGAGCTCGAGGCGGGATCAGTGGCAGGAACAGAGGGCTGTTCACACTGGCCCATTTCTGCGCACACAGAAACAAAAACTAGCTCAGTATAAAGCTAAACACTTTATATTATTACTTTCAGATGTATTATTTGTGGCACATGGTTAAAAAGGTCAAATTCAACAAATACACAATTCAATTTGAATTTTTAAATATTTAGTTCATATTGAGAGGAAAATAATATTACAAACTGTTCTTTTTGTACACTGGGCCTGTGGGCTTCTTGATGTTTCAGACCCGTCTCTGCTCCAGGTGGCCACAGACTCAGTGATGTTTGTGGGCACCTGTCAGCAGACAGAGCTACTGTGTTTAAAACATCAGTCACTGCTCTGCACCAATAAAACGCTTTATTGTCAAGTGGAAACTTCCTTGTGATTGTGGTTATGGTTATTTAGGGGGAAATTATTTGTGTGATCTAGAGTGAAAAGATAAACTGGTTTGAAAATACCAGATCCAATTACAACCACTTGAGTCCACAGCATTTAATTTTTATTTTAAAAGAAATAATCATAAAACATCATAAAACACTAACTTGTTATTTATAGATAGCAACATTTCTGTTTTATTTCTGTTTTGTTAAGAACTTTCAAAATGTAATTTTAAATGTCAACATGTGAACTTTAATCATATAGTGAAACTGACAATTTGCTCTTCTGTGTCTTTAATGTTAACATGAAATTGGTCCTACAAATAATTTTACTGCTTGTTCACTGTGGTAGTCATCATAGTTTTTTGTTTTTTTTTATTCAAGTTTAAACCTCAAGCTCAAAAACAAAACAAAAAAAAGAGTTTGTCCCTTTCTGAACCCCCTCCAAAAGCACCAGCAATCCCCAAAAGTCTGTTTTCAATTACCAGCCAAGAGACTACAGAGAAGGGGGGCTGTGCCTGATTTATTTAGTGCTCTTGTAAGTTCTTCTCACCATCCATTCATGCAGCCCATCCACAAAACACTTCATCCTCATTTCAGGCTCTAACGGCCAAAGGTCTGTAGCCTGACCCACTTAACCTCTGCCGGAGAGGGACTGACCTGAGTGACAGATCGCTCCAGCAGTTTTCTTATGTGATCAAACTCCAAACCCTAATAGGTTCAGGTGTTAAAAGTCATTTTACTTAAAAGTACAGAAATGCTGCAAAGTTTCCCATCAACTGTACTTTTTATAAACACAATGACTCAGACATGAAGGAACCTATTTTCACCACAACGCAGGGATCCAATGTTCAGAAACGCTGACACAAGCGGACCGCCTCAGAACGGGCTCAGAGTAAACCACAGTGAGGAGCTGTCAGTGTGAAGATTTAGGGCAAGTATGGCCTCCACTAAACATGTTTTAAAAACAATTACAGAGGGCACAGGGCCAATAAATTAGACAAATTAGTATTTCCAAGAAAGAAAAGACACTTGTGTCAAGGTACATACCACTACAGGTGGGTTGTTCCATTGCTCATATGAGCGTGCAGCATACGGGTAAATCCGATCATTGATGATCTGTAGTGTCGTCAAACCTATAGCCTTCATGGAGCTGAAGTACGCCTCCCAGAACCAGCGAGCCTGTGGTCAGAGGGACAGGACTCAGTAAACTTAAACATGCAGATGTCTCATGTTCAGCTGCCAACAAAAAATGGCCATAAAACCAGTGACAATTTTATGATTAATTATATTTGGTTCAATTGACTTATAATTGGTCATTTGACCCAACAGGAAACTCAAGCCTTGGATAAAGCCTCTAAACGCTTTCCTTATCTATTAAACTTCAATGGACAGTCCGGAGGCGAGACAAATCTATAACAGTTAATGAAGCGTCAAACAACAGGGTCTGCTGCCAAAAGTCCTCAAGCCATACAGCTCAGACTCCACCCTTAAATCCTAAAATGACAAACAGCCCCCTAGAAGAAGAATTTAAGTATTACATTACACTTTTCTATGTTCTACTTTGTAAAAGGGCTCTTTTTTGTGCCCAAACAAAAGGGTAAAAACTACTCAGGCTGTAATCTACAAGACATATCACATACAGCAAAATATCAGTTAAGTTATTGAAGAGAAGAGGTCGAATCCAAAACGATTTTACTCTCAGGGGGATTCCCCACGGCCCATAAATCAGCCAGTGATGAAAGTGTCTTATCCGGCCGGGAGTATGCAAAAAGAAAACTCGACTGGCCTGAGGGGTTATCCACTCTCTCCCAGCGCCTGCAGGAATTTTTATGACCAGGAAAGAGGAGACTCTTCCCCTCTATGAGAATAAAACCACCACTTTATGTGATCAGTCAGTCAGTAACCATGATTTATTTTATTTTGTTAAATTATTACTCCATATGTAAGTTACACATGGGGGTATAGACTGTGTAAACTTTTAAGTGTAAAGTAATAAAATCAAGCTTTCTATTATTCAAAACTGTTTTATTATAGTTTATAGTTTTGTTTTTTTTACTTTCTGAGGAAGTTGAGATGCAGATGGAAAGAAGTAGTGACTATGCTGTGGAAAGAAGTAGTGACTATGCAACATCTACATAATGAAAAACAGAAGGATGAGCTATTAATAATCGTGGCCATAATAAGATAATGGGTTTGCAGTGAGGACACATCTTTGAAACTGATCTAATCTACAAAAACTCAGGTATGCTGACAGATAACCAGCTACGTTAGATCTCTCTCTGAATATAAAGGGGACTTCTTAATGTACGAAACAAAAAAAATGTTCATGTAACGAAATGTAGGGTCATACTCAAGTTTTAGACTGTTGAGCCCTCTGGTGGCCAATCCAATAAGAGCTCAGGCTCGGCTAGGTGTGTCATCATTATTCTGTTCTATAATGATTTAAAGATGTTTCGGTGCTTGTGAAATGTCATAAGAGTTCACACAAGGCAACAACTGGCAGTTAAACGAGGGCTCTTCCTTCTGCCTTCCACCCGCTGTACCAAAATTGGGTTATAATGACTAATGATTTCAACATGAAAGAAGAATTTGCTGATTGTATTTGTAGTTTTAGAGCTGAAAGTGTGAAATACCTGTCTTTGCATTTCTTCCACTTGTCTGTGAGGTATACTTTTCAAGATGGTGTACATTTCTGAGAGCTTCTCCTCTGGAATAACCACAGATGCCCTAAAACAAATATTAAAATTAGGAGAGGGAGAGATTGACAGACTTTAATTCTTAACTCCTTCAAACAAAGTAAACCACTACCTTTTCCAGTCCAGAACTTCAGAAAAGGGCAGTATGTAGGAGTCAGCGAGGATGACAGGGACACATCCAGCCTGGAGGACATCGCTCAGAGCTGCTTGTCCCAGCCGAGCTCCTCGAAGAACAACACAAAATGAAGACTCCTGTTGGGCAAACACAACTGTGACTTTAATATTCTAAAATGAATTACGCCAAATTGAACACAGTCATTGCTCTAACCTGTAGGATCTGGGGGTAGTCATAAACTTGGCCTTTGTAACACCGTTTTCGAACAGAGGCAGCTCCTTGTGAGAGATTGCTGCATTTGTCCAGCAGCAGCAGAGCCTCTCCGTTCTCCTCTTTTAGACGTTCAAGTTCAGCGCGATACTCTCTGTGAATCGCTGTCTGGGAGGATAGGATAAAGTAGCGCCGTGGCCTGCAAAAATGTGGGAAACTGAGTTACATTCAATTCAAAATAACAGAAAGATGTAAAACAAGTCTATATGTCAAAAACAGACACGCTTTGGGATAGTCAGGCACCAGACAATATGGTAATCACACAAAGTCTTTCTCCCCTATGGCTGAAAAAAAAAAAAAAAAAGCTAAAAAAATGTATACTTTTTGCTTTGTACACTATCATAAATATTAAAATCTAACCAAGCCTTTCACCAAAACGACAAAGTTAAGATTATACATTGGAAATAAGATACTAAAAACTGTATTCAATTAAAATACTCATGAATTATGCATGTGTAATCCCTCTGTTGTCCAGGTATGATCCATAGTAAAAGAAAAATTCTGTCAACTGGACAAAAAGTTTTAGTGAGGATGTTTTGTTGCTCATCCAAGTAGCTTCTTCAGCTCTGGTCAGATTGCCCTTGGATACTGCCTTATATCTATCTGCAGGGAGGAGCTAGCTACACTGAAAAGAAAACACCTATTTGTATACAGTTTCTGTTTGTTGGCTAAGTCTATTGTACTAGACTAAGAGTGAACTCTGCCAGAGCCATATTTTCCATAATGGTTCAGGCCCCTAATGGATGCTCTCACACCTATTAGCATACGGGCTATCACTATTGTTTCCCTTGTTTTGATTTAGGCCTGAGGATGGAGTTATAAATAGAAGATAAATGATGCCTAAGCCTCCTATTCCTGCTCAAAGACGCATGGTCTTTTTTTTCTTTTACTTGTAGTTCAATAGAGCTAGCTAACCAAGTGAAAGACATAAGACAGATATAAGGCAGTATCCAACAGAAATCTGGCCAGAACTGAAGAAGATGCTTGGTTGAGCCAGCAAAATGTCTTTGCTTTGCCTTTTGTCCAGGCTTTTGCATTCATATGTCCCATTTCTGCACCGAATTGACCAAATATACAGTGATATTTTTGCAAGCTACAATCCTACATGGTCTCTTCTCCACATCTGCACATCAGAGCATATAGTTCTTACCCGGGTTGTCTCTCAGGCAGTTCAACATCAGCAGAAAGAGGGCTGTAGACTGGGATACTGACATCGTAGCCCTGTCTATAGGTCCAAGTGGAGAAACCACCTCCTGCCAACAAAGCCCTGAGAAGAAATAAAGGAACTCATGTTGTGACAATGATTTAACACAGTGACAAGTTTGAGTGAAAGGATTCAACATAAAACATGATACAGTAAGTCTGCCCAAGACATTTTACCTGCAACCTGAGACCTATGATCACATCAAGCAGGTTTTAAAGCCAAGTGGGTAAAGAGGCACCACATAAAATTAATGTAATAAACTGTAAGTGATGAAATGCATTTGGATTTTCCTGAGAGATCCAGGCAGCGTTAATGTAAAGTGAAAACAGTCCGTCGCACACCTGGTTTTGATACGGCCATGTCAAACCATGTCCAGCTGGAGGAATTCCTTAAATCTAAAGATAGTTTTCAGTGACTTGCGTTTTACAAGAATTTATTGTCTAAAAAGCCATTCATTTTATTTGATTATTATTCATCAAATTGACATTAATAAAATCATGTATAACCCATTTAAAATGCATTTACCTATCTCTTGGCACATCCAAAGCGGTGTTATAATCCGGGGGTCCTCCAGGCAACATGTTGAAAAGAAGGTGATTCATGCCTTTGTCCCATCTGTACAAAAGCATAACTCATTGCAGGAAGGAGGGGAGAGAAAGCAAGCTCTAAAGTTGCACTATTTAACTTTTCTTAAGCGTTTCCTTTGCCTGGACTGATCCGGTGTATGGTATCTAACTGTCTATCTGCATGTGAACAAGCAGATAACATCATTAGGTATAGTTACAGATCATATCAGTGGAAAGGTGACCCTGCCCCCAGTAAGAAGGCATGTTTTTTTCAGTAAAAACACCTGTAACTGAATAAACGTAAGATAATGTTATACTAAGGAAAATTATAAAGCAGGATCATCTTAATGAGAAAAATAAAATTCAGGAACAGTTAAAGAGTGCACCTTTGAGCTAATAATAAATTGCAAACATAAGATTATCAACTACCTGGGAAGAACTGCCAGAGCCTGTGCTGTCTCTCTGACTCGTAATGAATTCTGATTGAGGACGTCAATGGAAGGAATGAAGAGACACGCTCTGCTGACGTCATCTGTGTAAAAGTCACTGTCAGAAATGGCGCTCAGAAGGTCGTTGTATTCTCGGGAGAGTCCTGTACTGCTGATCGGGACCCCGACTTCATCCACAAACCTCTGAAGAGGATAGATATAAACCTACAAATAAAGAAATAATATTAGGATTTTACCCTGTTAAAAATTGTTTCATTTGTTTGCTTGTTTGTTTTTTTTGTTACAGGAGGATTTGTTACTTGAATATTGCGCATGTAAGTGAGTTGCTGATGGTTAGGGGATCTCTCTTTTACTGCTTAGCTTTGTTGTATTTTCTCAACTGGAAACGTGTTTTAAAAGCAAGAAACCTCATTATATGGCAGTCAAATAACAAAAATAACAAGGAAAACATTGTGTATATTTCAATAAATATATGGGTGTATCCTTCATTTCTTCTCAATAACTACTTACTAGCTTATTAATAATCACATTTTTCCTCAGATGACCATATTCAGAGTTCATATAAAAGGTGAGCATGGTGTGAGTAAATACCTTTATCCTGTTTTTAGGATTGTAGCCACATCTGTACACATCAAAGCAGGTGTGCATGCGGCAGCTCAGGTCACCCCTCTCCGGGATCGGACTGGACACGGGAAGCCTGACCAGAGGAGCATCGTGGACACTGCGTTTATCCAAAGTCCAATCCGCAGAGGACTCAATGGAGTGGGGCCAGAACTGGAACATCCCCGTGGCTATGAGTCCCAGCAGCACCACAGAGAACAAGGTGATGTAGTAGATACGATGCTTGATCTTCATCCTCGGAATTAGAGCTGGGCCTCGAGAGCTGTACTTACTGGAGGCATACATGGCTCCAGCAACTACAGTCACTACAAACACATAAATGTACATATACAATTCACATACTGAGACAGGGAAGCACCTCCTACAAATAATACCACGTTTAGCTTCTTTGATTCAAACAAGCAATATTCAAATGTGTATGACAAATATCGAATTACAGTAATTAACTAAAGTGTCAATTGATTTAATTACCTGTGTAAATTAATAATGTCATCGGAGTGAGACATTACAGGTTTGGCATTAGGTGGATCAGCTGAGACACAGCTGAGACAGGCTAGCATAGCATCGACACAAGAAAACAAAAACAAACACTAGAAAATTAACTTAACAGATGATGCGCAGTCACAACATCTAACTCACCGTATCTTCTGACAGAGTTGACAAAAACAGCCTGGAAAATCAATTCATTTCAATAAAACAAAGAAGACATCTACATTCCTCTGAACTTAGCCGCCACTTAGCATTAGCATTAGCACCGAACAGGAAGTAGTTCTTCTTCGCGTAAAGTTGCATTTGTGGTAGTTTTCCTCCCCCTACTGGAACATCCCGGAATAACACCACACACAGAAACGCTTGAACAGTGTTTTATTTTATTACAGGCAGGGCAATGGGGGGCAGGGATAAAATACATTCTTTTTGTGGAGCGGGAGGAGAAGGGGAGGTAAACCAGGTAAACATGGACAAGACACAGTTGAATTATTTCCCCCCAAATATAGATCAATTAAATATCTGCCGATAGATTGAATAAATAACTTGAGATGATTTGTCTATAGGTCTTTACTGTTCTCTTATGTTTACATAGTTGTTTTCTATATTTATTTGTTGGAAATATCTTTAAAGACATCTGCATAAATACTTACACACAGAGAATGGTGCTGTACACATGGTGAAAATACTTTAGTGCTTTCTTTCAGCAGTACTTCATATAATACTATATGTAAGTAAAGCCTCTTAAGATATGAAACGTGTGGCCTAACTTTAATAAATGTAGTGAAATTACAGGAAGTGGCAGCATGACTGGAGTAATTTCAGGCTGTAAACTGGAACAGTCCACTGTGACAAACCACAGCAAATCAGTTCCAAACAAAAACCTGTGTTGATTACTCTTGGCATTGGTTTGGTGGTGGCACTGCACCATAGGTCAATGTCTGCAATCTGCATTTCTTGTCACTATGACATTTTGTTATAAAAGAGAATGAGGATATTGTCACCATGCCATTGCAAAATCTTAAATAAATATTTGCTCAAAAGGAAAAAAAAAGCTGATACAGTGGTGTCCATCAAGTGAGATATAAACCACCGACTTAAAAACAATCTGTTGCAAGAGTAATAAGGATAATAATACCACCAAATATAGCAATAAAAGTGATAACAATATAAACAGTAATAAATAATGCAAAGTCAGATGTCCAGAGTGGTGTGCTGGATTGTATGTGACATGCTTAAAAGTGGCATGCCTGTAAAGTTTTCTTCTGTAGTCCTTCCTGAATGTTGGACATGAATCAGATTAAAGGGAAGCAGATGCTTTGACATCCAGAGCACCTTATAAACAAGAAGAACCATCTCTGATGATGATTTTCAATGCCTTCCAAAAGCTTATATAATTTCACTGCATGATCATTGTGGCCCAAGGACAAGACCAGCCATGCTACTGAAATGCATAACTCATGCGGACGCAGCCCCTGGCACATTGTGGATAGCTACCTAGTTTCAAAAGTTTGGCCAGTCATTTTGTGTTTGTTTTTTGGCCAAGCAGCAAAGACCCCAGGTGAGGAGCTGTGGTGTGAAATTATCAGGTTGGAACAGTGTCGGAACATACAGAATGACCATGGGGAAAGAAATATAAAGTAACTTCCATAATATGTGCAGCAGCACTTAAATAAAGCAATATTTATATACATATACAAAATTACATCTTATAAATACATTTGGCAATACATGTATTATTTTTTTGGCAAAATAAAAGGGGTTAGCAAGATGAAATGTGCAAGAGTATTCAATGTCAATCTAAGTGTCTTAGAGACAATTTCTCTTGAAAAAAAAAACAAAAAAAAAGAATAAACTTTCATGCACTACCAAGAGTAACCAAAATACTCAAATAAACATCCATTGGTGTCAGTAATAACTGGTCACAATCACTAAATTTTAAGACACATGAATTCTCACCAATAAAACACACTTACTTTTGTTTGTCAAAGTCAAGACCTGAGGATCCTTTTGCAATGTCTTCTGTTTGTAGACACAAACTTGTCCTTCATCACATTTCTGATATTGACAACAAAATAAAATCTGGAGAAATCCTGTAGCTGATCAGGGTAGAGGAAGTTGATGTGCCCATGATAACCTCGAAGGCAGGGCTTCTTAACCTTTATGACCTTGAGACCAAACTTTGTTCAACACAAAGTAACCTGGGGTTGATTCACATATGAACTATATTATGTATTATATTATTTTTGTGATCCTCAAGGTGGTGCTCACGGCCCCACCGTGGGTGTGGTTAAGAATCACTGCTCTAATGAGTATATTTCCCCTGTGTAGATAAATAACTATTCTTTCCCTTTAATGAATTAAAAACATAGTATATTTGACGTTGTCCCTTTGTGGGCGACATCACATTCTTTTGGAATGGTCTTAAGAAGCTACAGTTATCTATATTCACCCAAAAGCAGCACAGCCCCCTGGCATGCAGAGAGAGGTATCATTTTCCAAACATTGCAATAGTGAGAAAATGCTATCAACATGTCCACTGAATATTCCTGAACAATGTATAGTTTGTGAGTTGTAATGTCAAGTTCTGTCATCTCTGATGGGTGACTGCATTCCAAAGCATGCACATGTGATATGTTATCAACGTTTCAATGACTGCATCACACAAGTATTAGGCCTCCCACTACACCATAGACGATAGTGTGTTATCCTCTGGACAGTGGCAGGGCGAGGATATTCGAAGAGGGTGTATGGCTGTTGGGGCGCCCTCTGCTGGAGACAGGTCATTGAGCTCTTCTGACGATGACAAAGGGAAAGAGGGAGATAGAGAGATGCCTGATGAAGGGTCAGCAGATCCAGCAAAAGTGCGAGGGGGTTTGGGGACCAGGTTTGGCTCTAGTGTGGCTCTGGCTAAAAGCTGTTTGTCATCCAATGACTGTCCATCTCCCAAACATTCGCCCCGGCCATACGAGCCCCTGCCCGACTCTGACTCTCCATCAGAAAGGTCTAGAGGAGGTGAGCTGCTGCCATCCAGCCTGAACAGAGAGTCCAAGTACTGGGCAAACTCCAGCACCGCCTGACTTGTGTTTCCATTGGACAGTTGAGACGACTGTCTAGAAGCTGCTCCATTGGTCTTAGCTGTTCCTTCCAAGTCCCAGCCTCTCTTTTCTCCATCCAAAGGTCTCGAATGAACGTGAGGACTCATGGGAGGAGGTGTGCTCCCAGGACTGTAGACACCGGGGATTTGTTGGTACTCCCCATCAGGAAGCATCACATTGGTGTTTCGCTCTGCCTTGAAAGGCGGAGGCTGGACACTCTGGTTTAGAAAAGTTGGAGAGTGGTGTCCACTGTAGCGTGGAGTGGCTGGGGACAGTCGCATGGGGTAATCAGGAGTCAATGAAGATTCACGATTGGGTGTAAAGAAGGGCCCGACCTCACCAAGATGCTCTGGCGTGGCCTGGCAGAGAGAGTCAGCAGCAAGTAGTTCAGTCCGAGAGCTCAGAGAGGGGTTCTCCTCTGGGATGGGGGCGTCTAAAGGAAATGGCAGGCTGCCCAACATGGGAGACCCCCTGAATGCAGCCGAGGAGCGTCGAGAGTCCAGACTGTACAGGGACTCTGCGTCAGACAGACTCTCCATGACCGCCAGAGGAGCTTTACGATCCCTCAGCTCCACCGTGAGGCGCTCCCGAGCTCCACGTAACACCACAGGCACCGGAGGGGGAGGGCATTCAGAGAAACCATCCAGTGATATTTCTGACTGGGCAACAGAACTAGACAAAAGGGAAAAAAGGGGCAATAGTGACCAGGAAAATGGGTAAATGTGTTTCAAGACACATTTAAAACGATAGGTTGAGAAAACTTTAAAGGTTTAAAGAGGAGAAAATAATGAATAGTGTTAGTATGTAAAACAATAGTCACCTAAAAACTAACCACCACCACAAGTGAACACAGTAGAAAACACAGACTACAACCCTAAGGGTGTGATAAAGTGCTCAGAGCACTGCTTAAACAGACGAGGGTCTATTCTACTTGAACCATGACGTAGAGGAGTTTACACTGACTTTGGACAGGGGCTAAACCAGTGAGGACGAAGAGGGAACTCAATACTACCATATGTAGTAACCATTCTGTAGCCAGACAGCGTGCATGCGTGCATGAGAGAGGAATACATTATGCAAAATTAGTAATGACATGCTTTGCTTACCGTAACAAGGGTTTTTGTCTTTTTTTGTAACCATAAGGAACAGACATAACAATGATTTTGAAAAAAAAACAAAAAAAAAAAAACAATAAAGTTGTAATTAGTGGCAATTGCAGTAAGCAGTTAGTGCAAAGTTAATGGCTGAATCCTACTGCTGCTGAGCAGTAATTTGAAGAATGATTAAGCATGAGTAAGATGAACACAAACACTCAGTGTGAGTTGTACTAACCGGACACTGCTGTTCCTGCGGTGGTGGGGGGCCGGGGTGGGCTGCTCCGAGGTGGTGGTCGCGTCCATGAAGACGGTCTCTGGGTTCAGATCCACCTCTGTGGGGCTCACCATGATTTTAGCAGCTGACAGCAGAGCGGTTTTCCCTTTGTTGTAGTTTTCCAGCACCTGTTTTTAAAGACAAAGTGTACGGCAATACAAAATGTGAATTTGTAAAATGACCAGCAATAGACTGAGTAAGAGAGGACATTACATATTTTTCTCATAAAAAAATATTTTAAAAAGCTTTTTGTCTAAGACAATAGAAGAAAAACACTGGAAGGGCTTAAACCGACTTTGACAATAATAACACAAAATATAAACAGGTTTGATTTAATTAGTAAACAAACTTTATGCAGACAAATGACGTAAAACATTTATACATAAAACAATACTGCTCGACAAATGAACAATGAAATGAAATGTAAAAATGTAAACAGAAAGGTTTAGTATGTTAAACACAAACTGGTGTAGGAGCGGGGTGAGGTCATAGGTCATACAATGAGAAACAAATCCAGTAATGAGTGGCAGCCCCTAAATATTTGGCACAAACGCAACAGTCAGTGGTACAGTCAGAACATTACACATACAGAGCATCCTCACAATGAGACATGATGAAAATAATACTTGAAAATGAAAACCAGGCTGTTTTTTCATGTGCATGTTATACATTCAAGTCTGTTAGAGGCAAATAACATTTAAACTCAAGACAAGGTCTTGTAGTAAAAAAGCATTTATAAATGGCATTTAAAAAATGAGTTTCAAATGTTAAGACTGTTATTAGGTATCATTATTAAGGAACGATTAAAAAAGCAGAGAATATGTAGACTGTGACCACACCAAAGTCCTAAAACGGAGCAGGCTGAAGGAAAGACACGTTCAGTGGAACTTTGGAAGAAACTGGGTTACTATGGAAACATTGTGAATACAAAGAAAATGTGTGAGCACAAAGCGTGGGGTTGGTACGTCCACATCTCAGAAAACCCAAAGCTGTAAAAGAATGGAAACTAAGCCAAGGGATAAATGTAATTTTTAAGATTTTCACAAGATTAGATTTTTGCCCCCTTCTCCACCAATAATGTCATTAAAAAGGGGCTGTTTTATTTCAGTGGGGCATTAACTGCTAAAACTTAGAATATTTAGATCACCACCTTTTGTTGCTTTGAAAATGCTATATATGCCGAAAACAACATATTAACACGATTAACACAAACGTTTCACTTTTGTTTCTGGCCTCCCTTTGCTCTCCGCCCAAAATCACTCCCCCTTCAGAGAGTTATCACGACACAATCAACATGTATCCAGCTAATGAACGTACTGCACGTATCAGGTTTGTGGAGTTGTTGTGCAGTTTTATATCATACTTTTGTATATTTACAGAGAATTGTCATGTGGGAACATGGATGACTTAGACTTGTTGGTGAAGCATTGCACAGAATCTTACAACTAACCATAAAGAGTCTGAATAGTGCCCAGGAGAGAAACATGCATGAATGACATGGATGACATTTAAAAGCTCTTCAGACATGTTTTTGATGAAGGAACAACATTATAACATGGTAGATAGCTAAAAAAAAATTTTGCATAATATCCCTCTTTAAATACACCACAACCCGTGGTTACTTTCCTTTTACATATTTACAGTCATAGACACCTCTGTGCTTTGTTGTTTTGTTTTTTTTTTGTCTTTTTGTCTCTTAATCATCTCACTTTAGTTTCTTTCCAATAAAGTAATGTGCACAGTTTTCTAGAGAGGCATTAGGTCTATTACAAGTCTAATCTGGTTTAAAAAGGCCTTGGAGATGGGGCGATTTCATTACAGGGTTCATTGATTGCTTTAACAGATACAGTTTCAGACAGAGGAAGTGCAGACGCACCACTCTGTTGGGCAGGGTTATTCTGGGGCTGAGGGCACGTGGCATTCTCCTCAAAAAACAGTACGTCTTGAATCAGAGGGACAGAGTTAGGGTCAGTCTCTTTGAGAGGGGAATTACAGCACACATTTGTACTGGTGGGAGAAGCCGCGTCACTGGAAACAGAGTTTATCTGGGTTTGAGACAGCACAAGTACAGCTGTACTGTAGACCGGCTCTGCTTCCTCTGCCTCCAGGTTATCCTGCTCAGACAGGGGACTAAATGGTTCCAGTACCTGCAGAAACATCATATCAATCACACAACAGCCTAACACATAAACACTGCATAAGCTTTTATTATACTTAACAAATCAAGTTAATATGAAGACAGACTGTGGCAGCTTTACTCCCAAGCCACATAAAAGTGCTCTCCCCAAAGTAGCTCCATGACATGCAAACATATACATTAAAAGATCTGTTATGTGAACACAATTATAAACCATAGTAACAAGAACCAAGAATCACCCAAAATTCAGACATCCATGCCTTTAACCAGAGCGACAGGAGAAGAGGTGTGATTAGGTTTGGTGTTATTTCTGGACCCCGTGCATTCAAAACAAAACACAAACCTCCAAACCCATTCTTCAAAAACACAATAGGACCTTATTTAAACAACTGATAATTCACTAACATCATTATGAACAATTGTACACAATACACTTAGTAACACAACAGTAATCTGTAGAAATATTGAAAAGCATTTGAGACGACAGAGGCCAAAAGGTGCACACATTGAGAGAGAAATACTCAGATACATGCACATAAACACTGACCTTATTAAGCCCCTCCATGACCATGTGGGGCATGTGTTCGTTAAGCATGGCAGGTGATATGATGACCTCATCAAACGCCTTGTTGTCCCCCCACAGAGCAGAGTACGTGGGCTCCTCTTGGCCACAGCTGCAGGAGGAAAAGGGAAGCAAATGTCAATGATTCTATTAACAAGAACTGAAAATGCTCAAAACATGCAACCTGCAAATGTGACTGTTCTGTGAAAGTTACGGAAACTTTTAATTTGATCAAAAACTAAAATATTTTACAAAACGATTGAAATAAATTAAATACAACCAATAGTAATAACAAAAAAAATGTGGAAAGGTCATCTAAAATTACATTTTGCTGTTTATTTTAATTGTCTTAGTCAGAACAGAATTCATATATTACACTAGTTGTAAGTGAAAAATCCCTGTGTGACCTATTCCAGAGTGAATCCATGACTACCGCTAACCTGAATGTGCATTCTTCCATCGTGTTTATCTTGTTAACTGTGTATTGTCACAGCTGCGACCAGTGGTGCATTTGCTTTGGACTTTTGGTTTCCCTGCAGCTCAAACACGAGGCTAAATCCTGTGTCCAAACTGAACCAATGGATGATTGATTAAACTCGTGGAATCTGGAATAAATAAATATTTAGATTAGCTCACCATGTCTCCGGGGGATGGTTGTGCACAACATGGATGACCCTGCCGGGAGGGTAGAGGGGGGTGGAGGCTGAAAGGGCAATGCTGAGGTCACTGGGGTGGAGCCACAGGCGACTGCTAGGGGGCGCTGCGGGCTGGGTCTGGGGATCTTCATCCTCCAGGGGAAGCTCTGATTTAGGGATGCATTTGGTGCCGCCAGCGATAATCCTCCACTGAAAAAGCAAAGACATAATTTAAACAGTCATAAAAACTGTGCAAATATATTCATTAATCGAAGTATAAATTATAATAATGATTAGACAAGGCACAAGAACCTGTTGCTCAATACCACTCTTTCACCGTCTTTTTTAAATAACTGTAATAAAATGTTTTTTACATAATCGTGGTCACCTTTGGCTTGTTACTTTTCTGCAGTACTTCCAGAAGATGGCGCCTAAAACCCTCCAGCTGAGAGAGCCCCAGTCTACAGAAAAGACACATTTACCATCACGAGATAAAATAATCAAAGAAATAAAATAGATTTAAGTGATACCTTGGTACCAAGTCTTTTCCCAACACCACAGAAGTGACAAACTGTTTAGAGTACTCCATGGCATCCTCACTGCAAAAATAAAACTTCAAATCATTAATATCACAGGGAAGTGTTTTTGTAGGTTTCATGATCATGTTTCTCTATAATGAGAATCAGTTTTTTCAAAGGCAAAACTTTGAGTACAGTTCATTATTGCAGGTTGTAACATTTCTAAAGGTGAAATAATATTGTCTTTTCTATTTTTGCAGAGCTTATCTGCCGCTTCCCCCAACGGAGTTGTTAAGTTGTAACTTCCTTCAATTCAAATATCACATAATCCTCTTCAGAGGAAATACAATTACAGCAGTTAATAGTTAATACTCATAAATGTTAACATTTGCATTTGTATCAGTGAACCAGGAGCAAAGTGCCATTAGCCTGACCTGAGAAGGCCACCGGGCGGAGAGTAGGAGTAGCAGTGAAGAGTGGGATACTGGGGTCTGAGCAGGAAGGAGAGGATGGCTGCAGTCCCTGCTCCAAGAGAGTGTCCAACAATAACCAGCCCGTAGTGCATGGTGCCTTTGTTCTGTAACAGCAAAGACCAATGTCATAGTAAAAAACGTGGAAAAAAAAAGAAAAATGGTGCATAATATAACAATAATTAACATTTAAATACAAACGCATTAATCAGCCTGCCAATCTAAAAACAGTCTGTTGAGTCACGTACCAGGTCCCTTCCAAAAGCCTGTGACAGGATCATTTCCTGTTCCAGTTTCTTCTTGATGTACTCAGCTGAGTAAACCATTCCCTGTGAAAAGTGAAGAGGAAGATGAGAAATGAATGGTGACGGGAAGTGAAAACCATTCATCTTATGTTAACATATCCACAGCTTCATTTTGTTTAGGACTGTCATGATTCTTGGGAGTCCTGCTTAATTTTACTTTTAATATCGACACAATAATCTGACGCTGGTCCGTCTAACCTTGTGTCCGAGCCACGTCCCATGTTGTTCCTCCACAGGCAGCCGCTCCGAGTCTCCAGTCAGATCAGTCAAGGCGTCCTGAGCAGCAAGAGTGAATAAGTGAAAATGCCCAAAGTTCATACGTATTTATGTTTTTCCCAAATATGAAACAGTGAGGCAATTATGTTCAAAAGATTTAATTATTAGTACAAGGCTGCACTGACAGTTGGTTTGAGCCCAGTTTAATTCTGATGTGGACATGATTAGGTCCTGTTCTAGTTCTAGTTCTAGTCCATGTTTAGTTCCAGGTTTAAGTCCTAGTTTAGTCACAGTTTTAATGTGGTTTGCAAACATGAATCTGTCCTTAAGAATACTTCTCCTAAACAGCTGTAGCAATAATATTCTTATAACACCAAGCTAATCATGTATTAAATATTTTCACAATATATGGTAATTTGCACAAGGAGCTTAAATAACTAAACAATAACGCACATTTTTATTTCAATTAGACACGGTTTGAAGGGAAAAGCATATGTGTATTAAAGAAATGTACCTTGGGTGAAAGGGTTCCTCTGATACTGATGACCACCTTCTTTTTCCCGTGATCCACTGCCACGAAAAATGGCGTTTCGTAAACCTGTGAACATTGGATAGAGAAGGTGGAGTTGAATTACATACCACAGTGCCGTCAGGTGTTTGTCTCAGATGTTCGTACTATCTTCAGGAAAAACATATTTCTATTATTTAAACTTATAAATGCAAAATGACTTGATGTAAAGAGCATTTATTGATTGACATTGCCGTGTGTATCTTATTGTACGAGTCAAGGCAAGGTCAGATATCACAAGAGTTTGATTGCAATAACCAACACGAGTACGTAATATCCTTCAGTGTATATAATGTGCACATACAAACATAAAAATATAACATCAAGTTTATTTAGTTTGGTTTGTTGTGACAGTGTTTTGGACAAGTCTTGAAAACTTGCATTTGTTGTTGCCCTGCTCTTTTTCACTTTTCTTTCTACACTTTCCACTTCTTGCATTTTCTAGTTTAAATAACCTGTTAACAATGACTCAACTTTCACACCAACTAATTGCCAATTTTCCTGAGCAACTATAGCCCTAACACCTCTGAGCTCTCATTAAGCGGCCGTCACAAACTCACCGCATCATGGCAGGAAGTGTAGACAATGTGGACCTGCTTAAGATCCCTGTCCAGGAAGTGTCTGCGGATCGCCAGGACGTTACAGCCGCAGCAATTGTCCTCTTCCACTGTCACGGACTGAGACAAGCGAGAGCCAGACACTGAAGTGCAGCTGCCAAACAAAGGGGAAATTAGGACAGATAAACCAAAATTACACTCATTAAATCTCGTGCGATATGATGATTATGTGCAAAATTATCATGTTAGTTGTGTGTTTATGTGGGCAGCTGTGTGCGTCTTGTTGTCGTTTTCACGGCACGGAAATGGTTTTTGTAAATTAAAAGTTTTATTATTCATTATTCTGTTTAGGAGCTTTTTTTTTTGTCTGTTTTTGTACTACTCTGATGTTGCTACAAAAGTCAAAGATGATTCAAAAATGTACTATAAATTCAGATTTTTTTTTAATATATTTTGAATTTACTGTGAAATGCTTTATATTTTAAATTAATGTACTATTATTAGATCTGTCACAGCAACAAATTTTGAAGGATGATATATTCCTACACAGATTTACTCCCAAAAACAATATTGAAACTACTTTATCCAACAATAATGCAAGATAATCGCAGTAAACCTATTTTGAAATATACTGCAACATTAAAAGGAATGACTTGCAACACATAAATTGCAGAATGAAGCAATAATTTGTATTGTATCATAACAAAAACACCCAAAATGTCTCTATTTTTGCAAAGAAACTGTGCACACGATTAACACTGAGCCCCAAAATATACTGTTCCAGCTTTTATATATTGAACGATATAGTAATTATTGTGCTAGGCTTGATTATTTTTTATTAATTGACAATATAATACAGCTGTTATGACATGTTTCAACTGGTATATTTGAAAAGATCGCAAATATTTTCATAGCAACTTGGAAATGTACACTCTACAAAGACCAGAAGGGCTTACACGCCTATTAGTAAACAGAGAGCTAGAGGATCCGGTGATTGATAACATCTCCAGGGATAACTACTTGGCAAGTGGAAGCGCATGTGAAATCTGATCTTTATTGGAGATGCTACATAGCTGGACGGACAGGGAAAAGCTAAACAAAGTGTGTGGGGTGTACGGTGTTGCTTACGGGCAGGAGCTGGCGAGGCGGCACAACCCACAGGCTGGCTTCCTCATCAGGTACATGGGCCAACCGTACGCAGCGAGTGCAAACAGCATGTAATAGCACACCTCTTTGTACATGTTCATCTCGCCCTACGATAAGGAAATACGAACATCAACAACCACAGCAAGAAGCTCTGGGTGCGACTGCGTAACAAAATCAGATAACGAGCATAATTAGATCTGATTTTTGATGCGTTTACGTGCACAAAAGTCGTCTAAATCTTCAAAAACACCTGGTGACAATGTAATGTAATGGAGTAAAATAATGTTGTATTTGGAGGACGAAGTAAAATGAGTCAACTCCTTCTTTAACACTTCCTCTCCTTGTGTGAACATTCAGAGTGAAATCCGATTACTCATGTTATGGGAATCTGTCTACATGACTATTTCTGAGAACGCCAGAAATCAGATAACAAACTGTTAAATGTAACTGCATGAAGCGTCAAAAAGTAGTACTCTGAAACCAAAAGTGTTGTATGAAAAGGTCCTACATTGCACAAACATAACCCTCGTGCACTTTAAGAAATGTTAAAATATCATTACCTCATCAAAAACATCCCCAGAGTTGTGTTTTTTGTTTAATTCACACAGTTTTCAAGTGAAGAGCTACAAGGTGGAACAGTGTGTTTTCAGTTTGAGCGAAGAAGAACTCCTTAAATATGCAGAGTTTGTGTGTTAAGTCATGTGTGAATGAAACAAAACAGAACTCCAGGTCTGTTTTTGATGAGGAAATATTACAACATCGATCAGAAAATAGCGTAATATGGGCGGTTTAAGAGAACACAAACTTACAGAATTCTTAAGGTCAAGGTATCGAGTGTTACGAGTCACAGGCATCCCAGAAAGAAAGGCTATAATGTCGTTGTTGGCCTGTAAAAAACAGCATTTACATATGATACAGTAAGCTTTTTAACGATGGACTAAACAGTGAAATTATTAATAAGAGTCTACCTGGTCCAAGATTGCAGACCTCTTCGATCTTTGTCTCTGGCGGAGTAGAACCAAACCGGCAATAATATCACTAGGCACAATGTCTAGATCTCTGAAAAACTCTGCGAAAAGGCTGGCCACTTCAGAGTAGGCATCCTAAAGGGAACGCAGTCACATATCACCACATTTGTACCACCACTTGAACCACGATACTGTACGATAATGCTGAAATATTCAAGTTAAAATTCTGTTGCAAGGCTTTGGTCTGAACATCGAGTCCTCATCAAATCGGACGGAAAATTGACTCAGTTTAAAGACAAGCTGTTTAATATTCAGAACAGTGTGTTACATTCAGTCAGGGGAAAATACATAGATTTTCAGTCATTTCATTGACTTATCTGATAATTCATATTCTTATCAGCAAATGAGAAACTAAATTACATTTTAAACACTCACCGACTGCGTGTCTTGGGCTCTTGTACAGCACATGAAAAACTTTAATCTCCGACTCCAGCTGCTGGCTTGGCCTTCTTCAAGTCGGTGTCTAAAAAAGTACAAGATTAATGGCCGATACTACACCATTTGAAGCGCCACAGGAGATAAATCATGTTTCTTGGCTTGAGACAATTTTCCCATCTAAAGTAATAGATACCTGAGTGTATATGTTGTGAGGTTCCGTTGTCGTCTCCGAGTTGCTTTGAGCTTGACAAATGTCCGACCCGTAGGGTCAAAGGTGCACATAAGAGTGATGCAGACGCTGAGGATCACGAGCCAATTACATGCAACTATACCTGTGCAGAAATAAAAAAGACAGAAATATAAGCAACAATCTAAATACCAAGATTACAATTTTCTATTATTATTTGCTATTTATTATCACCTAAGGCGAGATTTTTGGCTGTGACATCAGAGCATGGCTGATAATATTGAACAAGCCAAGCAATTCCAACCACAGCGTAAACCAGCTCCACCAACAGAATGGCTAAAGGAAGGAAAGACAACAGGTCAAAAGTGATCATACAGTGTGAATACATTATGCTGACAGATAATCTACTCAAAATTAGTCTTAAAAATAAAAAATAAACATATCTATACAGTTGTCCCTCACTATATCACGTTCACCTTTCGCAGTCTTGCTGTTTTGTGCGTGTGTTTAGTGCAATTTTTTTACAGTGTATGAGCACGCACTGTGTTCTGCGTCCTGATTGGCTGAGGGACTGTAGATAGACACGACAGCGGAGCGACGCCAGGACGGAGAGGAACTGTGAAATATGCAAGTCACTATTAATGAATTAAACACGAGAGGAAATGTGAGAAAACGCCTGTGTGAGAAAAGTGTATAAAGTGTGTGGTGAGGGGTTTTACAGCCTTAAAACATATATAATAATTCTAAAAAATAAAGCTGATACTTTGCTGATTTCGCCTATTGCGGGTTATTTTTGGAACGAAACCCCCGCGATAAATGAGGGACTGCTGTATCTTATATAAATATAAATAGATTAAAATATCCAGAGTGTTTTGAACCTTACCAAGTCGTATATAGAGGACATACTGTACAGCTTCCCTGGGCTGTGTGTACAGTATGCTGCCTCTCATGCTTAACCACATGATGGCGCTCTCACAGATGAGACAGCTGACCAGGATGCCCAAGTATCCCCGGCCATGGTCCACCAGTGTCACGGAGCAGGACTGGTCTGAGCCGTACGGGAGGCCGAACAGAACCACCGACAGAACCACCAGCCTACACACCCAACGAGAAGGAATGCACATGGGGGGATTAAAATAAATATGTAAAATCAATAACATGACAGAGGCGTGACTCACCAGATGCAGTGTAGAAGAAAGAGGAAGAGGGCGGGCAGCACCAGGTCATCACTGCCGACTGACCAGCGCCGCCGGAACATCACCATCCCAGGCATCACTGCCCTGAGGGAGCGAAGGAAGAGGAGAAAAACACGTTATTTTAACAATACAGGGGAATACCAGCAGGTTAAACTGGAACTGTCTCTGTGGAAAATAATTAGGCTGAGTATAAATTCCACAGTGAAGCAGCAACCACAATAATGAGTCTGAAGGTAAGACACTGTAAAACAACGCGAGGAGAGGGGCCTACAGAAATGAACCATCTTTAAAAATAGTCCCACATTAACCATGAGTCATTATAAAAAAGGCTGGTTTCTGCCACTCTGTTCATTCAGTGTAAGTTTAGAGGGAGCCTCTGGGCTGAACTGAAATAAACTGGACAGAGTCAGAGCAGCAGGACTCAGACAGTGGGACACAGCCACAGGGAGCTGTGTTCGGGCTGAGGCAGCCTCTGTGGGCTGCTGCTGCTCCTTAACGCTGGGACTTTTTAACTTGAAATAGTAAATGGTCACATTTTTGTCTGACACTAGAAAATAACTAAATGACTGAATATGTTTGTTTTATCACCCAATAATTACTATGCACTGCCCAGTGACTGGACCCTAGATGCCCTTTGTCCTGATCCTGTTCTGTGGACCTGGATCCTCCCGTCCCTCACCTGGCTGACGACTCTCCCCTGGACGACCCTGGATGAGCCGCCCTCTGTCCTTAGTCTTGAGTAAACTCTGACTCTACAGATGAACTTTATCTACAAATGCATTAGTCCTGAACACATTTGTAGCCTGCCAGTCCCTGGGAGTGCACCTCTCCTTCACTGTGGTTCTCCACAAGGTTTCTGTTTTTTTTCACTGTTTTTTGTTTTGTTTTTGTTTTCCCCTTGTCAAGAAGGAGGGTCTAAGGACAGGGGATGTTCTGGGACAGTTGGGCAGATTAACCAGTATTCATAGAAAACAGGCACATGCAGGTCTTTTCTAACTTTCTGTTGGTTGAATCTATGATCTTGTCAAACCCTCAGAGGCACCTGCTGTTGTGATTTTGGGCTTTACATAAAATAAACTGAATTGAACTTATCAGTGACACATTTGTATTTAAGCCTGTACATTACAGTAGGCCTAGTTTCTGTGCGCTCACGCAGACTGATCAAGTACAGCCAAGTACAACAAAGCACAACAGAAGTGCAAATTAATATATTATTTTCTTTTGGCATTGTGAGCTGTAGTCACACTTCTGTTTCCCAACACTTCGCTTGTTACCACAGCACATTTAGCTGTTAACAAAAAAAAAAGTGCCATAATTAATGTGCAGATAATATACATTACAGCTCACTCAGTGAGATATCACTGTCCACGTAGAGCGGCCGATATTGACAAAAAAGTAGAGCTCTCAGCAGAGGTGACCATAAAGAAGCACATTATCTGCACATTAAACTCAGCTTTAAACTGTAAAACATATTTAGGACTCTTTTTAAAGTTCACAGAGGATATCAGTGCAGTGCTTGTGTTTACGATAGTGGCATGCTAATGTGGCTAAGTGGCACTACTAATGAATCACTTGTGCATTATTGTAATCGAGCAGGTTTAGGGCTTTTAAAGGAGCCATGTCCATATCGGTGAGTGTGACTGTGGTAAATGTAAGACAACACTCACTCTTATGTTAACAGTGGCTCTTTAGCAGTTAGTCTTTAGACTGAGCTTCCTGGTAAATATTAAAGCCAGATTCTTATCTAAATAAATTATATTAAAATGATACTACAGTGATTTCAGTAGAAATGTAAAACAGACTCAACCAAATGTTCCAAGATGAAAACATATCTATACTATGAATGAAACAATTAGATTTAACAATATAATCAAATCTCTTTTTAAAAAAAGTCTGGTATCAGTACTCAGTATTGGCGAGTACTCATAATGAAGTAGTCATACTCCTTGCATCCCGGTGCCACGGACAATGAGAACATTAGTTGATCGTGGCACCTGTGGTCTGTTCAGACCCTCTTCATGTTCGGTGTGGGGTTTTTCATTCAAGTGTAAATTGTGGCAATCTGTGGGTCGCCTTGTGTCCAGAAACAAAAGATACTTTCATTTCATAAAATCTAAATCAAGCTGCCTGAAGCAAAGTGACAAAAGTGGACTTTTGTACAGTACGTGTAAGAGGTTTTGTACTGAACATTATTCTCTGTTTCTACTGGCCATTATATAAGAAGGTGATACTGTTTGTCCTGTGTTTGTTTCAACCAAAAATAATGTATGTATAGTATCTCAACATGAAGGTTTTTATATAATAAAAGAACAAACCACGCAGCACGTCTGAGAGTTAAACTGGATGGATGTTTACACTGTGCCTCTAACTAAAGTTTATATAATGTGGAGCCAACAGCCTGAAGATGTTGAGAATGTAACTCAGTGGTGAAACATTTCAGTGCCCAGTGCAACAGCCAAACGGATCTCTCCTCACACACATCACAAACATCACACACATCACACACATCGCACACATCACACACATCACACACATCACACACACATCGCACACATCTTAAGTTTGTTTTAAACATCAAGTAAACATAATAAGTCACGTATTAAACAACGACCTGCAGTTTTAACACACGATTATACACGCGCAGAGTCACACAAACTGCACAATGCACAGCTCAAAGTTGTTTAAAGTGTTTATACCACGGCCACAAACTGAAATGTCTCACGTGTGAAAAGCCACTTCACCGTCTGTAAACGCCTCAAAGATTTTTATTTCTGTTTGGAATTCTCGTTGAGCATGTTAAAACCACATAACGCACAGCTCCTTATTGCTTAATACTTATACATTCTTAAAAGCCATAACAAGACTTCATATAAATGCTGAAAAAAACCCTAATTTCCGCAATACCAGCTGGTAGTGCCACATTTACAAGCTACATACAAACTATATGGCTGCAGAGTTTGGGTTTGTCTGGAAACGACTCCTTCAAAAATAAAACCAACATCACTTATAATACATTATCTTAATATAAATACGTCCGTCCACATCACACCTTGAATACTGCACTGTAATATCAGATGGGGTCAGTTCATTTTCAATGCAGTGACAGTTTTCCTTCAACCAAAGCAACAGTAGCAGGTGGTTTGAGTCGCTTTCACACCTTCAGCCAAGCAGCACAGACAAAGCCATAAAAATGAGTTGTGGTAGTGTTTATTTGGATGATGAACTAGTTTTCTTACAGCCCTCCAACTGTGGTTTGTTTGACACTCCATAAAAATGAATGTTTTTCCATGAACATGACTCAAAAGACGGGAAAAATTAAACAAAGACAAAAAGCCACAGTTAAATACAGTTTGGTTTTTTTTGCCTCGATCGTGTCTGAAAAATCTTCAGATACAAGTCCGTCTTTTTATAACACAATATTTAGTACGTAAACCCAAAAGAAACGTGCTAAGGTTGTATTTAAACGTAATAATCAAGGTTTAAAAGGTCCTATATTACCCAAAATTTAATCTTGAGTGTTTAGTCATGTTGAATGTTGTTACCTCATTAAAAACAGACCTGGAGTTGAGTTTTGTTTCATTCACACGTGTTCGACTGACCCTTTATTATTAGTTTATCTGCATCTCCAAAGCTCAAAATGCTCCGTTTCACCTTGTGATGTCACGTGGTGGTGGTTTTTCAAGTTTCAAGTAGAGATCTTGCAATTCCAGTGTTGATAATATCCAAATTTCTAGTGATTCTAGTGACATGGAAGGTGTTTTCTGTTTGAGACGAGAGCTCAGAAGTCTAAATATGCAGGGTGTGTGCGTTATTAACATTTTGCATAACTTCCGCAATACAAAATTACTGACATTTTGATAATCTGTCCATTGTTCATTAAGCATAACGATACAGTGGTCAACTCCATAAGCCAATAAGCCTCTTCCGCTTACAAAGAAACACATTGTTGCTAAAAACTCTTCAATAAAAGTGCGATATTGTTCAGTATACAGGGAGCTAAACTGACAATGGGGATTTCTTCTGTCGTTTTTTCCTCATTTTTTGTGGCAACGCAACAAAGCAAAGAGAAGCAGGGACATGTGAACGGCTGCATGTGACTCACAGCGCCTTGTAAAACACTTTCTGGGTTGAAGTAAAGAGGGCAGTGAAAAGGAGGGAGGAGACACAAACCGCTACCCCATAAAAGCTCATTTGGGCTGCAGCAATCAGGCCAGTCAAATCAAGCATATCTCTCTACATTAGAAAACACTACAGACGGCAACGCTGGGGACTCTTATCAGCGCTCTGCTCCAGGGCTGTTGCTACGACAAGGCTCAGCTCCCCAAAGAGATAACATAAGTGGAGCAAAATATTAAGACACTAATGATGGAAAATAGATTTATAATTTAAACTGAAACCGTCCTGCAAAGTAGCTTATTAGATTTGTCGACTCTTAATGTCTTGTTGCGATGGAACTGATTCAGAGGGTTACTCAAGCAGATTAAAAGCCGTTATCCATCTATTTGCTATGACCAGGATGAAGAACGCTACCTGGATTGTTGTGTTGTGATTTGTTGCAGAGCTGAACAAACAAATGATTATTTTGCTCATCAATAGATCTAGAAATTCTGCTCTTCAACTGATCAATTCGTCTTTAGGTCACAAAAGGCCTGTGGATATGAGAGAGTTTTACTAAATTTGACCCAAATGAAACTAAAGTGATGTCGCTTGAGGACATTTCAATAGAGGATGCTGACATGTTTTGTGTTGATGCATTTCCTGCTCTGTCTGAGTCATAAAACCTCTTCTCTCATCACATCACATGCTTTGGAGTCTGTGTATAGTTTGAACAAGTTGAAATCATCAGCAACTATTAGTACTCAGTCTGTTGCAAACTGCTTCAGGTCTGTTAACCCGTCCCAGACCTGGATAAATTTAGACGATGTAGCTAGACGTAAATATGACAAATACAATAAGGACACAGCAAAAGCCTTAAAATAACAATAATAAATCTCCTAATACAGTGGAGAGAGGTGTAATGTAATGACAGACATAAGACGACAGGAGCTAAGAAAACTGGCAGAACATCTTACCCCATCTGCTCACATAATGTCGTTCATCCTTTCATTAACACTAAGAATATCATTAGATAATAGCGACAATATGAACAGTGAGAGGTTATGATATAGATTCATGACACTAATCAATTGACACAAGAGGATTCAACTCTTCTGCACAGCTAATTAGCACGGACGCTATGGATCTGGTTTTAGAGAAGACTACAGCTGTCACCAGCCCCACATCCTCCTGCTAATGGCACTGTCCTCCTCAAGGGCTTTCCCATCCATCACCCCAGGGAGGTCACCGCTCAGACTCTCTGCTCCCAACACAATCACACTGTTTGGACTCTTTACAAGCAACAGTCTGCAGGGGTCTATGGAGAAAGCCTCCATGGTGTAAGATATATTATTAAATGACACGCTCAAAGAGGGATATCACTTACAAGCCAAAAACGTCATCGTTTTTATTTTCCTGACATAAATACAGACAGATTTAGTGAACAGGTATAAAAAAGATTGATTCAGTGATTTATGAAAAATTGTATTTTCATTCACGTGTTTTTAAAGTTGAAAAATGATTACGGGGTAGGTCTAAACAGAAATGCTCAAAGCATTCAAGCCTCACATGCAGAACAATACTTAAACACGGCTGAATCAATCAAAATAAAAGTCTGACAAAGATAATGATGAGGGACCATAATATGATACATTAATATCAATAAATAAAAGATGATTTGACTTAATATGCCCACTTTAAAATAAATGTTTGACAACATAGCTTTCAGAAGAGAAAGAAAGTTTTATAATAATAATAATAATAATAATAATAATAATAATAATAATAATGATGATGGCACTTACAGCCTCTTGAACAGCCTCATCACTCTTCACCTTGCAGATACTGACTCTGTATGACGCTGCGTTACAGAGCCTGACTGAGCTGCATGACAGCAGACTCTAGTGCACAGAGTGACTGAGCCATGCTTTTGTGCTCCACACTGTGGAGGACTTTGTACCAGGCCCAAGCCAGGACCATGTGAGGCCACAACAATGATGTAACAACAATGACAGGGCTCCTGTCTGTCATAATGGCTTTGTCTTTGACAGGGACTTACTGAAACAGTGCAGGGCACAGTGCACACGCTCTCAAACTCACTTCATCTCATAATGGCTTTGGGCTCATACAATCCCCAGACAGGTGAGAAAGTAATGGAATCAAGACCTGATGCACAAACAGGCTGGTCCCGCTGACAGTTTCAGCTCACACACCTCCAGCTGTTTAAAGCAAACAGATACATTTAGGAAATCCTATACTCGACTCGACTGATAATAGATTTGAGGTTAGCCACAAGATTACTCAGATGTTCTTGAAGGTGGGACGTCACAAACAGATACACATGTTTCACTCATTCACTTGAAGCAAAGTGAGCAGTGAGCCAAAGTGTATGTTGAATAGTAATGTCTGTTACACAATAGATGGGAACAAGGAACATTCCACTAAACCTGAAATGCAAAGATCACACAGCTGTAAGGGCCCTAGCACATGCTTAAAAAGTACAGTTTGAAACCTAAAGGTGTTCATGTGGAAGTAAAGATAGACTGACACCTTTTTAACAGTGTCCCCACATACAGTAGTATACTGAAGTATTGTTAAGACATGCTAGACATTCATTCCACGGCTCCTGTTTGTACAGAAGAGGCTCCTGTGCCCCTCCCTCACCCCCTGACTGTTCAGGACAGTGGGAGCTCTCAGTTCAGGTCTTTGGCATGTACCACTTCCTCGGGGTCTCCTCTTATCCCTTTAGTTTCAGTCACTACACTGGACAGCGAGCATCCTAAAGACACAAACACTCTTCCTCTTTATCTTCACACTGTGTTCTTCTGCCCACTCGCTCATTCCGTATTCATGTTTCAAAGCACATATGAAAGGAGCATGTGCATCTGTTTTGTTTTGTTTTTTTGGTGCAGAGGAAACCTACATTTTCTCCTCTAGGCTCCTCTTTTGCCTTTCTGCCCCCTCCTCTTCCTTATTGAGCCAATCCAGATTCTGCTTTGGTTTCGCGTTGCTATCTTTTTTTAGACTGAAAGCCATGTGCCACTCACTCCTACTCTCCCTCTGCCTCTTTCTCCATCTTTTTCTCCCACTGCAACCCACTCAATCCTTTCACCTCATCCCACTCTGCTCCTCTTCTTCACTCCATCTGATTGTATGTGCCTGTGTACATGGGTACTCCTTGTGTTGGGGTGGTAACATATGGGTTCCTGCCAACCTGTCTGAGGTTTACTGCCACAAACCGTGCACACATTTGTCAATTTATCAGCTCCGCTCCTGAAAATAACTGCTGGACTTTTGCCCACACACTGTGTTCATGCGTTGCTGTTAACACTCCTGCACGCCACTTGGTTATATACATCTGTAGAATAACACACACCACAGAACTAGCGGACATTTGTACTAAATAATGAAGTATACTGCATATGATTTTTAATCCTAAAGGCTTTACTGTGAGTGAGTCAAAAGTTCTCTGTCGAAGGTCCAACGTGATCTACTGTCACAATTAGAGCCACTTTATTTAAAAAAAATTTTGAAGGGAAGAAAAATATACTTTAAAATATACAGGAAAAGAAAAAAAAGAAGAAAAAAATAGTAATGTAAATGTAAAAAAATATATATAATAATTTACTCACTTTACTGTTCAATAAATGATGAATGAACTTTATTTTTGGGTTCAATATTTATCGTGTGAACCTTTTCTTTCCACTAGAAACTCAAATAACTGACATAAACTGCAACTATCCTTTATTTTAACAATAATGTTCATTTAGATAAGGGTTTACTGGGATAAACCTGCTTCAGGGGCTCTCGTGTCATAAATGGTCTTCAGTGCCGTCATATATGTGACATTTTAATATAATATCTCTCTCTTTAACATTTATCATCCTGACAGACTTTACATGATACTTTTATTGAATGCTCTGCAAATATTTACTCCACTCTCTCCACATCTGCAGCTCTGTTTACTTTGCAGCTTTAAGTATTTGAGATGCGCTTGAATATTTCCCTTCCTTGATAAGAAAAGCTCCCAGTTTAAATAAAGTTATAACTGGAAATTCAGAGCCAATTATTTTAGAAGCAAATATTATCATTAATTACTTTACTAACATTTTCAACACCGTAGTCTGAAACTGTGTCGAGTTGTATTCAGACATTTTTCCAGACAAATAAGCAACAGCGCCAGGACTCCCATGAGGCTGCGCTTTCCACTCCACTGCTGCCCAATAGGGATAACACCAACTGAAATGTAAACACTCCTGTCGACAATGTTGATGCTGCCTGAGCGAGAACTTCACTGTGAGAATAAAACATAAAAGTCAGGGCTGGAACGGTAAAGCAGAATAGTCACAGATTATCTCAGTAGTCGATTAGTTAACTATTTCACAAACCGTTCACTGTTATCTAGAGTAAAACTGGTTTTAACACGGGCTATTAGCTATAACAACAGATTTTATCACAAACACTGAACAGATTTAAAATGAGATATTATATTTCTAAATATTCTTGCACGTGCGTTCTTGTAAATAATCTAAACCTCAATTTGGGCATATTTTAGATTAAGATGGTGACTTTATTTTAAAACAGTGATTACACTCTTATACATTCATATCTCCACCTGCAGTTATGTAATCAAGTCCTAAACATGTCAATCTTATGGAGGTTAAACAACTTAATAGTGACTTTGTGCATCTGGCAAATAGATCATTTTAATTGGCCTAATAAAACAAACATTAAATAGACACGAGTTTCCAAAGGCCCAGGCTCCACAAAAAAGTCAAGTCTAACAATAAGCTTTGATGAATTAGTCCAACTGTGGGACATTACAATGCTAATAGTTTATGTAATTTCACACGCTGATGTTGCTGGAATAAATTATTCACTGTGAAAATGTGGAGCAGTGAGGAGCCTTATGTTATGTGTTACAGTAGAAACTATTGCAAAGGGAAGATTACGAAAAATGTGCCTCTACCTCAGTTGTTGTGTTAATGAAACTTTGCTGAGGCTCTTTTAAAAATGAGTTTATCAGAAAGTCCCCGTCCTTCTTGATCAAGTGCTAAGAGATGAGGGAAACACCTGGGTTCATGGTTCCTCATTTAGGCCGATAATAACCACAGAGAGGGGGTCTATGAGGAGGAACTGTAAAGACACATAGGAGAAATAAAGAGAGAACTTAAAGAGTGCCAGAGTGTGTGGGATATGAGGTGTTGTAGCGATGTGAGATCAGACTGCTGTCATTAAAACATCATTTCTGATCATGTCCCATGTGAGAAGCAGCCCACTAACTCTGAATCAATCAATGAGCTGCAATGTCCACATCACCCTCGATTACAACAAGGCTTCAGCTGCAATTTGTGCCATTCAAAAGACAAATAAATGTGGTTATCATAAAGGCTAGAGCGCGTTTGGAGAGTCTGACATCATGATACAGTGTTGGCTCGTGCGCACGGGGCAGTGTGCGCCCGGGGGCCACAGAAAAGGCATTGCTCCACAGCCTGGAGTCTGTAGGATAAACCAGCCTGTCCAAGAGGTGGCAGCGCTTATTATACACGAGGTAAAAAGCCGGGTCACCGCTCCCTGTCCTGGAGAGAGGCTAAACAGCTGAGAAGGGACATGTCTCACCTGTGTTTTGGCACTGCCTCGTCGAGAGCCACTGCATCGGTTCCGCTCGCTGTCCCATATCCCCGGGACACTCCTGAGGGCTGCGGGGTGAACGCTCCAAAGCTTCGCGGATAGAATTAGAATATCCGTGCCGTCGTCATTACAACCAGCGGATAAATGTCCCCGCAGATCTCACAGCGCGGCCGTTCCCTCGGTTATGCGCGGACTGTCCTGCACACACGACACATCTCTCCAAACCAGCGTACATTTGAGGTCGTTTCTCCTCCGTGGGGGGGTTTTCTCTTTGCTTTTCCGTACAATTGCAACACGTCGTCGGCTGTGGCACCTCGCTCACTGCCTATGGCTCATTTACCCCCGTCTCCAAAGGCAGGAACACGGCGTGATCATAAATATCCACAGTGATAAGAGTCCTCAGTCCTTCTGCCTCTCAGATTCAGTGAGCCATTCACGTTAAAGACCAGAGGCACGGACAGCAGCTAAACGGCCTCAGAAATTCCCGAGAAAGTGGCCCATCCCCTCAGACATTTCCCCACGGAACAGACGTATCCGTGCGCGCGGATCTGACATTCTCTTCCGTGTTCGGCTGCGCAAAATCTCCCTTGGTTCGCCGGGTTTACGCCATAGACCGTTTACGACGTTCACCTGATTCGTGTTTTTTATAGAAGCCACACACTCCTCGCTCCCGTGGAGAAAGAGCGCCACTGGTGGTTTGTAAAAATCAAGGAACAGGCCAAGTGCTCAGGGAGAACCGTGCTCTGGCTCACAGTGCGTTACATCCTGGACAGTGCGTTAAAGTCTGGACAGTGCGTTATAATCTGGACAGTGTGTAAATAGTTTGGACAGTGCGTTACATCCTGGACAGTGCGTTACATCCTGGACTGTGCGTTACATCCTGGACTGTGCGTTATAATCTGGACAGTGCGTTAAAGTCTGGACAGTGCGTTATAATCTGGACAGTGCGTTAAAGTCTGGACAGTGCGTTATAATCTGGACAGTGCGTTAAAGTCTGGACAGTGCGTTACATCCTGGGCAGTGCGTTACATTCTGGACAGTGCGTTACATTCTGGACAGTGCGTTACATCCCGGACAGTGCGTTATAATCTGGACAGTGCGTTACATCCCGGGCAGTGCGTTACATCCCGGACAGTGCGTTATAATCTGGACAGTGCGTTACATCCCGGGCAGTGCGTTGTAATCTGGACAGTGCGTTACATCCCGGACAGTGCGTTACATCCTGGACAGTGCGTTTTAGTCTGGACAGACTGTGTTGTTTTATTCTGTCACCATATTTAACATATTTATACTTAAAAACAAAATAACAGGTCTTCACTTGGATATTATCTGAATTATTAACCTGCAGAAAACCATGTTTCTGGAGGCTTCCAGAAACGTGGGAAAGTGGTGCAAAAGCAGAGGAAATTAAAATAATTTGTTCTGGGAAAGATAAAGTAGCATAATCAATAAAAAGTTTAGCTATATGTCCATAATACACCTCCATAGACTTGTCTGTTCTCTACAACTCCACTCTTAGGCTTTAGAGCTTTGAGATGCAGCTACATAAACCTAATGTTATTGGTCATGTGATGATTAAAATGTTATATTATTACTTATTATGGGACTGAATTTATGATTATCTGTTTCACATCCTATAGGCTACTTATTTCATTGTGTTTCTTCAAAATAATCCTCATATATACACAATAACACATATTACCTATGCTTTCCATCATAAAGAACTGTAACCACCCCCATCCAAAGCCACACTTGGTACGTCCCACTTTCTCCTCCTCTCGTTCTCCTCCCTTCTGCTCCCAGTGTCCTCCATCTCTAACGCCTTCTGTCATTTTCTTGTATTGAGGACAGTCTCATTTCCTGCATTTGCAGTTGTTTCCTTTGCATCTGTCGTCCTGCTTGAGCTCTTACAGCTTCTGAAGAGGTATGTAAAGCCTTTATTTCATCAGTGACATCACCAAACTATTTAGCATGTTCTTACTGATATATTCACTCCTTTATTTCAGACAGTTTGTTATGCTGCACTAATCCAGGGTAGCATCTGTACATGCTCCCAATTCATGTTCGACACTTGAATTTTACCCCATTTTCAGGCTGTCATGCTGCAGTTCTTTCCTCCATCTTGTTCTCTGTTTATCCATATGACTCATACCATTTTGTTGTTTGAACCAGAAGATCAAGTGAGGTTTTTTGCAATTGCTCATCTTTGAAAAATACTTCTCTTGTAAAAAATAACTGAATTTCAGTTATTGCAGCTGCATCAATAATTAAACCTATGTATTTCATGCAAACTACAATTCAGTGAAAAATGCCTCTGTGTTGTTATATATTAATGTAACATCCTGTGAACAAGATACTGCCCCAGCTGCTGTGACTAAACGATTCCTTTGAGGACTGGGCAGTCCCAGTCTCTGTCTTCTGTGTCCCAAGGTCACACAGTTTAGGCCCAACCACTTGCTGACAGTGAATACATACATCTTTGATGCTGTCTCTGCTGTCTAACCCGCAGTGCACGTGCCTCATTTAGATAATCTGCTTGTATATGTGCTGTTTCCTTTTAGTGAAGCAGCACAGAGCTGACCTTACAGAGTCCTTCTGACTGGCCACACCTCTGTCTCTGAGACCATGGAAGCTAAGTCCAAGTCTGGAGCTCCTGCGCCCAAAGCAGCATCTAAGGCTGAAAAGAAGGAGGCCCCCAAGAAGGCCCCCGAACCTGCCCCGGCCACCCCAGAACCGGAGGTCGCCCCTCCTCAGGACGGAGCAGCAGAGGCAGAAGCTGCAGGAGAGGCCTCTGGCACAGACTCTTTTGAACAGCTCAAACCTTATCTCATCGGAGGAGCCATCATCACTGCAGGAGCCATCTTACTGGGAGTATTATTAATGGCAAGGAGGAAGTAAAACCAAATTATTACTCTACCTATAAAGATACAATATTTGCAGATGTGTTTATAGTATCACACTGTGATCAGTTCACAGACTATTGTACAAATGAAGACTTGCTGTACATGTCCTGTAATCTCTCACACATTGAGCAAAGCTGCATAAACGCTAACAGTGTTTGCATGGATCTACTCTATATTAATACTTCTTTCACCAGAAATAATAAATTATGTGAGCTGCACTTTACTGCACACACAGCAGACTTGGTTCACTTTACTAATCAACTCGAAATTTAATATTATAGAACAATGTTCTCATTTAAATCTCCATTCAGCAAACTAAAACAAGCTTAAACTTATCGAAATCAATAAACTCCCGTGTGCAGTTTTAAAAATTAAACTAAACTACATATATTTGTAAAGTTTTGAATAAAACAGGTTGAACATTTAACCTTAAAATACATAACAAAGATCAATAACATCCAGGCTTTATACAACATCTTCACTTCACTTAGCTCAGTCTGTTTATAACCTAAGTAGACATTAGCAGAGGCAGGTCAGCCGTTAGTGCCATCACTGTGTGTTTTCATGGATGGGTATTATTCAGACAATATTTATTGCTAAAAATAAAATTAACATTTAACTTTTTGTAATGTATTTGCTACTTAAGAAGAAGAAGAATTATAATGTTTTTGTTTTGTATAGAAATCTTGCTGAACATACTCGTCTGCATCTAGTTATAGCATCAACAGTTAATGTAAAGTTTGACAACTTCTGTTACACAGATATTCTGTATTTATTTACGTCTCTGGAAGAAACAAAGTGTATCTAAAATTATAATAGTATGACAGTATTTTGTTATAACACCCCTAGATATTTAAAAGACATTATGTCATTTCTAAAATAACATCTTGCATTGTATACTACAGTGTACCAAAAAATACTTATTTTCCTAATTTCAACAGCGTATGAATGCAATAATTCAGATAGGATTTCTCATTTTAGCACAAGAACTGTAGCAAGTCAAAGACCTTAAAGATGCTGTCTTAGCTTGTGAGATTGTAGCAGTAAGATGTGACTGAAAAGTGGGTTATAATGATGTATATGATGATTATGGGAAACTGTTTCAGTTATTTTTATATTAGTGTTACTTTAGTCATTAACAATATCCTCCTCTTTGCCCCATGAGTGTATAATACAACTATAATTCAAAGTTTATTAAAGGCAGTGAACCAACTAAATATGGTGTTGTAGATTTTTCAATATTGAGTTTAAATTTATTGATGGAAAGCCCCTTTGAGATGCACCATCCAATTTTATTTTATGTAACCTTTATTTAACCAGTTAAAATGTTTGAGAACAATTATTTTCAGGCAGGAGCCAAGATAAGAAAGTGATAGACTAGACATGGGCAAACTACGGCCCGGGGGCCACACACGGCTCTTTGGGTTTATTAATCCGGCCCGCTGAATGTGACCAAACTATATTAAAATAGGTAAGGGTAAACCTTGCTCATAGTTTGCCCTCCTCTGTGATGGACCATGCCATCTTTTATTTAAAATAATAAGTTGGATTCCCAGAGTTTTACAGTAGGTCCCCGAGGGTCACTTTACGGAGGTTCACACTAGACAGCTTGAATTATAACGAATGAATAGCATTGTAAATTACTTCTATTTTAGTAAATATATTGCTATACTTTCTTATACCATCTTTATTAACCATAAACAATTGAAGATAGAGTAGATTGTTTGGTCTCTAGCAGAGAGAAAAAGGTTAGGAACCACTACATCATATACCATATTACTTTTTCTCTTGGGAGAATATACTCACTGCAAGACTGAAGAACATACATATTAAATATTGAAACTAATACAATTTGCATGGAGTTAGATTATAGTCTTGAATTTAGTACAATTTTGTACTAAATGTGGACAAAATGTTTCCTCCCTCTCCAAGCCGGTAGGGGGCGATACTGAACCTCTGACGTGTTTATGTCAAACTGTTTCCTGCCTCTCCAGGCCGGTAGGGGGCGATACTGAAGCTTTGCGCTGTAACATTAGCGCAGGTCCTTGTTGTCACGACAGTGATGAGACCGCGTGCATTTGAGCGGCTTTAATTTGGATAAAACTCGTTTTCTTAATCAAACACAAAAACACGATCAAAGCTTTTGACACAGGATTTGAGGTAAGTCTAAAAAATAAAGTTTATCGTGATTATTAACAATAAGAAACTATAAAGACATGCTGTTAGCGGCTAAAGCTAACGCGGTTCTGTTTAGTTGAAGTCATGTTTTTTTTTTATCCACTGTTATTAGTTGAGAACAAAATGGAAGTGTGTTTATATGTTTCGGATCCAGCACGAGTAAAGTCAATGGTCTGAAATAGTCATCCAAAATGGAGCCAGTAATTTCATAGAGAAGATCTTATTTGTTTGTAGGAACTGCGACCATGATTATTCCAATCCGCTGCTTCACCTGTGGGAAAGTCGTCGGTAACAAGTGGGAGGCGTATCTGGGTCTTCTCCAGGCAGAGTACACTGAGGGGTAAGTCGAATACTCTGACTGCTTTGAGTTATTTGGCGCTAAATGATCGAAAATAATAATTTAAAGTCATGTATCGAATAAAGTTGCTTCAGAAACATTTTTGTAATTGTAGTTCATATCGGTTTGTTGCTCTTGCTGCTGTAAATGTGCTGTATGACATATTATATATTTATTTTTAGTGACGCTCTTGATGCCCTGGGCTGCAAGAGATACTGCTGTCGAAGGATGCTTCTTTCTCACGTGGATCTTATTGAAAAGTTGCTGAATTATGCTCCTCTAGAAAAATAATGGAAGATCACCCACCCCACCCCTTGAAGATGTACCTCACATTTAATTCCATGGACATATTTATGTTTAGATTAAAAAAACAACTTATGGTGAAACATTGTGTTTCAGTATAAGCATTTAAAAACAATAAATGGCCAAAATCACAATGACTGATGTCTTTGTTTCTATTTTTAGATTCCCAAGACTAAGCCAAAGTCCAAAGTAATTGTATAATCCTATATTTTAATATAAAGTATATTATAACCTTAATAAAAAACAAAGAAATGTCAATTTATGACTGTTACATTTAATTAAAAAACAGCATATTGAACTATTACAATAAATGTGTAGAACATGCAAGTAATGAAACCTGATGTCTTTGCATCAAGGCTACAACTGTAATAGATAAAAGGGACCGTGAGGGCAGATGATTAAAAAAAACAAAAAAAAGTACATCTTTGTAGGTTTCCGATCAGCCTCACCTTTATGTACATTCAGATGTTAATCGAAGAAATTAAGTCGTGTCTTTGTATCCATTATATAAACTCAATCTATGGGGACAAACAAGCAATATGCTAGTGAAGTAGGAACTGACAGTGTTTTCCATGCACAATATGGCATGAATGGAAAGGCTCACCCTCATGGTAGTTTTAATAATATCTGTCACTGTCTCGATCCCTGTATCTTTCTCGATCCCTGTGTCTGTCGCGTTCTCTGGAGCGTTCTCTGGAGCGTTCTCTAGAGCGTTCTCTAGAGCGTTCTCTGGAGCGTTCTCTGGAGCGACGGCTTCTTTCACTGCTTCGGGACCGATCTCTGTCCCCCCGAGATGAACGTCGTCTTTCTTTGCTCGACGATTTCCGTCTATCCCGCTCTTTCTCCTCACTGTGCCTTTAAAGTATGCAATTACAACATATGTTCAAATGTGCCTCTCTAATAGGGCTACACAATTTTGGGAAAACGTCTAATTGCAATTCATCTGACAAGTATTGTGATTAGATTTGCAATATTATATTTAAAAAGTATGATTTTGTGAACACTGGAAACAACCAATTGAAACTGGAACCCATAATACAAGAATCCCATGAATTTCCGAACTTGTGTTTGTAGAGCTTTAAACTTTTTCTTAAAGAGGCAGGATATTTTGTTCCTTGCAGAGGACATTCTATTCCAGGGGTGAGCAATTATTTTTTCCTAGGGGCCGTATTTGATTTGAGGCATGTGGCAGAAGGCTGGACCAACGCGATCTTGGTGTAACGAGTCCAGACTACAGAGGAAAAATAGACTCTTAGCTAATTCCGGCGTTTATACTCCAGTTTAATCATGTTTTATTAAACTGCACTGTCCCCTTTATAATAAATGAATATAAGAAATGCTGATAAACATTTTTTTGTAAAATATAGACTACTGTCATGTATTATGCTAACAATTATCAAAACAGGGCTGGGCTGGATGTGGCACTGCCCGGGCCCATTCTATTTTCTAAATAACTACCTTGCAATTAGATTTTTGCACCAACTAAAATGGCATTTGCAATTCACTTGCAGCCCTACGCCCTAGTATGCTGTTAATACAGACCTGCTGAAGCCATAACTTCCTTGAATGGACACTAAACAGTCTTTCAGAGAGGTGACCATGGCTTGACAGCGATCATCTTGATATACTCTGGACTGTTTGATGATTGAAATTGCTGTTAAAAGTGTTTCCATAGCCACCCTCAAGTCTCCTGAAATGCAGAGCAAACAACTTCAATGTAAAGAAATCTTGAGCATTTAGTCTGGACAGTGTCCCATAACTTTACATAAAATTTGTCTATTATTCTTATCTGCACTTACCTGTTGTTGCTCCTGACACAGCCTTGCTGATGGCAGTACTAGCAACTGCTTTATTCCTGTTTATTAGTTCCTCAGAGCCTTGATCCATTCTAAAATAAAAAATAAAAAATTGCAAGTGATGTTTTAGTTAGCATACTTTTATTTTAAATGTCACTTGTGTAACAGTTGCTGACTTTTCGTCACTGTTCAACATGCTGCTGCTATGCCCCTCCTGCGATGTGCCAGCAGTTTCGAGATTTGCATTTTCATCATCAGGTGGATTGGCAGGAGGCTTCATAAAATTCAGGAACATGAAGGGTAGCAGGGATGGGGGTGGCATATGAGGTAAAGGAGGAGGTGGGTAGCTCAAAAATGGGTTGGCTACAAAACCAGCTGTGTTGGAAAATGGGCGTAAAAATTGTTGAGGCACAGTAGAATCGAATGGGTTCTGTGGTAAAAATGAAGAGCCTGAATCATTCATGTTATAAGAAGCAGCATGTGGCGGGAAACCTGGAACATCTGAAGAAAGCACATTGCTTTTATAAGATAAAACAACAATATATTAGAGGTTTCAAATAAGTGCATCCTTACTTTGTTTGACCATGTTCTCAAACAGTGAAAGGTTGTGGTTATTGGCAAAACGACAAATAACCCTGTCACCACCAAGAGTACATTTTGGTACTTTATCCAAAAGTAATTTAACTGACTCCTCAGAGGTCACCACAACTTTAACAAATCTGAAATAGAAGTTGGACAGTGAAAACATAATTTTACTTCATAATAATTATTAGCTCAATCAAAGTCATTTACCCTTTGGAGAGTCCATTCACTTTGTTTTCTGCAAATCTAACTTCAATCACATCTCGCGCCCCAAGATTATTGACTAACCGCAATATGTCGTCTTCTGTTATCCACTGTAAGTATTTTAATTAAAGCAAAATCTTATCAATTTCATGTATACTTTGCACATTAAGATTAAAGGGAATGTTAATTGAAACACCTTTGCAGTAGAAAAAATATTATACAAACATGCGAGTCAATGTATCTTATGTTATAATAAATGGGTCTTGTAACAGCATACAAGCAATGTCTTTCTCTGATATGAGCTTGTTAAATGCCTCTCACCCAAGGGAATTTTCCAATGTATACCCCTAATCTTTTTAGCGGCGTCTCTGGTTTGGACTTTGCATTATCGTCTGTTTTAATTTCTGTCTTGCTCTGTGTTGATGGAAGTGTCTTATCCTTATCCACCGACCCAGTCAACACAGCGTCAAAAAGATCGTCCTGCACAAGATATGACAACATCTCAATCATTTTCACAAAACCAAAACATGTAGACACCTTATAGATACCGTGCAAATCACAATTACCCACTGCATGCATTTACGACACTAACCTCATCGTTTAAATCCAACTCTTTAGCTGCAGGCTGTGCAGCAGTCATCCCGTATGAGTGTTTTGCTGCAGTTATTCAGTGTATTTTAGGGTTTTTGTTAATGAAAGAGATGCACACTTATACTAACAATAACAACACCTCAAATGTTCAGCTAACCGCTCTCTTATCGCTACGTTAACCAACGGTCTCATAAAATTGGCAAATTTTAATCATATATACAGGAAGCAGGAAGTCGTCGTCTTCTTTAATTGCAATAAAAACTGAGATAAATCAAACCATTGTGATTTAAATTATTTAACCAAAGTTATTTGTGAGGCTTCAATACTTGCAGGAAAAATGCTAAAGATGCTATTTTCCCGTTTTGTGCGACGACTATATCCCACCGGGTTGAAACAACAACATTGGTTCCTTTTTTTTTTTTTTTTGCTTAAATAGCTTAAAATTGTACTATTATAATTACATCACCAACTTATAAATATGTTTTTATTTGTGAATAAAATATCGTCTCTCGTTTTTATCTTTTATTTTTATTACCGTTACTGTTCCGCCGGTGCCGTTCACTTCCGCTTCTTCTTCATGACGCTGACGTAAAAACCTTGAGTTATTTAACCGTCTGACATTTGGACAAGAGAGACATTTGCGCACAGTAAAAGCGACTAATATGTTGTCTTCTATTGCTGCAAAAAGAGTAAGTAATTCTGTATTCTCTGTCATATTTGTCGGGTACATTGCAGCCTTTAGCACAGTGTGGCTAAGATATATTTTAGCTAACGTTAATAAAATATGACTGATGACATAATTGACACTTCTACTTTGTTTACTTGTAATTTAAATAATTTAACTAACTTTGCTTAGTTGTTTAAACCAGTTTAAATCCATTTCTCTTCTATTTTCTCCTTGTCTTGTAGAATTTAGAGGCACTTACACAAACTGACGCATGTTTATTTCACAGGAGGCGTGTGATGCAACTGCTCCTCATGCACTAAGAGACATTAAATAAACTGCTCCATTTTAGAAGTGTAAATGATGACTTTATATAGTATTCTGATTATTCACCGTTTATATTTTTGTTGTTAAGCTTGTTCCTGGGCTGCTGCATGGAGTATGGAGACCAGCAGTGACCATCTCATTTCGTGGGTACCGTGGTTCTGCACCTGAGGACACTAAAGGGGACCTGATTGAGATCCCATTACCACCGTGGGAGGCCAAACACAACGAACCCCTGGATATAAAGAGGCGACGGCTGCTCTATGAGAGTCGCAAGAGAGGAATGCTTGAGAATTGTATTTTGCTTAGGTATGAAACTTGTGAGCACGATTTTCAAGTAGAGAGTCTAGTCACATTTTCCTTTCCCAGACTTTTGTATACACGAGTGCATAGTTTGATGAAACCTTAGAATAGAAGAGTAAAATGTGTAACTAACCTTAGTAAGTTAACATAACTAATGTTATTCTGTATTCTCCTTGTAGCCTTTTTGCAAAGAGATACCTGAACACAATGAGCGAGACTCAGCTGCAGCAGTATGACAGAATTATAAATGAACCAAGCAATGACTGGGACATCTACTACTGGGCCACAGGTATGTTTTTATTAATTGATTATAACTGTTTAAGCCTCAGTATTATGTTCAGAATAGCCTAATGGTGTATTTATTTTTTTATGTAGAAGCTGTGCCAACCCCAGAAGTTTACCAAGGAGAAGTTATGGACTTGCTGAAGGAGTTCACCAAAAATCGTGATCATGAACAGAGGCTGGATGCACCAAATTTGGAGTATCTGGATAAGGAATTCCAGTAACCTTTTTATAAACCTCAAAGACTGAACACTGACCAACACATTGTCAGGACCTTGTCTCATATACTGTATTCAGCATACCTTGTGAAAAAGTGATTGAAAATATAAAGTTGGTGGCCTTTTTCCTATTCAATGAAAGTGTATTATTCCCCTGTATTATTTAATAAATGTACATAGCTGGTCTCTAACTCTTGTCAAGATTTGCATCATATTTCAATTATTTCATTTAGAGTGTTGTATAATCTGTATTTTGGTTGCCATGTTGCTAGACTGACACCAGGGGGAGCCAGATCACTTCGAATAAGTGGCCTGAGTAAATTCATCTGAATCTATGATTTATGCTGAATTCTCCTCAATATGTTAAAATCTCGAGGTCTACATAACAGTAATATTTACATTATTGTTTGAAATTCATCACTTTTCTTCACTATTTGTGCATCCTGTTAGTTAATCGTATTATTGCCCTGAGATCAAGAGGAAATGCCCTATGTCCAGGAGATGTGTTCAGAATCCTAATACAAAGTCTGCAGCCAATATACAAACTATGGTGGCAAGCCTGTTGTGTAGATATGCTATGTAGAGAGCATCATTGAGACAGGTTACATAATGTCATGGAGTCTACTATTTTTGACAGCATTAAAAATTCAATCACTGATGTTGCTCCTATGTCTCTGTAAATATAATGCAGCCAGCCTCCATATTTGCTCATAACATAGTGACTTTGAGTAGTGAAAGGGTTTTGTGTGGATGAAAACACCACCTGTGGATTTTACATGGCTGTCTTTATTGCTCTGTAATTTATTTCCCATGCTTTTCCCATTTGCCCACACACTCGCTGCACTGCTAGTCACTCCTGTCATCCCCCACTGCTGCCTGCCTTCATGTCTTGCCAACTCTGTTTCATCCACAGCCTCTGCCACGCGCCTGCATGTTCTTTTCTCTGTTGTCTACATACAGCCAAAGCTCACTGCACAACATCCAGAAAAATTACAATTAAGCTTCAGTGCAAGAAGTTTCGAATTAGCCAACCCCATCTGATGCCCTGAAGAGTTTTCTGGACCTAGTGTTAGTGGAGTTTGCACAATTCACTACAGTAGTTAATACAGTTTTACTTGTACATCAATATGAATTATGTGAGTCTAGCATCTTTTCCTGTAGATGTAGATTAAGCACATAAACTTTGTGAAGAGGATAAACCACAAATATCCTGACCCTCTTGAATCAGTAAAGTTAAATTATCTATGTAACTTTCCTGGTGGTGTGTCCACTAAGTGCTTGTCTCTACAGAGATGTCATTTCTTTAGTTTGAATGTCACAATGGTATAAAATATATCCGTCTTGAATATATAAAATTACAAGTTTTTCTGTTGCTAAAATACAAATCTTGAAATCATAATTCTTACTCCAAGCAGGTGGCAAACACACAACCAGAAACGTTACATAGATCACCTTTAAATTCAGAAAACAGGCCTGAGTTTCTCCTGCTGTCACTTAAACGATGGAACATTAGGTTTATACTTACCGTAAACTTACCTGTCCTCAAAGATGATAGAATTAAAGAATACAAAATGTACCAGAAATATCTTGATTTATATATACATTTATATTTTTATATACACTGTACAGGTTTCAAAAAAATAAATGGTCGATATTAACATTGTGCACTCCACAAATGTGTAACTATAAAGTGAACTGAGAGTGGAAAAGGGGGGGCTGAATGATATCAAAGACGCACAGATATCAACAAGCCCAGTCAATACTCACTTTTTTCATACACTTCACATACATTTGTACATTATATCAAATACATGTTGCTGGTAAACCTCTCTTTGTCTCAAGTACTGCCCCCAAGAAGAATGCCCGAGATTCAGAAATACCACGAAAGATTTACCACATTGTAGTATTTGGCTAGTTATTACAGTGACAATTGTAGATTAATTTATTTAAATCCAATGCCACCAAACCCTGAATGAAAATGACTTCTTAGGTCTTTGGAATGTATTACATTTTAATGCACAAAGCACAGTGACCCTGAAGGCCAGGTCTCATCACAAAATCCTTATATTCTCTAGTAGACGATCCACTGTTAAGATGAACCCAAGAAGAAACATGATCTACATATACGGTCGACTATGGATACGCCAAGAATCACAAATGCAAAATGTGATCACAATATTATGTAAGCTGCCAAGGTGCACTGGACAAAAATGTGTGGACCAAAATTGTCATTACATGTCATTAAAACTATGAACAAAATGATCATAAAGAGAAGATTAAAGTTTCATCTTAGAAAAATACCCTGGTTTAGTTCTCCGCTCACGTTACTCCACTAATGAAGGCGGCTTAAAACAGTGGTCTTTCGTGTCTCTTTTTTTATCCTGCAGTGGATTGTTATATTAAAGAGTGTGTTTGTTTTTGTTTTGACTTCATAACTGCTTGTTTTCTTTGTGATTTGTTGTTGTGCGTGACCTTCAGGGCCATTGTTACAAAGCCATCAGGACAGACAGACGACTGTGTTCCCGGTTTATTTTGGGAAGCTCTGACCTGAGATGTAGCTGAGTGATGCAATGAGGTGACGATTATATCTCACCCACCTTTCCCCCTGTCCCGCCCACACACAGAGGCGAGGGGCAAGGCGTGGCTCCTATAAGGCACACACAGGACATTTTGTGCCAGAAAGCATGTGTGCACGGCGGGGTGGTCAGCTGTAGTCTTAATATGTTCAATTTTTGGCACCAGCCCATTTAATTTGTCCAGACAGGAAAAGAAAGGACAAAATATTAGTAGCTGCTTTAGAAATTTGTGATACGAAAAACAACATCAGTGCGATACTGTTAACCTTTACGATTTGTAAATGTATCTGAATATAAAACACACTTAAAGAAATAAACCCTGCTATGAAGAGAGGTTTGATCCAGCATCAATGTCAACAAGTCAAGAAGTGACTCTTCAGATGTGACAGTTAAAAAAACAAACAAAACAACAGCATACTTCTCTGTACATTTTGGATTGTAAAGTTCATACAAAATAAAACTGGTAAACAAGGGTCAGTATTAAACTGGAAGTCAGTGCAGGTACACACAGAAGAACCTAAAGCACAATTAACACAATCACACTCGAACACCGACACTCACGCACACACACAGTACGTATACATCAACAGTGGAATGTAAAAGCATTTCCCCCAGGTATTATTACTTCAGTTAGAAGGATTCACTCAGTACATTTCTACAGGACTTAAGGGAGGTCACACTGAATGTGGTCATGACAAGAATATTGCCTTTTGATTTGTTTTTTTATGTGCAATGTAAAGCTAAAGGTAAAAGAACATTTGGACGTTTCTAGAACAAATCTGACAGTAACCACAACCTATCCCTGATGTGTATTGCACTTATAGAAAACTAAATGTCTCAGCATATGTCACATTTAATAACATAAATATCTCTGGGGCACTTGGCAGTAAGTTAGCGTACATCACCTTTTTTCCGTAACCTTCACTACCCAAAATCCTTTAAGCAAACTCTCATTATAAGTTGCCACGTGAATCGATGAAGAGGTAAAGATTTTATTGAGTTTATGTTAATGAGCCAGCCACTTGTGACTCCTAACAGAGAATGTGTGACAAATCCTGTGCACGGACGCTGTCATCGTCTCATAACGTCTTTATATTTCAGTATGTGGATAAAATATAATCTAAGAAAATATGTACTGTGTATCAATACTGTATAAGAGGTGGATGAACCCCTCAGTTATTCCATGTCTAAAATACTGTATCAATAATTCATTTTACATAAAGTTAGACATATACATTCAAGAGCCTTTTATTGTAACAGTGGATGTATGGGAGCAGGCAGATAGTTGAGAATAAAAATATAGTTATGTCTTTTTGAGTTAATCCACCTTCTTTGTGTTCCCTGTCTCAGTCTGATTCACTTTTAAGAAACAAAAGTGACCTCCCTAAGCCTTCAACTACCCTTACATCTATAAAGTGATACAACAGCCTATTTTACCCTTAGCACTGGGGCCATTGTTGTTTTAAAACATCCTTGTGCCACTCCAAAACAGCCACACTTGCACTGTGCCCACTTTCTTAGTTGGAAGAACAAGAAGATTCCCTAACATCTTTTGCAAACAACAAAAAAGACAACATGAATTTCTTCCATATTTTGTAGATTTTTTTTTTTTTACACTTCTCGTCAAGAATCCAAAAGTTCAAATCTGTTTTTTTTGGGATTACAGCACATCACCCACAGCACGCACGGACAACAACGGGTTTCCAGCCAATGGAGAATTATTACAATGGCGCCACAGAACGAGATCAACAAGTCAGGTCCATCTATCATCAAATCTTTTTCTTTTCCTGGTTTTTCAAGACTAGGCAGTGACAGTAAAAACGCAACAGGACATATGGTCTGACTTGGATTTATCCATTTTTTGGTTGACGACTGATATTCACCGGTGGCTATGGAGGTAATGGTCCCACTAAAGTGTGAGGTTATGGCGGGGAGAGAGAGAGAGAGAGAAAGAGAGAGATGGCCATGGGGGATTCGAGTGCTCCTGTAAAAGAGGGGTGAGTGATCAAAGACATTTCTAATTTGAGACCGAGGTGTTCAGGTGGGACTTAGAGCTAGACAGGGGTGTAAAATGAGGGCACGAAATATCAAAGAGGCCTGAGAACAAAGAAATGACATCTGCAGACAGCTGAAGCAGAGGTGTGGTGCGGGCGGAGGGTACGTGTCACTATATGGGCGGAGATGAGTGTAAGCTGCTGGGTCACAGATCCCCTTCAGGCTTTGAGGGCGTGCCACTGGGCCACAGTAGTGCGAGGATGCCCCATCATGTCTTTCCAGTGTTTTACCTCCGCTGGGCCACTTTTCCATGAGAGGTAAATCTGCGGACAGAAGCAGAGAAGGTGAAACGCACACATCAACACCTTTTTTTTTCAGTTTTTCAGTTTGTCAGCATCCTCTGCCATTTCATATATTTACATTTCACCGGGCAATAAATGATATACAGTCCAGAGTCAAAGGAACTGCCTGTGGTTAAAAAATGAACCACAATCACAACTGTTACGCTGAGTTGCCAGTGTTAATTTGCGTATAGATGTATTTTTGTAAGCACATGCCTCCAGATTTCACTCTGAGCTCCAGAACGTGTGCTACGACTAATTAAGTGGTTTAGGTAGAGCTGAGGAAGGTCAGAGGGACCCGAATGTTGCGTTAATAAAAGTGAACCAAGAGTGAGACAGTGTGCGGGCGTCTTCTTAACCTTTCAGTCAAGCAGTGAAAACCAACACATTGAGAACCAAAACACCAAATTATAACATAAACAGCTTGATCATGTCCAATATTTTTATAATTAAGATAGTCAGCATTACAGTTAGTCAGTATTAGCATTATTACCTTATCTCAAATATGGGGATACAGGTCATGTTCAAGAAATTTAAAATCAAAACAGGTCCAGGACATTCATGTGGTGATTTGGTCCAGAGTGACTGCAGTGGTGTGTGGCACAAAAATGGGCCAAACCAAACCCAGGCTTCAGATGACATATAGTCCACGTCTATGTCAACAAAATAATCAGGATAAAGGATTATAGTATAAACCTGGCTCCATCCACGAACTATTCCCTCTTCATGTTGGTTTGGTGAGAAGTTTTCTACAAGACTAAACACTAAGGAGGAATCTAATCTGACTTTAACTCAACGAAACCATTAGTGGAGAGAATACTCACACAAAGGAAGATGGAATACTATGAAACTAATACAAAAAGATCACACTGAGCTGATTCTGAACTCTTGTTTATGCCACACAGTACAAGCTTTTTCACTTGAGAAAAGCAGCCAGTTATTTTAAGCCTGAATGGTGCGCGCAGGAAGATAATTTATCTGAGCTTCCTACAAGTCAATTACATGTCTGTGGATAAAGCTGTTCTGTAGGCTCATTCATGTAGCACACACAGGGGGAGATGTGTTAATAAAAGCACATTCCAAAGGATGTGTCAGCATCCTGTTTAAGACGTGTGAATACAACTCGGATCTTTAATATTCCTGCCAGCTAATAGCTTTTCAAATCATTGTATTTATTTGGTTTTCTTTTAAGAGTCATTTGAATAAAGTAAAGTCTCATTTCACCATAATAAGTTACATGGATTTGTTTAGAAATTGTTAAATTAATACAATGATTTGAAGCTTTCCCTGTTACCATAGTAACTTTGTATTACATCATGGTGTAAGTGTTGGTCAGCTCTGCAGACACCTAAGATGCCTTTAGTTATTATTAATGGTTTGTTTTCCATTCCCTCACTTATTCCCCAGCCCATTTGAATATTCGCACACCTGATTAGTAAAATCACTTCCCTGGTTCATTCCCCATAATCACCTTTAATTTGTTTTCATTTGCGCTAATTACCCTTAATTACTTGTAATAGGCTCCATATTTGCAACCCTTTTTTAAAACCGTACTATATATACACCACCACATAATTTGACTGTGATTTAAATCTTATTATAATCAGACATATTGAGCCAAAGTGTTATTAAACTACATAACAGGTGAGAGAGCCTGGCGTCTCCGTGAACCCCTCTGAGAGTTGCATAATACAATGTCTAAATCTATTTTTATACGTTTGGGATATATTCCTGACAGATATTTGCTCCCAGCAGGGGTCAGTAGAGACTGGAGTTGTGATTTGCCTCTCATCCTGTTGATGTTGTGAGAAGCCCCAGAGGAGGAGCAGAAGAAGAGTAAGCAGCAGGAGAAATGTGAGGATATACCTTTCCTATGACATCATTGCGACTGAGCTTGTCCTTGTCCATGACGGTGATGATGATGGTGGTCTCCCTCAGCACGTGGGCGGGCACGTCGAAGGGGAACGACTCGTTAAACACAGGGTTCAGACAGCGCTTCATTACCACCGTCTTCTTCTTCTCCACGCGCTTGTCCTTGTGCATCAACCACACCTTTACATAGGGATCTGAGGGCAACAGTGGAAGGTTGAATCTTTGGTGATATCTTACACGGACAGGACATGATAATACAAATTTAGGCAGGTATAAGGAAAACAAACACATATTGTTCTATGCATTGACTTATTACACCACATACTGTTTTATTAAGGATGATTTTCTTATTTTTTTTATGTGTTATGTAGTTATACTTAGGTGAATCTAAATAAAAATCATCATAAACCATGAAAAATAGATGTATTTATTTATTTTTTGCATGCTGTCTTTAAAGGTCGCCACAATAAATCAGTAACTTAACACATCTTCATGCCAGCCCTGCCAGATGCAACCTGCCACAATCGGTGTCTAGAGTCTCTGCCAAGGAATATTGTGTTCTAACTGTGGAGCTATTAATTAAATGAATGCTTGAAGTTCACTCCATTATAATTGATTGTATAAGTATTTTTACCTGAGGTGCCTCCGATGTCCATGGCTTTGAGATTTCGGGCTTTAATGATGCTCACAGTGATGGTATTGGCTGTGGGGTTGTAGCACAGAGACACGAGAAGGTCCCCACGACTCCCCTGGAGACATCAGACCAGAGACAATCACAGCTCCATCTTATCGTCCGCCCTCTTTTGCATGCTGTGTGTTTGTCTGTCTGTTTTTCAATACACCTGTCACCCGCCCCTTCATATTGCTTCTCTATCTTTTCTTTCCCACCAGCGCAAACCACCGGTCTCCCCAGGGACATCCAAGACAGCCAGTGATGACATCACCCATTACTTTCTGCCCTGCCCTCCCTCTTCCCCACAGCTCTGCCCCTCACACTCACACTGCCATCGCTGCATGGTTTCAGCTCCTTCCAGAAGGTCTGCATGTTGGCCAGGTCGAGCTTGTTCAGTGGAATGGACACCTCTCCTATTGGGTCATTTCTGCTGAAGCGGTCGTAATCGAGAACTTGGAGATATAGTGTTCTCTGGACCACTTTTTCATATGGGAAACCTAAAGACAGAAATGTGTTATGCATGTCTTTTAAACTGATTACATCATCAGCCATAAAACCTCTCTGAGCAGTACCGTGCTTTCTGCCATGCTAACTGCACTGAAACTGAACCAGAACTAAACCTGGACAAGATCAGGACTAAACAGCCTCTTTTCACCCGACTTGGTTCTCTTGGTGTTGCCTTGGAGTGGGTCTGGGTCTGTTTGGTGCAGAGTTGCGTTTCTGTGCTCCGGGCCCGGCTTCAGGTCCAGGGTGTATGGCTCTGCTCCGTGAGATACTGACGTCACCCAAACAAAATGTTTTCTCAAAAAATAAAACCTAAATCATGTCTGAATTATACTTGTAATTGTATGGATGATCTCAGCGAGATACGATTATGTTCAATAATTCCAAATTTGTGGCACAGTGAGACGTTTTCAGCATCTCTTTATATAATGCACTTGGTTTGGTTCATGTGTAATTTTCGATCTTTATATGTATGAGCCATGCATTGATAAACAGGAAACAGCTGTTAGCTGCATGTTAGTTTTGTTTTGTGGAGGATGTCAGCTCAACATTTAAGTTTCCATAACTGTAAAAACAGTGATTTATCATACAATGAGGTCAGTGTTTGGTGAGAAATGATTATTTTATGTTTATATCTGTTTATATCTATATGTTTTTGCTGTCTTGTTTTCGCCTGACTCTCTAGTCTAATCATCTTGTTAAACACGCCTGGAGCCATATTGTACCAGCCACAGACCCAGCTGTGAGCTAGTACCCCTCAGGGTCCACTTTGGACCCCTAAAACGCCGTGGTAGTGGAGACACTTGCAGCCCGATTCGCTCCAAAGCAAACCAGTAGAAAGAAGGCTAATCAGGACTAGAACAGGACCAAACCACGTCTACATTAGGTCTCAAACTGGGCCCAGACCAGGACCAAACCAGGACAAGTGTGAACATACCCCAAAGGATCAGACTGTGTCCACAAGTTATCAGAGGTCATCCATAGAGTAAGGGTTTTATCCCAGACATATTCAGTAGGTTTATGGACATTTCTACAACTTTTAACCAACTGTTCAATTACAGCAAAAACAGTTGTTCACTAAATCCTACTCAACAAATAGAAGCTACATCCAAGAGTTAATTTGTGTTTTACACTTGCTTAAAAGATATATGGGTTAAGAAAACAAAAGAAACAAACATACCTTCAAAGAGGAAGGTCTCGTTCCAGTGAGGGTTGAGATTCTTCCTTTTCACTTTTGTCTCCAACTTGTGCTTTTTATCTGGCAGCAAGTATAGTTTGACAAATGGATCTGAAGTGCCGGAAAAGTCCTTAGCGGGCAAGTCCTGGCCCTTGAGTATTTTGACAGTCAACGTGGAGTCCTGGAAACTGTATCCAACGCTGAACTGAATCCGACCCAGTTTCTCAACCACTGGACCTTCGTGTTCGTCTTCTTCTGAACCAGGAGATAACTACAAGACAATCAAGTCATAAAGATCCAAATGTTTACAAAGCAAGAGATTCATTATAGTGCAATACAAAACAAAACAGCAGAACATTTTGGCTTTTTATCTTAAAGGTCTGCGGAAAAAACACTCCTTAACTATTCTACATTATATAGAATTGATGTAGCATATGTCTTCAAACCCAACAGTCCACTTATCCAGACTCCTTTTAAACAGCTACAGCAAATGTAATATTTATTTTTAATCGACTTAATGCAACTGGTGTTCATGTTTATGCGATTTACACATGTAGCAGCACATAAATTACTTCTAATCAATAATGATGAATCTCAGTCATGATGACGTGGGCACAGGGCACTGTATATCCCATAGACACACAGCGGTCTCTATTGATTTTTATAGCCTCATCATATCCAGGTCTTTTCTAAATATGCACTGGGATGATACAACACACAGGGGGCTCCACCTCCATGGCAACTGAGAAAATGAAATTTACTACTGAGGAGCACATATGGATTAAAACTTCAGATAAAGCACGAAAAAAAAAGACCTTGAGTCAATGTAATCAAGTTTCCAAGGTCATGATAATAATGCAGCGCTCGCTCTACAGACAATACCTTTTTATTCAATTGGAACAAAATGCACAAGAGCTGTACCCTCCACTGTGTACTTTCAATGACTTCCATATACACCTCACATATAATATTTTGTATTTGTGCTAAACTATTTGCATAAACTGGCATTTTATATTATGCAACATGGTCCCAAATTCCCCTTAAAACTGAGCAGCCCCATTAAATGACGTACTCTGTTTATTACCAGTGTGGCTCTTTATCAGAGTTCTTTAAGTGACATAGTATGAATCAGATAGAGCTGCTCTTGAGAGACTGGAAAGTGCATGGCATATTCACAGACGGATGAAACACTTGCAGGGCATCTGAGCGGTGGCATTACAGTAAAAATCCAATCGGCCCCGAACATAAAAAATAAGGCAGCTCTGAAGCTGAAGACCAGCTTAATGTTAGAGGTCACGTGGGCCGCCTCTCTGGTGTGACAGGGGCGACATGTGTACATGCAGTGTGGAGATGAGAGTCTGATTATCTACAGCAAGAGCGATCTTCTGACTGATGGTGGCTTAGCCTTGTGGCAATGGAGCGAAATCTAGTTTCTCATGTGTTATCTGATGGTAAAGAGCTACTGTAGAGACATTACTCAAAGAGCAGTTCCACAAATGTAATATCCAATTTTATATTCCCACGTCCAGACCGTTCCCTCTCATTCCCCATGCTCAGAACTATCACATCTCATTATGCAGCCCAGACCAAATTACTTTCCAGCCATATTCTGCATTTCTCTTTTTCTTAATGCCATCACTTCTTATTCCATTACAAAATGTCTGAAATACAGGTAACCAAAGCCAGGTGAGAAGAGTTTCCATGCCTGTTTAAACAAATAAAGCAAATAAAACCCATGGAGAATGAGAAGTGTGAAAAGACAGGCAGCACAGCACACGTCCTGGATATATGAGAATCACACAGAATGAAGGAGGTGTCAGAGAGCAGGACCAGGCAGGACCTCCATGAACCTCCTCCACAACCTCTGTCACCTCGTGCACCGCAAACAACAGTGTAATCCACCACAGAGCAACAGTGCCAAACCAGATTTAGTGCATAGATGCAACAGGGTCAAGGAACAAAAAGTATACTATGACCACGCCCCCCGTTACTAACTGAAAGTCCGCCAGTATGTCATAATGTAATCCTATGGAGACATCCAATTTTGCCACAATTTCATTTATTGAACTTTTAAAACAAGCACAACCTAAAATTAGGTCAAATTTTTAAAAAGTCACATTAGCAACGCCAACTGGGTGAAAGATGAAGCCCAACAAAGGAAAAGCGGTAAACTGTTCCCACTATACCTTTAACAATCTAGCCAAAGTAGAAAAAAAGGGTTTGTTAGCGCCCTCTCTGAGTGCTCTGGGGGCTGGTGGGTGAGGGCCAATCGTTGCCGCTTGCAGCCATCGCAGCTGCATTTCTTTTTTGCTCTTTGTTATTTGAATGTAATGAGCTGTGTCCATTTCCCTTGTGGATCAATAAAGTTTGTCTAAATCAACAGTCTGCAAATCTGTTACAAATCACACTTTTCATTGGAACAGAGCTACAGCGTCTATTTAAAGCCACGATGGAACATTTATACCATATACATTTTTATTAATAAAAATGTTTAGAATGGTTCATTGTTATTTTCACATTGCAGAATAATCGTATGGAGTCTATCAGTGAATTTCAATTTCAATAACACTATATATCACCTACTTTTAATTTTCTAGTCTACGCTATATCCTGTCATTACTTTTATAAAGGCTCAAATGTGCAAGATAAGTATTATTAGCTTCAGAGGGAAGATTGTGTAAGATATAGCCGCCTTTTGGCAGCGCTGCCCAGGACGAGTATAGTCATTAAGCCCCACTGCTGTGCGATCCTCAGACTCACCATGAGGCCCACATAATTACACAGTCCTCTTAGACATCTCTGCTCCAGTGTGCGCGTACAGCACCCACAGCACTGCATGTTCTCTTCCCGCTAATTACCAAAGCCTGTTGAATAAGCTCTCCCACAGTCTACTCTTACAGGGCGCTGCTGCTGCTGGTGCCTGGATGTGCACCGGCCCACAGGTGTCATAAGAGCCGTGGTAAGGACACTCCTCTTGGGCAATGAAAGTGAAAAGAGGAGGAGATGTAACTTAGAACTTGAGTGGTACTGTAACGTGTGGGCCTGCAGTTCTCAAGACCTTCCATCTTTTTTTATAAAGCAAACAGAACGTCTCTGTAACAAAAATAATGTGAAATCCATCTATTAGTAGAGCTCAGGAGTTTAAATGTCACACTGCGAATGTCAGGTTGGATGAGGTAGACCTACGGGCAAAGTCAGTCTGCACATGCATTTTTAAACAGTATTGAAGGGTTTAAACCAGCCCCAAGCCAGGATAAATGAAGAAATTCACTTGTTGTTAAGCATATGTTAAATAAAGATGCATAAATGAAAGGAGATGGCTAAAAAAAAGAAAGACACCATAGCTGGGTACATGTTTAAGAAGTTTATAGAAAGCAAAGTGAAGGGTGAGAGCCAAAAAGCCTTTATAAATAAATGATAAGTATTAATATAACATCCCCTTTGAGGCTTTTACCATGAGCATGTCGCTGGTGACTGAGTTGGCCAGATCATTGCCTGACGAGTTTCCTTCTTGACCCTGTCGACGGCCGGCCTCGTCTGGTGTCTGACCTCTGGGACTGCTGCCTGGTTTGTTGCCTGGTCTGCTGTAAGAGATGTAAACAGACACGGTAAACATACATGGTTTAACTCCGCACAGGCACAGACAAATGAACAGAGTGGATAAACAGCTCGGGAGGCTCTGGCAGGTAGACATTTGTAAGCTGGAAAAGGCCTATTTATATATCCACAACTTACGGTACTACCCAGGTAAACAGTGCAAAATGCAATGTTGTGTTGAATGGCTCTGAATTTTAAACATGGAAGATTCTCCTCAAGTTTATACAATTCAAAAGAACAAATCAAATCATGCGCCCTTGAATAAATGATCAAATTAGACTTATAATTTCATTTAATTTGACACATGATCCATAGCTATATTAAAAAAATACATGAAAATGTGTCAAGATCCCAGTTAGCCTCGTGTTTTTCTGCTGTTTTCCTCCTCCCTTCTGTGTCAGAGCCTGGAGCCGGGCGGAGATTCGGGCTCCTCCCACACACACCTGCAACTAATCTCTAATCCTGCTGCACCTGGGGGGGACAAAGGGAGCCAGGACCTGACACTTGCCGCCAGATCGTCTCCGTATCCACAGTGGTACAGTTTTGCTTGGCTCAATCTCTTGTTTTTTGTTTTTTTTTTTTGCATTTTGCCAGTCATTTCTAAGTCAGATGTTTTTGCTCCTCTGTCACCGACCCAGCTCTCCACGACCGGTACGAACCTCACACCTTCCGACCTGCTCACCTCGTCTCTGACCCCACTGCCCACGATCAACTCCTGGACTACTGCAAAGAACGCTGCTCTCAACTATCTATTTAAAAACTGTAAAATAAACATTGTTATTCTGTTTCCCGAGTTCTGTCTCTTTGTTCCCCCTGTCAGTCGTTACAAAAAAATGCTAGAAATTCCTACAACACTGTAAAATTGATACTGATATTTTATAAAAACCTCACATTGCTAATACCAGTCCAGGCATATAGACGGATTATACTCTTTGCTGCGTTTAACAACAGCAATAAAGAGTCAGTGAGATGGATATCTTTAGTGTTGGCTGCAAAACACAAATTGTACAAGATTATTTTGTGAAAGATGATTCAGAAAGGAAACACTAAATTTGAAGTTTATCTGCTGTGCAAAAATGACGGAGAGGATTTGTCTTTTATTAGGGCTCAAAGGATCAGAATAAAGAACAAGAGCAAGAGATAAACAAACATGTATCTAAGTGAGAGATCGAGATGAAAATACAGGAAAGGTAAGGGTCGGAAACACAAAAGATTAAAGATAAGATTTGGGTAAACCTCGGATTTCCCAAAGCGGGCCAACTAAGCTGAGTGACACGTGGCAGGGGTCCGGAACATAGTGGCGAAATTGCATATCAACGGTGGCGATAAAAAGACACACACATCCAAGCACAATATTCACATGGAGGTGAAATTATAGCTTTTAATATTAACCTCCAACCCATAAGGGAACAATGTGTTACCTCAGAGTAATTACATAACACAAGGTAGGTCACAAACAGCACCTGACAGGAGCACTGACTCAACTCCCACAAGCTCCAGTCCATCAAACTGCTGCTGCCATTTTCATTATTTATGCAAGATAAACTTTAACTCACTGTGGATAGAGTGCAATAGGCCACACGGGCTTGTTTAGATAGGAAAAGCAGTGTAGTAAAGTAAAAGTACCACAGTTTCAATATGAATAGTACAGCTAGAAATAAAACATGTGTATTTACATTTGCAAATTTACATATAAACTGTGCATAAAGTCAGATCGAGCCCACTACGTAACCAATATAGAGGTCAAACGTGCATCAAATTATTAGAATCTCAGTAATTGATCATAATATGTAGGGATTTAAATGTGTTATTGTCTGTCTCTGTTCTCAGATTGGAAGTAAAAACATCCACATGAGATATTGATTCGACTGATAATTACTTTATCGACTCACCGTTCAGTAAATCAATGCTTTAATAATAGATTTTTACGCTCAGTATTTATCGTGTGCACATTTTCTTTGTAATGACAGGGAGGTTTTTGTTATTTTTGTAGAGATTTGAGCAGTAGAGGGTTGAATAAGTCACTTTTTGGGTTCATTCTGGTATTTATTTGCAGCAGCTCAGACCTTTAAATTATTACGATGTGTGTAAAAAATGGGTCACGGGCATTATCTTGCTTTATTGTTATGGTGTCAGTGACTTAAAGTAGTTTCAGTATTCTCGTTTATTGCGGTATTTATCATTAGAAATATATCGTGCTTCAAAATTTGTGATCGTGACAGGCCGTCTGATACCAAATTTTGAACCATTTCGATTGATTAACAAATAACAAGATTTACAATTTGTCATGTTTGTATTTTGTTCTCAAGCTAGTGATGCTAATTAAAAATGTAGAATGAGCTCCTGTATGGGCTGGCGAATCACAGTAAACCACAAACTCTTGCAATAAACCACAAAAACAAAGCTCTTTCTGCTGTCATATGCTTTCATGCGTTCGGTTGTGATGGTATTGTAATGGAAATGCATGTCATTACCATTAATAGCCACAAGGAAATTAGCCTTAAAGGTAAATTTCTATAGTGAAAAGGTTGTTTTCTTTCTTCTAACACAATCAGAAATGCATTATATATACCTGTCAGGTCGGTACTAAAGATATAATCTGTTTTATTCACTTCTGCATAAGATCAGAACTGATTTTCATGAGAGACCTGGAGTTAGCAAAGCGTATCGTATGTATGCATATTTGGATTACGTCTCTGCTCTTGAGTAGTGACTGCAGCTTTCAGGATGAAGTCTCACAGCTGACTATAGCAACCATAATAAAGCATATGCCTGTCAAATGGGTCTCCAGCCAAAGAGTCTATAAATGCTTACTTGTAGAAGTGGCTGGCTCTGTGACAGCCCGTCGTTGCCTACTAAATCAACTCCCAACACACAAGACGGACACGGCCGGGGTCTTTGACTGTGTACATATACCACATATAAGATATTTCCTTTCACCGTACACATCTGGGTAGATGCAGTTCTGTATGCTGCAGTGAATCATGCCATAAATCACCAGACAAAACCCAAGCACGCTTCCCATAATAAGGTCGTGAGGCTGAAAATGATTGAATGCTTGTTTACTGTACAAGGCATATTATAATATCACTATCACAAAGTCGATTAGAGCTATTCCCGACCAAACTAGAATCTATTAGTTTTGCATTATAAGATTCAACAAAATGACATTAGCAAATGCGTCGCAAAATGCTATAAATATAAAAACAATGCTCTAAAACTGCTGAAGAGTCTATGTCACTCGAGCACAACAGGACTATTACAACTCAGCTAAACACTTTTGTATTTGTTTGTCAGGAAATCAGTGTGTTGTATGAACCTATAGATGCAATACACCATGAGCTCAAAGGGAAATGCTTCTGGATTCAAAGTTAACTACATTTTTCAGTGGCTAACAATTCTTGAAGTTAAGGCTTATTTAATCCATTCTTCATTGTGGTCATCTGTCAAGAGTAATGGGAGAACTCAGTGCCCCGGGAACTCATCCACACATCTTCAAGTAGGTTTTGTCAGAAGAACCAAACTGGAGTATTAGCCTGTGTCCTTTTATACATAATACATATGCCTGTGTCTCAGTCTGAGTCTTAACCCATTGCTGACTTTAAAATGACACTTTTTGTCTCAGTAATTCAGTACCATTGTCAACATCCCAGTCTGTCCCTGTGTTTCTGTGCCATCTTTCCCTCCTCCCTTCTGTGTCCTTGTCTGGAGCTGGGCGGAGACTCTGTCACCGCCCACTACACACCTGCAGCCCCTGGACAATCAAGCCTGGGAAGCACAAAGGGGCAGAGGATCCGACGCTTATCGCCAGATCGTCTGCGTATCCCCCGTGATCCCGCTCCCTGGAACTACTCTGCACCTCAGCCTCTGACCCAGCTCTCCACGACCGGTATGAACACCTCAGCCTCCGACCCAGCCCTCCACGACCCGTACGAACACCCCAGCCTCTGACCTGCTACCTACGACCTGCTCGAGGACTTCAGAATACGACACTACTCTCAATCTACATTTACATTTCTGTGTTTGTTCAACTTTTTACCCGAGTCTGAATCTTTGGTCCCCCGCAGACATTACGACAATCATATTTTTCGGGTTTTGTGTGCTTTAAATGCCACGAAGGATGTAAGGGTCAAATGGAGGTGAAGAATGAGGAGAGACATTGCTCTGGAATCAACCTCGTCACACTGAGGTTAGCAAAGAAATGTGCTGCAGCTTAGACACATGCGCTACACTCATTGCTCAGGTCTTCTCACTGGCCTTTTTCCTTCTAAAATAATATTCAATCTCATGATCTTCTGCAGTTTCTAGTCCATTAGTTGCCCACCTGCATGAGGGTCCACCAAAGCAATTCCACTTTCCCTCGTTATTCCGAGGTCATTATTGAAGCTGTCACCAGTGCGTCATCGTTCTCTCAGATTAACTCCTGCTGACATGAGGGGCGCATCTGAACGGACCACCGCAGTCTCCCCGAATCAGCGCTGTTGACAATGAGCCGCCCAGATAGACATGACACTGATGAAGACTCAACCAAGCATTCAGAGACATAAAGCGACGTACTCCACCTGAATGACAAGCACGCACTCAGACACAGGGCCGCGGTCGTAAAAACATGACTAACTCCACCTCTGACTACCTCTTTACTGGGCTGACCTTAAAACTCTGCTTCTTTTATGCAACAACCACTGAAAAATTGGGTATCTGTTAGTCACCAACACGAACAAGGTTTAAGGGGAAGATTTAATGATGGTGATGAAGTGGTTATTCATATTCAGAATTCTGCATCTAGTCGATCGAATATCAAATAAATCTTTAACCACATGGGTCCTAAATGTAGATGAGTCAAAGTGCAATTTATCTGTGCAAAATTATAGTAAACTGCAAACAATTTTTGCAGGAATACCTTCTGTTTGCATACGCTTAGGCAAAAATGCACATTAAAAGAAAAGCAGCTGCGTTAGACGTGACTTAATTGAATTACTAATTGCTATTTCTTCACTGATACAAAAACACGAAGCATACTTATACATCAGATAATTCTAAGTTGTCTCTTGGAGTATCTATGACACAGTGGTTACATAATTCATCCTTGAGGTGGTTGTAACCATGACTACGCTCTCAGGTTGTATTTTACACAGAACTAATGTATCCATGGTAACAGGAGCCTAAAAAAAAAATAAAAAAAAATATCATGAAGCTGCAGTGAGAAAAGCACATTCAAAGTAGCAGTCAGCCCACGGGGTAAAGGAACGGAGCGTTTTACAAAGACTTTCGAAACGCACCTTAGAACTACCTCCACCCGCCCCAACCTGACTCTGCAGAAATCATCTCTGTACTTTTCTCGCTCAGAGGAGGTAAAAGAGGAGGTATAAGAGGAGGTAAAAGGAGCAACGAAATTACCCTGACATGATATCCACAGTAAACGCAACGGGAGCAAGAAGCAAAGGCTGAAGACATTTGTCAAGACTCTATCATGGCTCTATCCTGCATTTTATGAGAAACACGGCCAAGATCAAGACTTAAACCAGGAAACTTCTATTTTAAAACTTTTCAGCTCATATCACACAAAGGCCGTGTCCCAATTCGTCAAACGCACCGTTCAAAGTACCAAAAATGTGTACTCCTCAGTGTAGCCGCCATCTTGTCAAAATGGGACAGCCCTAGTCGCGCCAGAACTGACACAAGTGCCCTTCGACGAACACTACGAACGGTGCATTTAAGGGCACTTTGGCGAATTGGGACAAGGCCAATAACTAAACAATTAATAGTTTGTCAGTTTGTTTGCTGCCATTCCACAATCTACTCAGTTATAATGTTAAATTTGGCCTTTTCACTTCCCGTCTTCAAAGCAAATCCCACACTCCCAGTTTGCATTGATCTCTCGATTTAGTTTAGTTTTTATGCTTTCTGACATGGGTCCTCCATCTGCTTTACATGGAGATGTTATTGCTTTGCCTGGAATGTTCCAAATTATGTCATTAAACTTTTCTACCTCCATGGAAACAAGCGAATCATGGTATCGGTATTTTTCAATAACAAAAACGACGATAACTGAATGAAACCAAGATAGATACATGTTGTGTGATGTGTTAGTTTGAGTCTTAATGTGAATCATTCCAGACAAATTAATAACATTTCTATGGACACAAGGAGGTAGCGGACTCTCCACCAGGAAAGTTACATAGTCCAGCTTTAACATTTACCATATTTTCCGGACTATAAGTGGCAATTTTTTCATAGTTTGTCTGGGGATGCAACTTATCCTCAAATGCAAATTAAATGTGAAATTATTAAAATATATAATTTCACGTCTTATCATTATTGTCACACTGAGAACCGCACACTTCCCCTAAAAGAAAATCATATTCTGCTGAGTCTCCAGAAGTGGAGCTTCATCCACCTCAGGCGAAGTTGTTCAGAAGCGACACCGAGGATGAAGAATTCAGTGGATTTAGTGATTTGTAGTGAGATCCAGAGTAAACTTGTTTTTTCTGCTTTATTTATCTGATTAACTGTTAATATCTGACGTTAACAAACCAGACACGTGTTCAGTTCTGTCTGTGCTTCATGTCGCTGAATAAATATAAATGTGTTACGTTAGCGTGCTGTACTGATATTCAGCCTGTTGTTCTCTATTTTATTGTCATTATTATAACTCGCCTTTAAAGATAAAATGTCTGTTCTTGGCATTGGATTTTGTAAAATAAATTTCCCCCCAAAAAGCGACTTATGTTTTATATGTGTTTTCTTCTTCATTATTATGCATTTTTTGGCTGGTGCGACTTATACTCCAGAGCGACGTATAGTCCGGAAAATACAGTACTTTGTTCATCCCCGTAATTTGTTTTTTCTTGCCTCTATAAAATACCTAATGCCTCCAACAACAGCTGTAACCTGTTTAGTGCTAACCAACATCAGCGGTGGCAGAAATAGCCTTTACTGGTGTCTTCTAGTACCTGGTGATTTAAAATGTCTCCAAGCATATAACAGGGAAACCCAAATGAACACCCACACGCACTCCAGAATGAGGTCGAGGTTAACGTCCTGGGAGAACACGATTGGATCAAAGCAGGTGAAACTCAAAACCGTGACTCCTGACCCTCTGCCCTCAATCTAAACTGAGCCATCTTGTGTGTAACTGGACAGAGCAGCACGTCGTACCGTCCCAGGGGTGCAGTGCGGGGGGAGACCTTTTATCTCCCCCTGTATGTCGAGTGCTTTGTCTTCCAGCTAAGTCTATTTAAGCCTGATTAGGAAACGGTCGAATAAAGAGTAAGAAAATGAGCTTGGTTTGGCGGGCTGATAAATTTAGATAATGTGAGTAATTGCTGATGAAGAGAGAGGATTACGTTGAGTAAAACTGAACACTTCAATGTAAAACACACCAAACAGAAAATGAAGTTGAGTCACACAGTTAAGATTGCAATAAAATGACTTAATTTTGTATTATTCCAAAAGCAATTTCATTTTCAAATGTTCCAACAGAGTATTGAATGGTTTCACTTTCACCTTTGAGGTTATGAGTTGTTTTTTAATCTTGTAATTCCGTTTTTTTAACAAATGTTCCAATTTGGACCAGTATGTCAGGTGCATAGACACTGTCGCACATAAAGCTGAACGTTTACAAGTGATAATGGGGTTTAAAGTGTAGCATTTATCCCTGAAGATGTGTAACACTGACTTTTTACACTGAAAACATATTTATGTGCTTATCCAATGATGCATACTGTCATTGTGTCCTTAGGAAAAAACACTTCACTCAACTTGCCGAATATAATAGTGGTAGACACTCAAAGCCACATTATTATTGCTTTATGTTTTATTATTTTCTTTTGTCTTAAGGCTACATATCTTATAGGTTGCTCTGATGCAGCGCAGGGGTGCAGGGAAGTTTTTATTTATTTATTTTTTCATGAAACTGACACAAAGAAGAGTTTTCCCGTCTATAACTGACAGTAATAACCAGTTTCACTCTTACTTGAAATATACTCACAATTTACATTATAAATATGTTTTCTGATGTGGCGGAAAAGCGGTGTTTTCCGTAATGCTTCCTGCGGGTCTATTGCGCTTACATGCTCTGGTATAATACATAAAATGGTCCATTGGGAAATCGTATTGCTTTTCTTTACCAGCAGAGTTGACTGATCTGTCTGTGCAGCGGAGCTATTTACACTGACGGAGGCGCTGTGGCGTCATTCGATCACTGTACGCCCCCAAACTCCCCCCAAGATGAGTGGACTGGGGGAATAAACTGGGAAAAAAGGGTTTACTGCATGCAATTAAATAAACAGGGAAGCCAAAATAAAGCCGGAGGCAGAGGTGAGCGAGAATGGAGAACAGATGAACAGACCGAGCCAAATGAGGGGTTCAGAGGCGTCGAGCTGTGAGAGGAAATTGATGGAGGATTGGAGAAAGAGAGGAAAGAGAGGGGTTGATGGAAAACTAGATGGGTCGAAATATTTTGGAAGAGGTTTAGCGCTAGGATTGACCGATTCTGATTGCAATGTTTCTGGCTAGTTTTGTGATTAGTGGTGGTGACAACGCAAAAACTCAGATATCGTTTTGTTTCTAAGGAAGTAGCTTGATGCGCAGTAAAATAAATATTGTTTCTGTATTTATACTTGCAAATTAGCCTGATTTCAGTACTAAATATAGAATCAATTAATATATGTGCATTGATTTCACGTGACCACCTATAATTGTGATTTTGTAAAGCAAGATTTAGTTCATAATGCAAATTTTAAAATAAGAAAAAGAACAAAAGTTAGTTAAACTTTTCCTTTGTTACTCTTTTGTTTAACCCTTGCACGTTTCCTTTTATTTGAACATGTTAGATTCCTTTTGTTTAGTTTACCTTTTACAACCCTGTTCATTAAATTACTTCTTACTTTACCATTTTTCCAGTTTTTTTCTTTTTTTTGTTACTTCCCTGATCCTACATGAGCCGGAATGAAACAAACAACTTTTACACTAATGAAGAATCACATTTGATATCATGTTTATCGAGGTCTAAACATCAGAAATGGCAGAAAATAGATGTTTTGAAGAATATTATAAAACCTAAACAGCTGTAGCTTTTGTAGCAAGGTCACAAATAAGCCCCTCACCTCTTATAAACACATCGCTCTGATGATATATAAAAAATAACCTTATGGAGGACTACAGAAACACAACACAGGTCCCATGTCCGGTGATGGATGACATTCAGAGTAACATGTCAGCCCTCTCCACGCTCACCACCAACGGGACAAATGACCGCTCCCCTCCACACACGGCTAATACGACTAATGGAGGCATCTACAGTGTCCGACTGGGAAAGGATCTTTGAATGGACTTCCTATGACCGAGCTTGAGTTTCAGCTGGTGCCGACCCGACTGGAGTTTTCAAAATGAGTCTGTGCGATTAAGTCATTGAACATTTAGTATACTCGTTTGACATAACTGATTTGGTTTGGTTTTGTTTATAATTTGAGTAATTTTTGGCTGGATATGTATCACTGTCCAAGATGCGTGTCACTTAGAGCCGATTTAGTGTCACGGATCTCATTTTCCATGTGCCATCCTTAAATTTATGAATCCGTCCATCCATTTCCATTTCCATCCATCCAGTGAAAACTAACTAAATTAAAATGTATCTATTGAACAGAATTTCAGATTTTTCTGTCCTGGACTTTTTATTGCAGCAATTTTCAGTTGGATTTTTCAGATCTTTTTATAATTATTATTCTGTTCACAGCACGGTTTGGCCTTGAGGTTAGGTGGCCTTCAGGACACGGTGGCTGCAGAGAGATAGCAGTATATGACCTTACAATGAGAGTCCTTATCTGTCTGTTATGACTCAGGACACTTGACAGATTTGGAGTTTAGTTTAGGTGAAGTGGTGACTATAAACAGCACCTGGTGACTCAATGAGAGCGTGTACACTGTATATTCATGTGTACTCTTTCCATCACTCATAGATGCTTGGATAGGCTCAAGTCATGTTTATTTCAAGGCAGGAGAATATATGAATTATAATCAATCTACTGTCCAAATTGAGATTGTCAACAGCTGTGTCTTCATAATGTATGACAGGCGCCGTTATTGTGCATCCTGAAGCATGAACTTGTTTATAAAATGGGTTAACCTATTGGATCTAAACAGCCAATCCTGCAAAAATCTCATCTGTAAAGAGCCAAAATTATTGTATGTTTGTTGGAAATGCAAAGACTGAAACTGGACCTGAATTCAAACTAGGACACACAGACAGAACTAAATCAGGTTAATCTATGTCTATATCTATATATACACAGACACACAAACATACACAGAGACACATGTACGCACGCACACGCACACACACACACACACACACACACAAGATCCATAGGTGCATCAAGGACGAGGCCCCAACAGATGACGAGCTCAGTGTCTCAGACAGTGGAGTGAGAAGAGAAGGTGCTGGACGAACATGTGAGGACAAGCCCCTGCATGGGATGTACCACCAGAGCTGTTATGGTGGAATAAATCTGAAGGCAGAACTAGAGCACATTTAAATCAAGACTGAACTATGACATTATGTTTTACTAGAAAGCATAAGAGCCTCCAAAAACATGTAGCTCTAAAACCACAGGTCACAGATCCCAGGTATCGACTGTGATACTAAATAGTGCAAAATGTAAAAAGAATGAATAAATGTGCTCATGTTCAGTGTCAGCTCTGCTCTCCTCTCTCTTGGTGGCCTTTCCTAAATCAACTCCCTGCTTCCGAGTCCCAGCGGTGACCACAGAATGTTGAATGGGCTCTCCACATGTATCTGACAGTTTTTTTTTTTAAAGATGCCTCGTTTGTGCTGACCTACATCACTTTTTTCTTTCCAATCATCTCCTCCTCCTGGGTCTGGATGGAGGAGCAGGCTGCCATGGGGACCGGCAGTGGCTGGGGCCCAAAGATTCATTAGGGGGCTTGACTCACTGTGATTGCTGGCTCAGACGCACCAGTGAAAGCGCCGGATATGCCAGCTGATAAAGAGTGGCAACAACTTCCTGCCTGATTATTACCCTACAATTCTGGTATTGTGTGACCAGGCGGGAAGAGCATCGGGCTGTCCCTGCTGAGATTATAGCTTTGATTTCTGTAGAAACCATCAGGCAATTTGACAGCTATGAGAAGCGGTTTTATCAAATGTAAGGATGAGTTGAGAGGCATCTGTCTATCTCTTTTAACTGTAAATACTGTGAGGGAGATTCATATTGCTACTATAAGACTTCTGCTCTTGCCCTGCAGGCTGAATCTTGTTAGGCATTGCTTTATTTTTGTTCTGCTGCCGGTTTCAAAGAATGTGAAAAATCAATGTCACTCAGACCATATTAAAGCCTGTGCAGCCGCGTGCAACAGTGTTACCCAGTTACCGATATTTGAAGGTTATAAATGTGGAATTTGAAATGTAGTAATGCATGAAATGTTTAGGGCACCTGTATCTACTGTAAACCATTGTGTCTGAACTCAACTGAACAATACAAGTCTGATTCATCAAAGCCTGTGTAACATCACTGCAGCATTTCCCCACCAGACGAACTGGACCCCGGGGGATATGCAAGCGCTTCGGTTTCACGTTTTAAAAGAAGGTGAAAATGTAGTATTTGCATCCTTAAGAATGCTGTGGATTAGAAATGTGAAATAAAAAAGTACAAGAGTAAAACCATCATTATTATAATGAAGGAAATCAAAAATATTATATTTAAATGCACTGTTCGTTGTATGTAATGGATAGTTTTTGTATCTAATCTGGTTAGCACTATCCTTGAAACAGCGTCTTACTATTCCAGTCCTTTTATACAGCCCCTTTTAAACTTGTTTTCTATTCTGCACACACCCTGGTGCAGCCTTTGGGTCAGGTGGACTTCAGGACACAGAGCCTGTCGGAAATCACCTTTCAATAAGGATCTGTATCTGTCTGTTATGGTTTAGGACACTTCAGTCTCGATAGATGTGAAATTATTGAGACAATTTACTGTGAAATTCTTCAGTGTGTCTTTTCATAACACCATCTCAGTGTTCGAAACTCAAAATTTATAACAGCTAATTTCAGAAAACAGTTAAAATGTATTTACATCTCCCTCATCTAAAATAACTCTAAATGAAAACTGACTTCGATATGCTCCATTTCTGGCGCTTTACGGCCTTTATGAAACCATATTCAAATGTCTAGGGCCAAATAAGCTCTTTTGGATTATTTATGTTTATTTTGCATCTGTGTGTGTGTGCGTTTGTGTGTTCTGACTCTCCAAGCTTATTAAGATTCAGCTCGACAAGACAACAACAGCTTTCTGAGATGATAATAACAACACAAAATGCCTAGGAGCCCTCGTGGTAGTTATCTGCAGGTGGGTGATTATGTCCGCTCCACCACAGGGCCTTGGCTGGTCCAGCACAGTGCCCCCAGACCACTTACATAACGTCAAAGTCAACACTGGAGGACAACTCACTTTGCCAAGAAACGAAGTATGTTATGCAAAAAGCTAGAGAGAAAATCAACTCTCTAAAATACCATAATGATCTCCTTAGCGTGGGGACGTAACAGATCGAAATAATCGCACTCGCCATAACACAGGACGCCACTCACCCCCACCAGGACCATCTAATCCCTCTGCCCTCAGGACGGAGGTGCAGGGCGATCAGGTGCAGGAGGGCTCGGTTCGGTAGAAGCTTGGTCCCAGCGGCCATTGCTTTCTTAAACAACTGGCCCCGCTGAGGCATAATGTCTGTTTTTGTAATGTATGTTTATGTGAGTGTGATGTTTGGTGTTTATCTGTGCATATGTCAGACGTGCTCTGTGTATGTGGAAAGGAATCTCCCCCCGGGGACAATAAAGTCAAGTCTAATGTCGAAGTCTAAAGTCTAATTAGCATAGCATTTCAACATTGACGTGTTAGCACTAAGCAGGAAAAAGAGCCAAGGCTTAACAATTTGAGCTAATTTGCTTGACAACGAGATCCATGAGAAGAGTGAGACCCAAAGCTGTGCACCATTTGGACGTCCTGCTGAAAACTAGAACTAGTTTCTCTTCAGCGATGAATCTGGGAAACGTACAAGCAAACGTCTTTTTCCTGCAAAATACCATAAATATTCTCGTCTTAGAACATGATTATTATTTGGTTTGTTGCTGTATAATGATTGATGCAGGAATGGTTATAGTTCAAAAACTGGTATTAAAAAACAGGTATTACATTATAAAACAATGTCAAAGTTACTCAACCCTAAATTAAGCTGCTAAAAAGGGGTCAGGATATACAGCGCGACACACTCATTTTCAGCTCTGATATGACGCTTGTCTGATGTAATTAGCTGTAAAAAATAATGTATTGTTGTTGAAAGCAATATGTTCAGACAAGACAGCGTTTCCAGACGAGTACTCCACTTGTACGCTCTATTCACAGATTACATTAAACATAGAGGCAACCAAAAGCGCTGGTGATAATGATCTGTTTACACTGACGGGGCGTACTGTAGTGTTGACTATCTGCAGATGTGATTACTGCTGTCAGCGTATGAACTGGGCCTCCAGCTACAAGACTTCAGTGATTGACAGATGTAAAGTAGATCCCTATCCCAGTCCGTTTCAACCTTCAGTGCACAGTATAAACCAAATATTTCTTACTATGCAGCAGTAATTATACGTTATGACCCCTTCTTTTTGCGGTTGCCACAATAAATCACGATGGTCGATGATTTAAATATTGTCAGGACAATTGCTGCAACAAAAGCTCAATATATTCTGGCATAATTTCCGCAATAAACTTGGAAAATGCAAAAATATGAAGTACTACAGTAATAATATAACAGTCCCTTGGCTATTTATTTCTTTATGTACATATTTTTACAATGACTTGACTGTCTTTCATTCTTAAATTGTTTTACAGACAAGTTTTCCTTCAACAAAAACGTGCACAAATCCCAAACGCATCAGCTTTGGGACAGTGGCGCTAAACCACAATAACAAAAAGCCCTGAGCATCTTTTTTACATTTTTTTGCGATATTACTTTCTATTTCCCTTGACTTTAAAACTGATCTCGACAAATAATCAAACTACACAGCATACACAGACATGAAGCTCATTTTAAATTCTAAATCTCACCACTCAATGCACAAAAGTTTTGATTTAACCCTGTTTTTTCTTCACTATCGGATGAACTGTTTTGGATATATGATGTAGAGCTGTTGATTTCATTAGAAAACTAGAAAACTCCCAAAACACTGCGCCTATTTTTAGCTTCTCCTGCTTTTTTCCCAATTTGAACTTGTGCTAAGGTTTCAGGAAGGACCTCCAGGCTGTTTCTACTACTACTACTACTACTCTACTACTGCAAACACTACTGCTACCACGAGAAGTCTACTATACTAAATACAACTATATATATATTCAGATACTCTAGAGATCAGGATTGCATCGCCACACGTTGTAGAATTAGCCTAACGTTAAACAAATGGCTCAAACAAATATAAAAAAAACTAAAGTTAAAATGTATTCAAAAGAATTCTGACTATAGTTCAATAAATAAATGAATAATTACCAATACAATCCTAAAATCTCATCAGTTTGTAATGTTTTTACTAAGGCGTCGGGTCGTGACCTGGACAAGGGCCACCAGACGTTTCGACCAACTGCTCAAATGACAAAAAAATCTTACCAGGACATATTACTATACATCCATTAGCACATTTTTCCACTACAACTTGTACAATTTCCATCAACAAATCCCCAGCGATGTCAGTTTCTATTTATATCCTCTCCCATATTTCTCTAGAAAGTGGAGAGACGAGGGTTTTTCTGATCCACTCTGCTTCTCTCTGTTATTCCGTTGTGTGACAGCGTCTTGTCTTGTCACATATATTCCTGGTAGCATGATGCGGTCCCATGCTTTACAGTTGACTGGACTGTAAGAAAACAGCCGGCAGCGCACGGGGGCCGGGCGTAGCTCACTGCAGGCCTAACTACAGCGATGAGACCGACACAGATGATGACAGAGGGATGTTATTAGATGTGGAAGGACACCAGACGACTTGGCCCGCGCTGCCCCTCCGGACGGGCGCAGCTTAGATCCTGCCTCCCTTTGATTAGAACTGTAGGTGCTTGACACAGCTCCAGACGCCGACAGGGAAAAGCAGGATGTGGGGGAACGTGAGGTGACCCCGAACAGAAGAGAAACAAATATACTAGTCTTATGTAATCGGGAAGAAGTATAGAGCATCGTCTATACATAAAAAGGCTTATCTGTGTAGCTTTTTAGTGAAATAAATGCAAGTACAGAGCAGTGGGCGTGGTCCAGTGGCGGTGAAAATGGCGTTGAGCAATGACGTCTCGAATACAGGAAGATAAAGTTTACTCAGACAATCCTAAATGACTCTAAATACAACTTCAAGTGGGTATATGAGAACTGGAAACAAATATAACATGGTAAAATAAATAGATTTCGCATAATAGCTTTAAAATGACTATTGAACTTGTATAAAGAAGCATTTTATGGAGCTAAATTATTCCCTGATTGTTGGAAAGATGGACTATTGTGGCTAGAATTGTGTTTTAGTTTTAGTTTTTCCTTGAGTGATGCAGAAAAGAGGGATCCACTGTTTGTGCTTGTGTGTAATAATTGTGTTTGAGAAGATTTCTTTTGTCCAACTTGTTATTTTGAATATTATACTATGTATTTTTGCAAAAAGCTAAAATAATTAAAAATATTAGTAACATTTGACCCCCAATATTCATGTTTTTGACCACAATAATCCAAAAATACATTATAAAATTGCATAGTAGGCGACATGTCGTTCTGATCACATTCGTACAATAAAAATGACAAGTGTTTTTCCAACAATCGGCTCTTTTTTCATCAGATTCAGATATGACCCAGTTTGAACAACACACAGAAAAGAGGCTTTGAAAACTTAAACCAGACGTTCTTGTACCAAATATCTTAGTGGGGTTATGGATGACAGCACCAGTTTTTTTGTTTTTTTTTGTTCTGGGTCTTTTCATGTTGAGACAGTGGGTTAAGCCTTCATCACTTTGAGATTTATGAAAACACTGGAGCCTGGAGATGTTCCATTGAACTGAGAGGCTCTCACTCTAAAGGCAATCTGTGCTGTGTCCAAGCACGTCTGAGCAGCGGCGAGTCTGCTTCTCTGTGACAAAAGTGGAAATAGTGTAAGTATAGCTTTGATTTGGAACGTCGGACTATTTCACCAAAAACAACTGAAAATGTCTGACTCTTAAAAATACACTTGGAAATATTCGAACAGACGAAATTACTGCATTTAGATGAATATATTTACAGAGGAAGAGCCTGTGTTTGGGTGACATGTGTTTGGTGCGACTCCCTGGAAATGGAGTTGCACCAAAAAGTCAAAAAGAGGCTTTGGTTTTGTGGCACTACGTGTTTGTCTCCATGGAGATAGATAAGTTTAATGCCATACAGTCGAACATTCCAGGAAAAACAACCAGAAAAGTGTCATAATGCAGGAATGCCATAACTACAATGTAATATAACTATGAAAATAATGTTAATATTGTCCAAATTGCTGGTTTGGCTTTGGTTTCACATAACGTCCAAAGTCATTTAATTACGTTTTATACTGACAAAATGAAATGGTTGGAAAAACTTGGTAATACATTTGAGTGCAACATCTACAACGCCAGTAGGTAATTGTGCAGCAAACACAGAGCAGACAGAGACAGAGCGTTCGTCAATAAATATCGAGACTCCAATTCAAAAGTAGCAGGTTGTATGAATATCAATGAGATCAATACACAACCGATGAAAGCCTTGTTTTTATGAAGAGAAAATGACATGCACCAACAAAGTGTCAACAACGCCAACACGTAAACGCTCTAAAGTCCTCAGCAGAAAGAACAAACTCAGAACCATGCAGAAAAAAACCCCAAAATCTAACTGAAATGAAAAGAACTTGTTGTTTTAGTAATATGCTTTATGTTATTCGCTACCTCTTTTCTGGCGTGGTTTCATTTTCTTTGTTGGCTGGTGCTTCTTGTAGATCTGGGAGGTTTGCAAAATCGTCCTGCTCAGCCAGACCGATTGCTAGAGACAGGACAACCATCTTCCCCTCTCTGGACACGCACGAATGAAGTCACAAAACGACACCAAGCACAAGCACGACACACACAAAACACAGAGCACAGTGTTAACCACAGTACAGCAGGTTAGATGAAAATGACTGCATATTAATTCATAAATACTGAATTATATATATTTCGAAATGGAACTGTATAATCAGATGGTTAATTGGTTATTGATCATGACCACCTGAGCTGAAAAAGACAATATGAGGCGGTTATTGTAAAGGTTAAACATGGAGCAAAGCGATTGAATATGTGACAAGTAACGAGGCACAACTGTCACTGTGCGTCACTCATGTCCCAACTTTTCTGGCAGATTTTAAATTGTGGGAAACTCAAGGGACTAAAGTACTTTGTGGGTTTGTCTGAAGCATTAACCATTTGGATTGAATAATATTCTGCAACAATGAATCAGAATAATTGCGAGTAAATGACTGCGCAAAAAAAACCATAACTGTATTTTGATAATCGTTGATAATACGTTTTACATGTAAATATTTGAACAGACGTTGAATCACCGTATTTCAACGTTTATTCTGTGTTTATAAAATCTCATTAGGTGATATAATCGTTTGACTTGTTGATTTAATCTTAAACAGTTGTTACTTTTAGCTTTAAGTCCAAAAATGACTCCTACATCCAGTTTTTCTTTGTTAAATCTAATATTTTAAGCATTTTACTGTAGAAACCAATGCACTATAACTAATCTAGACATGTGTAATCACCTACAGTAAACAAAAAACAAATACTTAAGCTACTAAAGTGAAATGACGATTGTGCCAGTACTTGCCAAATATTAAAAACCTGCCACATATGTGCTACTCCAACGCCCACATGGAAACAGAACATGCTCTTTCCCATGTCGTCTGGTAGCACATATTACTTTACACAAATGCACTATCTGTAATCAGTAGCCAACCAATGAGATCAAAAGCACGCAGACCTTTTTATTTTTTTTATGACGGCCTTTTTACACAATGCTCTTAAAACCCATTAGGACAAGAAGATCAGAAACAAAAGCGAGTTCATCTTCTGCTATGAAAGATCGTGTCGTGTATTAGATAGGAACTAAGTACGTCTTAAAACTTAAAAATAAACAGAGAGAGTAGAAACAACAAACACAGATAAAAATAAAAAGAGGAATAAAAAATAAATAAACAAAAGCATAATTTTCATCCCTTCTCCTGCCTCCAGCCAAGCCCAGGGTTAAGAATGAAGTGTTACATGAGCCGTGTGCAGCTGTGTGAATTGGAAAAGGCCATGCAAACTGCGACCTGAACAAATAAACAATTGTCCAGTGTAGACCTTGGTTATTTCACAGTTTTGACTTAACAACCCACAAGGTTCTGTTCATTTGTTATGCTGTTTCTCCATTGAAAAGCCTCTTACATAACACTCTCATCCAAGGACAACCTTTTCCTCCTTAGCATTTTTCACTTCTACAGTAATTTCTTAAAGGCCAATCTCTGTGTGATTGGTGTTTTTGCCCACGTCTATAAATATTAACTGTCTGAGCGTTCTAATGCAAAATTAAAATGGTTCTTAAACTGAAATGAAGTTGAATTAAAGTTGAAAGTCTAAACTAACGTCGTTCTTTCGTTCGTCAGGTGGTACCATGAAGTTACATTGAGAATCCATGTTTCTCTGTGTATTCTTGAGAAACAGCTATAACAGAATACATAATATACACAAGTTTAATGCCATTTTGTGGAAATTTCTAGGTAAAACAATAACATGATGATGCCAGAATGACAAAAGAAAAGCTTTGTTTAGTCTTTGTCTGGTCTAATCTACTGAAACAAATATTTGCATTGTCCTGTAAAACATAAAAATCTGCTTTTATTTAAGTTATAAACAGCAAAACCATGAGACTAAGTCAGAGTTGCATAGCACATACTGTAAAGGTGCGTCAATAAAAACAAAACAAAACCATCAACAGCAGGAGTGTCTGATTTCAAACTTTATCTATGCTGTTATCAGTTTTCGTCTGCTCCTCTTATCCCTTCATCTCACTCTATTTCCCGCCTGTATCCCTCCTTGCTGCACGGTCACCTCAAAAAGTGGTTGTTTGTTGGAGAAATATTGACCACACGAGGCACATATTAGCACTTGAGAGACAGCAGCCCACTGGGGATGTGTAAACAGCACCAACATGAGGCCTGTCGATAAGGTGAATGGATTTGTATGGACGACCAAAAAAAGACACGCGTACTCCAGGTTGAGAGGCTGCACTAATCATTACTCACTACACTACTTGTATTGATCAGTAATGTATGGGAGGTGACCTGCTGGCAGCACTGCAGAAAATGTGGACCGACGGATCAACTGTTGAACCGGCGATAAGCGATAAAAATCTATTCTAAACCACAATTTTGAGAAGATTATGTTGTACTGGTGTGAAATCGTATTTAATAAATTAAGCTGCAATGTATTTTTTTTATGTAGAACAAGAATATTTGACTGATATTTGATTAATTACATATAGTTGGGTGCAGATTTTGTTTAAACTGTATTATTTATCGTAAAAATCTGCAATTTTTTGTCATAAATTAATATTAAAGCTTGAGTACCCAACTTTATCCTTCTTTTTATGCCATAGATATCGTTAAAAACATCATTTTGTGACCAGATCAGAGTGCTGTGTGCTGTCTGTATCAAATTAAAACAATCACAAGCCTCAAATAAAGAGCCTGATAAGTCACTAAAATACATTTTGGCAAGAGAGTGTATTGACTGGGCCGTGGCGATCCACTCCAACTCCGATTTGCTGTCTGAGGAAGATTAATGCCTTTGAACACTAGCAGAGTGCCAAACGAGCAATTTAGACAGATTTAAATACCTTCCTCCTCCTTTTATGGTTTGAAAATCAGATATACCCACTCCAAAGTTTAGGTTCAAGTGTTGCTTTGTAGATGAAATGCCTTGAATAAATGATACTATGATCAATGCACTGTCTCTGTTTTCTTCACTAGTCCAAACACGAGCAGCTGCACCTCCCGAGTCCACACGTCTTTAAACCTCTTGTACATTGTGATATTCACAATGGGCCACGGCTGTTCCCTGCGTAAGGTCTAACACTTATTCCACAGACGATTCAAATGGACAGAGAGGTGAGGGGCCGGGGGGCAGTGATAATAGACAACATGCACACCTTGACCTTAGTGTGACAGAACATGAGTTTCTATGTTCAAGGCCAATGCGGAGAAGCTTTATGAGATCACGCTGTGTAGCACATGATGTACAGTCTGCCTTCAGTTCAATTTAAGCTGGATATGTGTTCAGCAGAACTGCAAGAAATAAATGTACAGGCAAATACAAATAACACTACATTTTTCATATAATGTTAGTTATATATTAAAACTCAAGTTAATTTAATGACGAATTTTTACTGTCATCATCCCTTTGCTTTGGACAGGATCGAATCAGTTAAATAAGCCTCATACAGCAGGACATTAACATATGTACAAGACAAAATATAAACGTGTGAAGTTTGCAAATGTGTCGACAGTGGAGCACACTATTCTTACAAACACACTGCAGTGAAAAGGTTTAATTTTCTGACCTGTAAATATGTAACTATATGTTCCAGTGTGTCCCTCACTGAAGTACAAATACATCTGTCTGATACTCACAGAAACGACTTGACGTCCAGTCCTCTGTGGCGGATTTGCTCCATCATGTGATCCCAGCTGCCCGGGTTAGACCTGGACCGCCCCGCCCCCGTGCCTCTGTACCGGGACGCTCCGGCCGGACTCCCCCGGACCCCTCGAGGACCCCCTCGATGCCCCCCACCGCCCGGGCCTGTGTGCAGTTGACCCAGGCTCTGTGAAGTGACCGGGGGGTCGTTGGGGCCCGGAGGGGGCCGGTGGGTGAGCGGCTGTTGGAGGCTCTGCTGTCGGACCAGGGGGCGAGGCCGCGCCACGGCGGAGGACGGGATGTGCTCCAGAGTGGAAGCAGACGAAAGGGAGGCATCCCCAAAACTGTCCACATACACAAGAACAAGAGAAACATCAGTCAGAGTTATGTAACAGGGAAAGAGACATGAATAATACAAGCACCAGGAAATGATAACTTGTAGAAGGAGGAATGATTAAAAATAGACACGAGAATGCAGAGATCGTGCTAATACACTGTTGTGGGAATATGCAAGTGGGAGAGGATCAGGGGGATCTGAACAACGCACAGCACAAGGAGCTGCAAATCAAGGAGAATACTCACAAATTGTTGCAACTTCTGTAAGAATAACAGTTTTGTGATATAAATTTAATGGACATCCCAGTTTGCACATGGGTTAGTACAGTGTAAAACCCAAACCAGCACATGCTTTAAATGAAGCGTAACTCCAGCTCAAGTCTCATTTCCGTGGTCCCTGTGTGCTGGTCTAAATAGTTTCTGAACATTACCTCTCTTTAATTAGGCCTGACCTACTTGTACCCGTGCCTCCTCCTTGGTTTTTTTTAAGCTCGACTCCTTTGCTGTCTCCTCTCCTGTCTCCAATCTCCCTCCTTTCCCTACATCCATCTACTTCCACACACTTCCAATCACTCTTTTTCAATGCACAGTCTGTTAATTACTGCCCACAACTCACACAATCATGTAATAGTCCTCACCTCTTATCCTCCCCTCAATCACTGGTCTGCCTGATGACTGTAAGCTGCTACTAAACAGCTCTGTCTAATGGTGTGCCTGAGGATTTACGGCCAGGGCTTAGTGTTGTGCTAGCATAGCCCTCTGGTTTTAACTCAGAGCAAACTCGGCTGGAGAGCCTAGAGACAAGCCCCCCGAGGAGAGCTGAGATGCTGGATCAAGTAAACACAAGTCTATGCACTCCGCTGTCACGTACAGTACAGCAGCCCATTAGCCGTCCCCAGAGGTCAGACCTGTGCATAATGTCTCAAATGGATAAATGTAACTCAATGGACTCTTGTGCTGAATTTATGTCAGTCACAATGAGTGCGGTGTCAAGAGAGACTTCTGAGTATCGCACTTTGATTACATAGAATGCGAACATTATTAAAATTAGCTACTTAATGCTGCATAATGCTGTTTGAATGTGCATTTCATAGAGGAAAGGAAGGGCTGCATTCAAATGAAACATGCTATTCAAATGTCTTTTATACAAACATAACAGCGATGCAACGTAAATACAGTAGAACTAAACAAGCTGCGGTTTGATCTCCTGCACCATATGTCTACAGTATATATGAGGAACACTATTATATATTTATACTAACTGTCTAATAAAAAATGCAGCTGAAGTTGTTGTTCCTCACCCTCCAGATGCTCAAATCGTGTAAAGTTCACAGTCAGGAGGATGAAATGAAAAACATAACTTTAGTTTTACCAACACAACATTATTTTTAATCATAAATTGGAGGTATTTTGACTAAACTGAATCATTTTAATCATAAATGTTGTCTGAGCATCATCTGTTTTCCACACAGTTTCCCATGAATTTGTCCAAAATGCACGTTCTAACCTGTTACATAATGCACAAAGCGCTTTTCCACTGACGTGCAGATATAACACGTGAACGCAACTATCCAGGGGGGGGGGGGCACTGCAAAATGGCTTCTCCCTCCGCAAATGATCCAACAAACATATGATCATGAGCGACATCTTTATAAATCAATGCATCTGGCTGGATCCACAGCGGCAACAGGCCAGACTTGTGGGAGCCGGTGCATGTGCTGATAAATCTACGCAGTCTGTTTGGTGTTCACATGCTGGGATTGTGATTTACTCCTCTTTCGTATATTATGTCTTTGTTCTATTATAATTATTAAGTACAGTATCGTGCAGTTCAGTGGGTTTTTCGTACGCTGTGAGTGTTAGTCTTCTATCAGCTGTATCCTATTACTGACTGGCGAGGCTATTTTCACATTTCGTCTTCCTTGAAAGTCAATTAAGATGACTATAAACCTTGAATGATTTTGTAATTAAGGAAAATTGAGGAGAGAGAGAGAAAAAAAAAACAAGGTGACAGAGACGGAGAGAGAAAATAGCAGCGGTGAGCAGAGTCAGAGGGGAACACATTAAATCCTGAAATAGAAACCAGTTCAGAATGAGAAATACAAACAGGTAGAAGGCAGAGAGAGGAGGACGCACAACGATACACCGTAATCACTCCTACAGGATACAGAAGAGTGCATACGGTTACATGAATTACATCGATTTGGCTTTAAAATACCTGCATATACTATATAAGCTAGCAATTATAATGAATTACTATGTATGTGAATGTGATTTTTAGAATGTGGAGTAGCTTTTATCTGCCACTTGTTCATGTTAAGTACGTCTTGAAAGGAGTTGTACAATAAAAATACAAAGGAACAAACCGTATGTAGTGGTTTTACACTCTTGAAACTTTACAGAATGTATTTTATGTTTTAATAATTGACATTTTTTGTAGTTTTATGCAGCGTGCTTTGCCTTTATTCTGACTTTGACGTCAACAATGAACATATGGTGAGTTTTACATTGTTGATTGTTCTGCATATGTGAGCGTACATGCAGAATAGTCAGAATAGATAATGCTTTGACAAACTGTTCCTCATTATCCGTGTGCCACAGTGCTACACCATGCTGGAGCGGAGCCCTCCCGGGGTGCCCCTCATGCATCGTTCTCCATGCTCCACTCACTTGCTCAAGCGCAGACCTCCGGCATGCAAGTGGCTCTGGACCGTCTGCCAGCGGCCCGCCCTGCTGCCGCCCGTCACCATGCTGCGGACGCTGTCACTGCGACTCGGCCCCGCCCCCGTCCCAGAACAAGCTCCACCCCCTCCGTCACTGGGCCCAGCCTGACCACCCTTTTCTGCCCCACTGGGACAAACCGGGGGCGTCCGCAAAATCCACAGAGAAACACGGACACAAACAGCCAAGAGGGTACAGAGGAGAGAGGAGCACAGACGGACAGACGCACAGGACCGAGAGAAGTAACAACCATCAGTTAGTCAAACCAGCCACAGTCCAAACTATTACCTAGACAAGCTGTTCACCGCTCCGCAATCATGTGAGTAACTAGGACAATTTGTTCCAGTGAAATATTTGAAATTATAAAGGAGAAATGTATCACCTGCCACAGTGAGTTTGAAAAATTGACAAAGTTTTCTTTTCTTTCCACTGTGAGTTTGCTGAAGGTGCAAAGTTACCATCACCGCCATTTTGACATGAGCCGGAGCTTCTGTCACAGCGTTCAGCGTTCATTGCCCCGACATCATCCAGACTTTGAGCCGTGGCCAAAGTAAAACACATCAGGCTCTGACATTTCATTCAAATTTACTGTCAATTTAACACATTTCTCTGTTTTAAAGGTGCGCTGTGTAACCTTTCTGGAGATGTCACTTCCTTATCTCCATAGAAACAGCAGGTCACATTACGAGAGCAAGTTACAGGCCAGATCTGTGTAGTGTAATGATTTATGTTAATGTTATTTTCAGCAATAAAACATTTGTAATTGAATAAATGTGAGACAGAAAAGCAGCTGACACCAGAAAAGTTACACCACCTTAATATGAAACATTTTTTAAGTTTTGACAGTAGTACATATATTTTTTACGAATTTAATACATTTCCCTAAACCACACGAGAACAGAATCGTCCCTTTGTGAATAGAGCCGTTCCTAAATAATGGCACAAATATTTAGTTTAATAAATATGAGCCGTGCGCGTGCCTCTGGTGATAACAAAGTGCTAATAATTATCCATCTCTGGGCTACAGCTCTGTGGAGGAAGATAAATAGAGTTTCTGCAAATCTGATTGTTTGCAGTGACTTTCACACTGGCGGCACAGCGCTTTAAAATACAATACATTACATTTCATAACACCGGCCACCCCTCTGACCTACAGCAACAAACATATAGAAATAAACACACACTTAGTCAAGAGCAGAGGCTACACAGAGGAGACACAGTCGAGAGATGCACGAGTGATAATCTGCAGCAGAGGACGCAATGAGCTTTGGATTGGTGGAAAAAATACTATAGATAGATAGACTAGTGTTTGGACTGTTATGGCTTTCTTTAGCATAAATCTTTATTTGTATTATTATGGATCATTTTGACCTAAACTTCATAATACCATCTGTTATGAATGTTATGTTGTTATGTCTTTTCTGTGTGTCTAGCAGCCTCCAACCACTTCGATTAGACTAAACTGGCAAAGATTGTTTTGGTGGTATAAATACTGTATTGTTTACATTTGTCAGCTGAGGGCGAGACGACACTGCTCGGGACACAGCTCTTTGACAATTGTGCACAGTTGATTCAATAAACCAGACCTTTGATTCAAGACAACTTCTCTGTTGATTTTTATATCTTTAAGACTTTTTGACCATTAGAAATTCCACAACAGGACCAACATTTTACTTAATAATTACAAATGGGTTTTTTTTGTGATCAAATTTTTATTAAAGTATCAGTCTCAGGTGCAAATATATAGATTAGAATCTGATTACCTTTTTCCCCCTGTTTTCCCACCCACCACCCCGATGGGCATATAGACAAAAAAAAAAAATAAATAAATAAAAAAAAAAAAAAAAAAAAAAAAAAAAAAAAATAATAATAATAATAATAATAATAAAAATGACAAATTAAATACAAAATAAACATATAAAAACCAATACAATGTAGTAATAACAATAATAATAATAATAATAATAAAAATAGTAATAAAAATAAAAAGTTAAATAATAAAAAAAAAATTAAAAAAATAATTACAAATGTTTAGATTATTCAGTTAATTGCTGGTTGTGATTAGTTACTATACGATATAATGATAAAAAATATAGTAATCATTCCATTTTTAGAAGCAAAAATAAGTAATTTAATTAGTTCTTCATTCATTACTTTACACTACTTTAAATGTATCGTTCAGAAAGTTCAAGGACAAACGGTGACATTTTAGACAATGTAAATGAACATGAATGAAAGTTTGACCACGTATAAACAAACACAAAACCGTGACGCTTTTACGCACAAAAATCATAACACAAACATCTGAAAATGGGACAGTCCTGGTGTAATCAAAATGTGACATAATCTGTAATAATCTGATGCTCATTTGATATGTTATTTGTACATTAACCTCTAGTGGAATGGACAAAGTTATTTATAAAAGCTGATGTTAAAAGGCATTTAGTCGAGCTCAGTCCTGGAGAGGTGCTGCATGTACATTTCATTATCTGAACATTAATAGTATACAGTTTAATACTTCTTACCTTCCCCTTTCCACTTATTTTTCCCATTACCTTCCAGATTGACAGCTTTATCATAGGTGTCACTTCTATTACACGGTTGCCATATACTCAACACATTTTTATCTGAATAATGAACTCAATAACTCTATAAAATAAAATGACAACAACTAATCAGTCCGGGTGGAGCTCACTTATTTTATGGACATTTTTCAACACGGCTGCACTGATACGGAGTTAACTGATGGGCCCGTGGTTCTGAAACAGTCAAGTGAGTCGTAATTAGAGCGGATCCTAATGGAAATGCCCGAACGGCGTGAGATGAATGTGAATGGGGGAGTAGATTGTTAGAAGGACTTCAGAGAGCAGCCAAAACAAAGACAGAGGGGCAGACGACTCGAGGCAAATATAAAGCAGCGTCATGGGATTTGGAGAACGCAAACAAACATTAAGGACGCGCTATGTAACTTTTGCAGAAGGGGATTTACCACCTGTTTGTCTCTCCATGAAGATGTATGTTTTGCAGGTGCACAGGGTCATCTCTCACTGCTTAACTGAGGAACCTTCCAGGCGGAAAATATCATCTTTATGGACATGATCAATTGGCAAATCCCCAGAAAATACATCAAAAAGTTACATATATACAGTGTACTTAGATAGACAACAACATGATTGACATAATACATAATCCAACTGACAAAAACCAATCTGGCAACCCTTAAGAGAGCCTTTTTTCGTCAAAATTAAATCGTTCAACTCCACTGTGCACAGAGAATGATGGACCACCGAGGAATAAAAACACAACATAAAACACACACCCTCCCGACAGAACAAATTAGCCTCTTTTCAAACATTTACCTGTTTGACGTATTGGACAAGACTAAAAGGATTGTGAAAAGACTTCCTTTATATGAAAAGAAATGAATTATTGATTAGCAACAAGCACGTTTTGGGTTTTTTTTGATCATCAATATCAAAAAGATTAAGCTTAAAAGTTGCATTAGTCATAATTTTTGTTTAGTTTATGAATGTGTGAAGGTGAAACAAAGCGTATTCATGTTTTTTTGTACTATATTCGAGCCTCTGATGAAGCACTCTCATATAAAAAATACTCTCTGTCCTGTAGAGAAGAGCAGCACATCTTGCGGGTTGGCTTGTGTCAGCACTCTTTGACATTTGAATACTGGAGTTGTACAAATGTAAAAAGGCTACGCTCCGGTACAAGCTGAGCGCTGCCCGTTACCATGGTGATGCTCTACGGGCTGCAGGTGAGAGGTGAGCGGTGCAGCGGGGGGGGGACTTCACGCTCCACCTGGCAAAAACACTAACATTTGTCCTGTTTGAAAGTGTAATGTCTGTGGTTTTATGTGTTTTTTGTTCGCCGAGACCCGCTGTAATTTGTGATATTGTTGAGCAGAAATCAATCGACATTTCACATTTTATCTGTCTTTTCTTTGCATATTAACCCACCGTTTAAACACGCTCATTTACCTACTGTACTTGCATAAACGTCTGTGGAACGACAGCCACAAATAAATGCGCAATGTGTTGTTTTTTTAACGTCATCTTAACCACTTTTGTATCTGAACTTCTCATTAAGATATTAGTCGTAATTTATGCCTAATATTTTTTGGCAGACCAAGCCTTCGCAGCTGTATTGAGGGATGGTGCAGCACATCTCTATCAGGTACTGCATGGCCAGCGGTGCATACTAATCACCCGTTCTCTCTGGATATAACCAAATGCAAAAAACATGAGGATTACAAAGGATGAGAGAGTTCGGTTAAAACATACAGAAACCAGCGTGAAGTCTAACACGACGCTTCTATGTGACTTTCATGTTCAGTGGGTTCATACTAATTATACCATATTGTTCCAGTGTTTTATTTCGTGGAAGAAAAGCAAAGGCATTTCCTATAATTGATGTTCCCCCTTTATTTTTAGCAGACAATTTGCAAACTATGTAATTTAACGTTGCAGCTGGAGGATTTGACCTGCACCAAATGGAGATTGTGAATGATGAAAATGTTTTTGTATAACTGAAGCCCACCAAAATAAAAAGTTTGAAAGTCTAAGAACATATTGCGATTTGTTTAAAACTGCAAATTAATTAAGGTTTACGTTAATGAAGTGGGTTGCAGATTATAATATAAAAGCCTGTCAGTGAAGGACACGACGCCATTTAACAAAAAAATCTTTTAAATACGAAACAACCGTGAAATAAAATCCTTGGAGAAACATAAAACTTTTGTCCCTAAGTGAAATCATTGTATTTCTATTGGGACTCACTTGGGGGTGAGGCGGGGGTCTCCGTACGGGGCGTAGGGCGACATGTTGAGGAGGAACTCTTTGGGCGGGTACGAGCTCCACCGCTGCTGCACGTTACTGCTGTCGTTGTTGTTCCAGAAGTCTCTGTCTAGGTCGCTGCGGTCAGACAGAAGGTTATAGAACGATTTTACGTAAAACAAAAGCTGAAATCCTTTATCTCTTGTTAAAGGTGCACTGTGTAACTTTTGCGGTGCGGTGTTTGTCACGTAATCGTCTCCATGGAGATGTTATTTGCTTTGGCTGGAATGTTTCACAGCGGGATTCAAAGTTTCAGGTCAGATCTGCTGAGAAACCCGCTATTTTTGGCAATATAAACACCTGTAAGTGAATGAATACTGCGGAACATTCCACAAAAAGCAATTACATCTCCAGGGAAACGAGCACAGAAGCGAAACCACTCACCAGAGAAGTTAAACAGTGCAACTTCAAGCAGATAGGAAGGAGAAGTACTGTAAATTCATGGCTTTAATGGTATATTTATTTAAAAATGCGGCACAAAAACCAAAAACATTTTGCAAAATCACTGCCATTTCTGCTGCATTTATCACAAAAAAACACAAGAATCCGTTGATGCGTCAGCCCGGTTAGATCGTCTCTCGTCTCTATTCATAAAACACGTCTAAAAAAAACTGATTTACATAATATTTACTGTTTTACAAATACAATATGACGAATTTAAAAGCGTGAGAGCCGGGTCTGTTTTTAGGACGTCCTTAATACATATGCAGTATTCGTGATCATTGTAAACATGCTGTCGGACTCCGCTAATTACCCATTCAAATATTCATCGACACAGCTTCTGCAGCATGTGGCGTTTCATAATAGGTCTCTTTATATAACAAGGTTCAATAATGTACTAAATATATACAGTCCCGCCAACACTGTATGGAACAAATGAGGGCATTATTTCAGGGCGCCGTCTCTGACCCGCGGGGTGCTGCCTGCGGGCCGAGCTTTGTGGTCTGAAATAGCTTGTTAAAATGTGATAGTATCTCCGCAGTGAATCCTATTTCCATACGTCCACAACCCGCTGACACCTACTTGATGGCTTTATTTTCCCCTCGACCTCTCACAGATTCGGGAGAGCTGGCAGCCTCCACCCCGGGCAGATTCCTCTTCCCCTGCAACAAGACAGGAGCACAAAGAGCAGAGGCAAGTGGGTGGATCAGAAAACTATCACGTACCAAAAATATTCTTCAGTGCTCATTTGGTTACTTCAGAGTTTCTTCAGTACGGCTGCGAGATTAGCAAGTTGCAGAAATGATTTAAGAGTCTTGGAAACAACAAAATACCTTTATTATTGTCTCAAAACCTGCTAATCTTTATACTTTTACAAACTTTTACTGAAATACGTGTGATTCTTGCTTTAAATGATCAGTTTATACTTCAGTTTCTTGCTTCTGGACATGATTAAAAAGTGCATTTTGAAGAGAATCCACCATTAAAACATGAATCACAAATAGAACCATAGTTGCAACGGTTGTCACAAAAATCGCAATTAGATATTTGGCCAAATTTGTTCAGCCCTGGACTTGAGGTTGTCCAGTGATAAATGAGAGAAGAGCCACAGTTTGGTGAGAAGCCAGCGCTTTGCTACGCCTCAGAGGAATTAGACGTGCACCAAAATATATGTATACACGGCTTAAAAATTAAAACAAGCAAACGACAGTAAACCAGGATCAGAATTAATGACCCGTGCGACGCCGAGGTGCGCACTGGTGAATTAAGTCCAAACTGATGTCTGTTTTCTGTGCTCTACATTTACAAGCTTTATTTATTTATTACCCAAAACTTGTATTTGGAAAGTAGTTTGAAAAAGTGGACCTTCTTTGATAGTGTCTTTGGTTTTATCGAGTCAAGGACGCTCGGATAAAGGCAGAAATACCATCAAAACATAAAAGAAAAAGACTAAATTTTATCTTTTGCTAAGGATCGTACACGGACAAATGAAGATGTGCACAGATATAAGAAATAAACCTGATTTAACCTTTAAACACAAACATTACATTTGGCATTTTATGATTTGTTTTTGTCAGTTTCGTTGTATTATTCTGTGCAAACTCTTTGATATAAAACATAATATTGTCACAATGATAAAATTTCAACCTTGATTCTGAGACTAGATTTTTTATTTTTTTGTGATAAAAAATATAGAAAGAATTGCTAATAATATTAATAATAAATACATACACAATAAAGACAAAATAAATACAAAATAAACAGAAATAATACAATGTAATAATAAGTAGTAAAAGAAGCAGAAGAAGTAGAAGAAGAAGAAAAAAGTAGAAGTAGAAGAAGAAGAAGTAGAAGAAGTAGTAGTAGTAGTAGTAGTAGTAGTAGTAGTAGAAGTGGAAGTAGAAGTAGAAGAAGTAGAAGAAGAAGTAGAAGTAGTAGTAGTAGTAGTAGTAGTAGTAGTAGTAGTAGTAGTAGTAGTAGTAGTAGTAGTAGTAGTAGAAGAAGTGGAAATAGAAGAAGTAGAAGAAAGTAGAAGAAAAAAGTAGAAGAAGAAGTAGTAGTAGTAGTAGTAGTAGTAGTAGTAGTAGTAGTAGTAGTAGTAGTAGTAGTAGTAGTAGTAGTAGTAGTAGTAGTAGTAGTAGTAGTAGTAGTAGTAGTAGTAGTAGTAGTAGTAGTAGTAGTAGTAGTAGTAGTAGTAGTAGTAGTAGTAGTAGTAGTAGTAGTAGTAGTAGTAGTAGTAGTAGTAGAAGAAGAAGTGGAAGTAGAAGAAGAAGTAGAAGAAGAAGTAGAAGAAAAAGTAGAAGAAGTAGAGTACATAATAACAGTACATAATATTATAAATAATATAAAAAGTAAAATACACTAGAGACACTAGATAAATGCTTGACACACAAAACTTATGTCAATACCACAATCACAATAAAAAAACAGTCTTGTTTCATAAACTGCTCAGTTTTCACCTTAAAATGGTAATAGTTCTTACACTTTATGTGATCATATACTAGTTCTATATACTTTTATTATCTGATACTTTAAAAGAGCATGTTTAAATACTAGTTTGATCTATTTCTGACAACCCTAAAAAGCATAAAACCTGTGTGCTCTTGACATACAGACACTGATTCTTCTCCTTGTTATAATACGGCTTGAGTTAGCAGTGAACACTTTAATTTAGTACCACCAATTATCACTCCATTAACTTGATCATTTATCTCAACATAAACATTAGCAACTACCAGCCACGAACACATCAAGAGACTAATTAATTCAACTGCTGCTTTGAACCTAATATAATTTATGCTTAACTAAGAAAGACACTGCTTTTCATTAGATTATCTTGTGTTCTTTTATTCACCTATCTGTACATAATCTGTTGTTGGGGATTATATATATATTTTGATGTCGAAAAGAACAGCATGACGTTTGACTTCTTTGTTTATGTGCTCTGCGTCTATAGAGTGCACTGTGGACAGGTGGCCTCTATCTCTCACTAATGCACCAACAAGATGCTGTATTATTTATCAGCTTACATTTCTACATCCAGAGAAGCCCACGTTTTTTCAATCAGGGGCCATGCTGGAGGTCTGACCTAATCTGGACTTACACTGAGCTACTGCTGTTTCAGAATTACACACACAGACACAGCGAAAACCAGGAAGAGAGGCGCTGGATTTCTCCCCGGTCAGGAATATGCTATCAAGAGCGGCTCATCTATGATTAACACTATCATGAAATGTGCAGGAGGCATCGGAGGAGGAGAGAGGACGATGTTGAGAGACTAAAGGTGGATGTGCAGGGGGGTGGATGCAGACACGGAGCAGAGGGATGACACAGAGGCAGGTCAAAACAACAGGGGGAAAGTGGCAACGCTGAGGTCTGGGGCACAGTTTTTTTTTTATGAATCACCATTATGGAGTTAAAAGATGAAAAAAATGCTACTACTTATTGTAAAGTTGAATGAGAAAAGACACGGGGAATGTAAACGTAAAATTAAAGATCACATATATTTCCATTTTGTTTTTTGTAACCAACTATAACTATCTTCATATCGGACTGGATTAAAGGCCCTGTACCTGATTTTTACCTTTTTCAAACAGTAGGAGCACTATTGGTCTGTCATCAATAAAAACCCTCTGTGGTTTCACCCTAAAAGTTTAGTTTACAATACTAAACTGTAAAACTACATGATAAACTCTGGTATAGGGCCAAATGATTACACTATTTACATTTAAACATTTTGTACAGCATTTATTTTAGCTGTAAACTTTCTTAAACACAGGATTTCCTCATATTTCTTGAACCATCTGGATGAAATGTGCACTTTTCAGCCCTAATGGATTCAGTCATAATCAATAATTGTTACAAAAAAAATTGCGCTTATTGTGGCAGAAAATAACCTCCAAAATGTCACATTTTACACCCTGATGATTCTCACTCTCTCAGGTGTAAATGTTCATAAACCTTTTAGTGGCACCAGTTTAAGGAGAACTTTTCATTAACCTCCAGATGTGGTAAATCTGCCTGACATGTCTCGTCAGAACATCACTCTGAGGGTTTACACAGACGTACAGAACCAAGTATGACCCTCACAGTCGTCCAAGTCTGATCCAGAGGAAAGGACGAAGTTTAAATCTGTCAACTGGACAAATCGTTGTAAGAGTGAAGATGTTTGTGCTGCTCGTCCAAGCCGCTTGTTCAGTTCTGGTCAGATTACTGCTGGATATAAGATATAAGGCAGTGCCTTATATCTGTCTGGAGGGAGGAGCTAAATACACTGAAACTGTAAACAGCTATTGTCTCCAGTTTCAGCTGAAACGACCCTGCTATTGTTCTCTTATTGTTCTCTTTGTTTTGGGTCTGAGGACGGAGTTGTAGATGGGGGAGAGATTATGTCTCAAGCCCCTATTCCTGTTTAAGGAAGGATTGTCTTTCCAAACAAAAATAACTGTCTTTTGCTTTGGTTCTATATGTTTCATAAAGCGTTTTACTTTTACACTGAGGATTGGTGTAAGCCATATTAAAGGTGCTCTGTGTACCTTTTCTGGTGGAATCCGCCATCTGCCTGTCTCCATGCTTAAGGTTAAGCTTAAGATACACTTGATCTTTTATGAGGGACATTTTTTCTCTCCATTTGACCCATCCATCCACCACTGTCATGCACAGAAAGGCACGGGCGACGAAGGAGGTGAACCCGGAACCTTCTTAAACTATTGTAAATAACAGTTCTATTTATTGCCAAATAATACCCTGAATAATACTGTCAGTGGGCTCGTCTTTACACAGATCTTACACATAACTTGTCCTAGAGGTGTTTCATTTCTATACGGCCAAATACATTTAACAGATCTATAGGACGACATACAGGCATCAGCGGAGGTGAGGCAGACACGAGGCCGATTCTGTGGGTGACATTGTGACAAGGGCAGGGAGATAAAGTGACAAGGAGAGGAATCTGGAGCAGAGCATTCAGGAAAGACAGAGAAGGAGGGTGCCACCAAAACAAAGACACAGACATAGATAGTGTGAGGGCAAACAACGATAAGACGCGCGTTTGTTTGTCCGCTTCACAGGGCTTTTGTAACTTAACAGCAATTGGATTTTATAGAGGATCTAACATAAGTATAAGTCGGGCGGGATAGTAAACATTTGCGGTTTGTGTTTTATTTGGAGTGAGGAAGCTTGGCGGTCACAGAGATTAGAGAAAAGGGGAGATATAAACATCGTATGCATAAAATAAACGTGACTGGAACTCGAGTCAAAACAGGAAATAATGTTACGCTACTAAAATTTCAAACTTGATTTCAATAATAAGGAAAAGTTTTATCACCCTGATTTTGATACCACAATAATAAAACAATAGAATGACATTTTCAACACAAAATAGTAGTTAATATTTCCATGTTACTAGTACTGATATAGGTACAGTGTGATTTTTGTCCCAATCGCAGAACACTCGACCCGCTGTACACTCTCCACCAGGCGCTCGAGGCTCATGGGAGTTTGCCCAACCAGTCCACATGTGCTGTGTGGATCTGAAGAAGGCATTTGACCGTGTCCCTCGTGGTGTCCTTTGGGGGGGTTGGGACTGGAGCGGTTTGCGAAGGGCTGTCCGGTCCCTGTATGACCAGAGCAGGAGCTGTGTTCATTGCCGGCAGTAAGTCAAACCTGTTCCCGGCGCATGTTGGACTCTGCCAGGGCTGCTCTTTGAGGGGGTCCGGTTCAGGGGCTGGAGGAGGTCTGGTTTGGGGACCACAGCATCTTCTCTCTGCTGTTTGCAGATGATGTTGTCCTGATGCTTCATCGAGCCAGGACCTGCAGCACTGGGGCAGTTTTCAGCCGAGTGTGAACTGACTGGATGAGAATCAGCTCCTCCAAATCTGAGGTCATGGTGTTCGACTGGAAAAAGGTGACTTCCCCTCTCCAGGTCGGTGCAGAGTGCCTTGAGTGGAAGAGTTCAAGTATCTCGGGGTCTTGTTCACGAGTGAGGGAAGGATGGAGCATGAGATTGACGGTTGGATCGGTGCAGCGTCTGCTGTGGTAAAGAAGGAGCTGAGGTGAAGGGTAAAGCTCTCACTTCACCTGCCTTCACCTATGGTCCTGAGCTTTGGGTAATGACTGAAAGGGCAAGATCACAGATACAATCGGTCGTAATGAGTTTCCTCCTCAGGGTGGCTGGGCGCTCCTTTAGAGATAGGAGCTCTGTCACACAGGTAAAGCTCTGAGTAGAGCTGCTGCTCTTCCATGTCGAGAGGAGCAGCTGAGGTGGCTTGAGCATCTGGTCAGGATGCCTCTCTAGGGACGTGTTCTGAGCATGTCCCACCAGAAGGAGGGCCCAGGGGAGACACAGGACACACCCAAGGACACACCCCAGGACCTGCAAATGCCTTTTGGTCCCACCGGTTGAGCTGGAAGAAGTGTCTGGGGCGAGGGAAGTCTGGCAGTCTCTGCTCAGACTGCTGCCTCTGTGACCTGGCCCCAGATAAGCAGAATGGATGGACAGTACTGACATATACAGACTTTTCTAAACTATTCAGGAAATGTCAAATTTGTTCCTATGGTGATTTTTCAAAACTAGTTTTTGTATCAACTCGTATCTCAGTATTTTTTGATCCCATGCCATTGCTGAGTGCTGTGTTTTTTGTGGGATTCCTAACACAAATATATGACATAGTCATGCTTCTCTGATACAGTAATTCACATCTAAAATGTCTGTCATCTAAAAAGACTCATCGTTGACCGTAGGTTCAGGCGCAGCTTAGAGCTAAAAACAGCTCAACTCTCCATGGCCCGGCAAAACAACTAAGCTCCTCAATTTAACATAACATGATTTGCATAATAGTTTGAAACAGCTTTTATATCCACATCTCTCTAGATAGAAACTGGGATTGACTCCGGTTTGGCTGGACATGTTAACAATTCAACAAATCACACAGCGTCTTATCCTTTGCTGACCTCTTCTTATCACTGTCACAATACATAATCAATTGGAACTACAGTCACTCTGAGATGGGAAAAATAGAAAAACAGATAAACAAGAGTGCGGGTAAATGGCAGTGGATCAAGAATATAGATGTGGTACCAGTTGCAAGCGCTGACTGCCATTAGCATATGAATCATTAGCATGTTTGGATGTTTGCTGCCGGAGGAAGCTGAAGCTGTGTTTACAGAAAGCATCCCAAGGTTTCAGATCATGTTTGTAACCAGGGCCATGCACACGCTGGTTCCTGTAATTCAAAAACATTTCTGAACAATATATGACGAGGAAACAATGGGAGGATCCAAGGACACAAGAGCAGTGAGCAGAAACACTCAACAGTACATGATGGAGCTGCCTGGAACTCATAGAAAGTCATAGAAAGTTTGTATTTTATGACTTTTTTCTAACACATAATAATATAAACATACAGATATTAAACTATATAATACACTGGGAAACAGGGCTGCATAATTAACAATTTTTTTGTTTGTTTGTCTTGCTTTATTTTATCAGGAAGTCTCATTGAAACTGGATCTCTCAAATCAAATCAAATCAAAAGTTGTTGCAGTTTTGAAATGTCAGGGATTCTGATATTACTTCATTCAATTTAGATTTCAATTTTTTTTGTGCAGTTTTGTGCATTATTCATTCTGGTTTTAAGCTGCTAACCGTAGCCACAGCTGCCCCGGGGATAGACTGACAAAAACAAGCCAATTTAACATTCATACTGGGCACGCTGGGTTAAGTGTCTTGCCTAAGGACACAACAACAGTTTGAGCCACTGCTGCCCTTCTGCTACGAGGTCGGGCACTGAGGTTTAACCAATGTGCACAGAGAACAAATCCTGTTCACAGCACTTCAGAAATATATATATATATATTTTTTTGCAGCTCTGTAAAACTGGTCTGTTTTGTGCAAAAATAAGAAAAGAAATATAAAGAATAATCAAACAAGCATTTAATTGAATAAAAATGTAAAAGTGCAGAAGCCTACTGTGGCGGCTAACACTGTCGACCCTCTGTTTGCCTGTATTTTTCGTAAGTATCACAGCTTTACACCTTAATTGGCCTTTTTACATCATTAAAAACAATATGCAGATCCAACATAAACAGAGTCGGAGCTCTAAACCCAGTAATTGCCTCTTGAGTTTTTTCCGTGATGATTGTGCTGAATTGCCAAACGCCTCTTACCAGTTTGCGTTGACACCAGGTGCAGACTCCACAGAGCGCTACCAGCCAAACGGCGCACAACACGAACACAACTGACACCAGGAACACACTCAGCGACACCGTACCTAAAAAACACACACAGATATTATTAGCACAGTTCATCATGAATAGAACCTGCTGCTGAGATGCACAGAGCAAACGTGGATCATGGAGTTAAATAACCCAACTCTGAATGTATATTTTTTATGACCAGAGTAAATTTGTGCAGTGCAGCCTAAATATCTCACTACCAGGCCAAGGTACTGGTTGGATCTGTGAAGAGGCAAGCACGCATGCAAAAAAATAAAAATTCCCTCTCAAAGCATTTATGCCGAAAGAGCCTCCACTTTGCATCTGGTGATATTGTGCTCAGTATTGTTCATGTATTGAGTTACACTTAGGAAAATACTGAAATACCAGTTTCTAAACCAAACCCTAAGTTCAGCTAAACCTAAACTTAGGGAACTGTCTCACAGCCAGAAGCAGAAGAACATGCCAAGACAAGACAAGTGTATTTGTATAGTATAATTTGTACATAAAGATATTCAAGCACATAGATGAGTTTAATGCTACACTGTGGAGTGTTCCAGGCAAAGCCATAACATCACCACGGAGAGAAAAAGAAGTGCCAGTGTGATGCATGTTTGATCAAAATGAGTGTCTTCCTGCAGTCACAAATTTAGAATAAAAACAAACCTCTTCCTCCGCCTCCTCTTCACTGCATTATTATTATTTGTGCAATAAGAGAAATATTAGTGACAAAGGCCTTTTTAATGGAAACATACAGGTATAATCTCCTGTGGCCTGGTGCCTCTTATCTTCCTCTTCTATTCATCATCATCAGCTGGAATCTGTCATCAGTAACAGACAGAGACAAAGAAGCAAAGCATGCTGGGAAATAAGACGAAACTAGACGCACGAGAGGAAGAGGATGCACCAACAAAAGAGCTGGGTCTATGTCACAACGGAAAAGGTAAAACTGAGGTGGAAGAAGTACTCCAAGAAGTACTACTTAAGTAAAAGTACAGATACAGGAGCAAAAACTAAACCAAAAAATAAATAAAAGTATTACAGTATTAAGTATTGCAAGTAAAAGTATTTTATGAAAAAAATCTACTTAAGTAAAAGTAAAAGTACCCCTTTAACATGTACTTAAAGAGTAAAGTATTTCAGGCAGATTTTGAGACAGATTTTGTCTTATTTGGCTTCAGATTGACAGATTTCGATAATGATTTTTGCTGAATTTTGTTCAGTGAAAACATTTCAATCAATTGTTTTTTGCCTGGCTGTTTTTATTTGTATATTTCTGTTTGCTCAAACTACAAATGTGTCAAAAATAAACCTCTCAGACTTTGCAGCAGGTGTCAGACAATAATAAAAAATAATAATTTTACTTTTCAGTGAAGTTAAAAAATGTAGTGGAAAGTACATTTACCTGCTCTGGAACCCAGTGAAGTAAAAGTAAAAAGTATCCACTTTAAAACTGACTTAAGTAAAGTACAGATACCTAAAATTGTACTTAAGTACATTACTTCACTACTTTTACCTTGTTATGTTCCACCACTGGGTAAAACTAGAGGGATCTTGTGGTTTGAAGGTGAGTCCATAACTAATGGACAGACAAATAGACACAGACTGATGTGATTCTGTCTGATTCTCCTCACACTCATCACTGGCCTCATTTGTGGGAGCAGATTTGAAACACACTTTGGTATTTTCAATGCTCATATTGACATAAAAAAACACTATTTATCCTGACGTGGGGCCAGTCAAACGACGTCACGAGCTTTAACAGTCTGGTCCTTTATTTGTCCTGATGTGATTAACTGTGCGTTTTATGACACTTTAAAGCTGCAGTAAGTAACTTTTTGGTGGAGCACCTGCCCACTTGCTTGTCTCCATGGAGATGTTATTGCTTTGTCTGGAATATAAAACACATCTATCACCACCAGGCCACACTGCTTGTCAGATCTGTGGAGAGGAGAGCCCCCTTACAGTAAGAAGGCATGATTTTCTCGATATTTTCACCAATAAAAAACACATTTGGACACATTTAATATCAAGTAAAAGACAAGCAAGTTGCAGACACACCACCAGAGAAGTTACATAGTCCAACTTTAAAAACTAAAATCTTGAAACAGGATGCGCTTATGATATAATTTACAATAAACGACAATTGTAACGTTCCTAATGAAGCTTCTGTTCATGTTATCAGTACACAATGTGCAGATGTCAACACAAGATCATATCACGAGGCCAGAAGCCACAATTACCAGCATCCGCCTCCTCTCCTGTGGACCATAAATCCTCTGTAACTTTGTTCTGGTTGTGAAGGATGAAAACTTCTCTCAGCCTCATAACATTTGTCATCACTGTTTTGCCTGAATTACAAACTCCCAGCTCTGTCATTCAGTCTGTTGCTTTGAATGCAGAGACACGCTGGCAAAACATTGTGGGCAAACAGTGGGCTCATATCTACTGACTACTTTAGCCCGTCGTATTCCTCTCCTTGTGTGCACCTCAAACATTGACTGGGATCAGACGAACAGAAAGTAGATCAGCTTTAAAAACAGTGCACCTCATTTCACACACGTGCAAACTTTTGATTTTGTTTGTGAGTAGAATCATCAAATGGACATAAGGGACATGGCTGATTTGGATAGACTGGATTACTTGAAGAGAAAAAGTGTTTATATGGAAAGTCTGTTGGAAGAAAGTTTCATTGGTTCATTGTATTTTCAGTTTATGCGGCAACAAAATCTGTTACATCAATTTTTTATTTGAATTAGGACAGTAAATATTAATCAATGCGTCTATAAAAAAGTTTCCACATAAATATGTCAGAGTTTGACTGGAGCTAAATTTCATCCGTTGTCCTAAGGCAGGTGCAAAGATGAAACATTCAATATAAAAACACAGACATTTAGACATTACACCAGACATAAACGCACAACATGAGAACACAATAACATGATATTACACTGTTCACAATAGAAGTGCCTCAGTCTAGAGTATAAAGAGCCCAAGACAAACGGAGTGTCATCTATGAGCACAGGTCTGCTGCGTTTTCAACCAGTTCTTTAGGGTTTGTTTGAAGGTTGAGTTTCTAACGTGCTCTGGTCGTGTGTTCCATAATTTTGAGCCTCTGATAGATGCCACAGTTTGGCAAAATTTAGTTCTGTGCCTTTGTATATTGCATCTCCTCTTGTTAATGCTCTGGTGTTTATCCCAGTATTATTATTTTTTTTTATTAATAAAATCCTTTAAAGTTGGAGGAGCAAGCCCTTTTAGAACTTTAAAAATGAGACAACCATCCAGGAACATCTGATATCTTTCAAAATCTAAGATATAGTACTTCCTCAAAATGTTACAGTACTGATAGTTTAAAGGCTTTTTGTCTAAGGCTTTCAGAGTTTTCTTAAACAGAGACTTTAGGGGCTTTAAAACACTCTCAGTAGTCTGGGACCATGTGGTATGACAGTATTTAATATGACTAAGTATCATTGAGTGCATGTAAATCTTTGCTGCTCTACTGTTAAATGTCTTATATGTTTAAAATTTGACAAGTTCAATTTGATGATATTGGAGATTTTCTTTACATGGTCCTTAAAAGTTCAATTTGAGTCAAAGACAACTCCAAGATACTTAAATTTCTCTACCACCTCCAAACGCTCTCCATTGACCAGGACCGATGTTTTTTTTGCCCACATAGTTATGGCTGTAGTAATGGCCAGTGTTACAAACCATTCCTAGCGATGAAATGAAGAAAGAACAGTAAGTAAAGCGAGCAGGACCCAAGGTGGACCTCAAAATGCTGGAGATCAAGCAACAAGGACACCGTCTCCTTCTCTATGGTTGAATACCGGAGCGGATCTTTACTGAGCTTAAGAGAGAAGTAGCTCACTGGATGGTCCACACACGTTTCAGCCTCCTGCATCAACACCGCACCGGCTCCGACCTCGAGTTTAAAAGGTCTAGAAGGGTTCGGAGCAACACTGTCAAAGGCGGCACTCTGGAGTAAACCTGAATTCCACTTAGCAGATGTGTTAGGAGCAGAACAACATCGGAGAAATTTCAGCAAAAGCTTCTGCAATAGCCTGTCGTGCAAATTTTATCGTGGGGAAAACTGGCACGTAGAGATCGCAGGTTGGTGACGCGGAAGAACGATGCACCAACCAGTGGACAGAGAATGGGACGCAACCAAGGGGGAGTAAGGAACTGGTCCAAAACTCAGGAGACAGGATCACTGGAAGCATTTTTGCGTTAAGTGGACGATAAGTGGACAACAGGGGAGAGCAGGGCGAGGCAGGCCCAGGGCGAGGCGGGCACAGGGTGAGGCGGGCACAGGGCGAGGCGGGCCCAGGGCGGGATGGGCCCAGGGTGAGGCAGGCCCAGGGCGAGATGGGCCCAGGGAGAAGCGAGTCCAAGCCAAGCACTGTTACAGCCAATTTTAAACATTGTGGGTCATTTTTTGGTTTTGACAGCCATTGATTTTAAGCTAAATCTTCACTATTGTTGCATAATTTCCAAACTTATCTGGAAAAAAACAATGAGATTCCAAAACAAATAAGCTTTTGTGCATCCAGTTACTTTATTTGGCTTCTATTAATGTATCATGGCTAAACAACTAACGTCTCAATCACACCATTGTTCACTGTTTTCCTTTCGATTTGTACCAACACATTGTGAAAACTGAGAAAAGCCGAACAAATCAGTGGAAAAAAATCGAGCGAGACAAAAAAAAGTGTCTAGGAGAAGAATGACTTGCTTTCCAAAGTGCCTCATGTGCGGGCACAAAGTCTGACAGTCTCCAGTTTGTGGAGTGTTATCAGCAGGGGATTGACTCAGAGTCGATCCCTCCACAACATAACGCACAAATGAAACAAACTGTGTAGCTTAAAGTTGGACTATGTAACGTTTTCTGGTTGGAGGGGGTCGCCACCTGCTTGTTTCCATGGATTACACTCATCTATTTTAAGAAAGTGCTGCTGGTCAGAGCAACAACGCAGATTTTTCAACGTATTTTTAGCAATAAATCCAAAAAAATACTCACTGTAAATTATGCAAAGTAGATAAGTTTAAGTCCATACTGGGAAACACACCAGGCAAAGCAATAACGTTTCCATGGAATCAAGAAGGTGCAAAGGTAAATCATCAACCAGAATTATACACTTGAGCTGAGTAGTAATTGCTTTGTTCATGGACAGATTAATTCCCAGGCATAACATAGACCTGGTTAATTGGTGATTGTACAATTGGACCAATTTCTCTTGGCTCATTTTGAATCTTTACTTACAAGCTCTGAAAATAGTGTCTGCTGGCATTCATCTCGCTGAGACGTACCAAAATGACACACTGCGCAGTAAAGGGACTTCTGCAATGGCCCACTGAGAACGCTTATTATAGCACTTGTCAATTCAAACCCCAAGGCTCAAATTTCATTATCTCGACCCAAAACTCAGCTAATATAATAAGCCAACTTCCCATTTCAATTCACTGTTGACCCATCCTAGCTGAAAATCCTGCAGTTGTTTGGTCAGGATCCCAAAACATGAATGTACTGGATTCACTATTTGTGGTTCAACTGGGCTCGGCGTTCCTCATGCAACATTCATATTAGGCTTTGCACTTTCCAACCAGTCTGCTCCAGGGCAAGACTTTTGCCAAGAAGCCAAGTGCAGACCCTCCTAGACCCACCTGCTGCAACCTCTCCAACAGAATGAACTACCATCTGTCACAGAAACCAGCCTCATTAGCAAGTACTTTGGGTAATTGTGGTGCAGGAGTACTTTAACGTTATTAATCAAAAGCGTTTCAGCCCGTCTGTGATCAAGAGTCAATAAATCTATTAAAAATACATGTGTACTAACAAAAAAAAGGTGCCCTGGATTTATTAATGATGTAAAAACGTACTGTGATAGCTATGAATGTGTTATTTGTTTTACTTCTAAATGTAGGGTAAAAAACAGAGAAGGAATGAATCTATTTACACTGTTATTCTTTAACACAAGTCGTTCCACTTTACCGTTTCCAGCTGCTCTTAATCTTGCCCAAAGCTAAATGCCATGTAATGTTTCTTTATTAGCTGCACAATTATTCGTATTTTGTAATATTGTGATGAATTTGCCTTCTTTTCCAAGTTGTGTCTCTTTTTCCCGATGAGATCCTGAGATGAACCTTAAGCTCATACATAAAGAGGAGGAGAGAGAGGAGAGAAGAGGAGGAGAGGGACAGGAGAGGGAGAGGAGATGGAGAGGAGAGCGAGAGCAAGAAGGAGAGGGAGACGAGACGGAGAGGAGAGGAGAAGAGAGGAGAGGGGGCGGACATGGAGAGAGGAGGGAGAGAGAAGAGGGGGAGGATGGAGAGAGGAGGAGGAGAGAGAGAGGAGGGGCCTTTGTGGGACAGTGCAGAGGAGGAGAATATGCATGTCACATCCAACATGCACTGAAACTGTTCCGCTGCCAACGTGCTTCGCCTTCGAATTAACCTCTTACTAATCTGCAAAGCTTTGAAATATTTCCGTCATCCAGTAATGCATTTTAGTTATGAATTTGTCCACAAGATCAGTCTGTAATTATGGTGTGATTTCAAACAGCAGCAGGGAGCCGCCAGTGAAGATCAAATTGTGTTATTCCTTTATTTCCAACAATAGTATATGAGTGTAAAAAGCTCAAATCTCATAAATTGTGATGCAACCATAATATTTGGTGTGATTTCACGCGCAGCATGGCTCAGGTCGGCTGCACTAGGACTGTCCACCACAATGTCACTGCTGAAAATCAACACATGTGGATATTAACAATGTGCTAAAGGGTTTTAAATACCTACTTCTTCATTCTGTGCTGTGTAAATAAGGTACCTCAGCTTTAAATGGTCATTTTAAAGTTATTTTTCTATAAATCCTGTAATATTACTTCAATGCCAGACATTTACTGAAAAAAAAAGAAACTGATGTAATGAAAAATGTTTGTGCACCAGCCATGTCTCCTATAGGAGGTCTATGTTCCCCCCATGTCGCCCTCTGCCCTCCTTGTACCTGCCCTCGTCCATAGTGTCACTGTGCACTGCTGAAATGTCGATCTGGTTCAATAAACATGGATTGACTCCAGCTGTAGCGCCCCCTGTGTCTTTGGCCTCACACTGTGCGACCCCTGCGGCTCCAAGTGTAAACAACACACTTTGTCATGACTACACACGGTCACAGCCCCCTCCTCTGTCTTTAGTCATAGTCTGTGTGCCGTCCACATGAGCGGCTTCATAATTAAAATAAAACAAATGATATTTTTCATTTGTCAAGTGGATGCTCTCTGCTGTTCTCGTATTAATTGCTCTTCATGTCTCCCTTAGTCTGTGCTCATTTTCACTCGGGTGGTGATTAAATAAATTACCAAAAATTGATTAGAGCTGTTCATTTGAAAAATGGGCTTTGTGAAGTAGTTTTTGTCTTTTGCTGAGTCTGTGTGGTTCCACTTCACAGAATACAAGACAATATTTAGACTGTATATTCAAGACCAGAGTGACATAATGATTTACACTCACACTTCACAGCGAGAAGGTCTGGACTGAGCTGGGCATTTCAAATTCATTAAAAACAGAACATTTCAGCAGAGGTCTCGCGCTTTTCACCCACCAATCTGAAGCTTGCTCAGGTTGCTGTTTCGTGACACTCTTCAGAAACAGTTGTTGAATGAATATAAGTGCCCGTGATACATTAGTGAGCAGATTAATTTTCTGTGTGATCGTCTTTCTACGTTTTGCAAAAGTGTCTAACCTGCAGTAGATGAATCCAACAGCCTTTCTCTACATAAAGCACAACGCATGACCCACCAATCAACTGCAATTAAACCTCTGAATACCAATCGTCCAACACAACTACTTTATACCCTATTTTGAGAAGCAGCCTGACAAAAGGTCTTTCTACTTCGGTCCACAAATCCTCCTCGTCCTCTCCTTTTGTCAGGCTGCTTCTCTACCTGCTGTGCGTATCTGCAGGCTCTTTACTCCGGCCTGGTGTTAGCGCCTGGCATCGCTAGGAGAATGAGCGCTATTAGTCACTCGAGACCCCCGGCAGAGTGGGTAGCCTCGGTGTGAAGAGGTCCACCGCCACAGGATCTGACCCTCCACAGCCGCTCTGGGACTGGTGGGAGGAACACTGCCAACCAATTATGCGCAAAACTACCAAAGGGATTTGAAAGAAGCAGAAAGGGGCACTGTGAAACACTATGGCAGCATAAAAGCACAGCATCGCCTCGTACAGCTCTATCATCCGAGCTTGTCATGTGAATTGCTACGCTGTCAAACTGTAAAAAGACTCAAATATGGAAGAAAAGTTACACAATGTTACATTCAACAGCGCTGTGTTTTTCCCGGCGCGGGGATTGAGCTCAATTATGGCTGAACAACGAACACCACAGAAAAATTATGATCACCTCATTTGCGATTGTGAAGGGTTCAAGAAGTATTATTGAAAGTGATTATTTGGGTCTCGGAGTGAGCTCATTATGCACAAAAACCCAAAGTAAGTGACAAAAACATTCACGTGGAGTCTTTAAACTGCATGAGTAACACTAGAACATTGCCTAAAATATTTCCAAAAGTTAGTTGAATGTTTTTAATGATATAAACTGTAGCTTCACCGTAAATAACATGCAAATCTGTTAATGGAGATAAGATGGAGCTTTGAATAATGTATTGTGACTAATAGTTTGATGGGTGAAATATGCCAAAACAGATTAATACTACAATCACAGTGTTCTTAGAGACACAACAAGATTCAATTCTATTATAATTTATGTACACTGGCTTGATATTTCTGTCAAAAAATCGCCTAAAGTCTTTTCCTGCGCTTTTGATTCACCAGCCATGCTTTTTAAACTGACTATAAAGCACAGCTGCAGGCGATATCACCTAAATACCATGTCATCACTTACTTTTTTTTACATTTTCCAAGCCCTTCTCCGAGTTTTATCCAACATGAATCCCAAGTACTTGCATTATAAGGTGCTGTTTTCGTTTCACGGTCTGTTCGTGACTTTACATCACTTTCCGACGCTGAAAAGTAATATTAAAACAAATTTATCACAGGGAAAAAAATAAAAGAAAGTCACGATTATCCCAAAAAACGATTATAAATGATAATACTGTTAGAAAAACACAAGCTGCAAATAATAAATAGCAGAATGAAACGCTTTAATTGTCAGAAAACATCTAGAATGAGTCATAGAAGTTATTTAGTCAAAACCCGTGACCTTAAATCTTAATGTAAAAAAAAAAGTACAAAGAAAAAGTACGTAGAATAAATCTTAACTTCAATAAATGATAGATGGAACAATCATTTTTGGGAGTCAACAGTCACTGGATACTTCAATCCCACATAGCACCACGAGTCAGAGTTATTCCAGTTTTATGTATGTATTTATTTATATGGACGCTCTCTCCTGAATTGTAATATCTCTTTGGGCACTGTCCCGGGTCTGAGCGCTGAACCTTTTAAGACGATGACTCTAGAAGATAAATTCAATATAATACTTCAACAGCCATGCAAGACAATATTCAAAGTTAAATTGACAACTCATTCAGAGCTTAGAAAACAAATCCGCTCTATGCAAATACATCCTTGTTTGTCATTTATCTTTGTGCTAAATGTTTTCAAAGTCAATATTTTCTGATTAATTTCCAAAGCTCAACAGAAAGAAAAATACATTGTGGTAATTGGATGAGACGGCCTCGAGGTATACGTCTGTGAAGCCATACTCCAGGTATTAAACTCAATTTACAATGACCGGGGCTAACAGGTTCTGCTGGTGCAACAATATCACCAAGAAAGATTTCACATCTAATTGAATTGACTGTATGAAGCAGGTATACACTATTGACTGGGTCTGAATGAGTCCTATACTGTGTACTTGTATAAGCTATAGAAATACTCCTAACGGCAGTGAGTCATCTGAGGGACACATCCAAATTAACGTAAGTGATGTTTGTGTCTTGTGTGTCTTAGAAATTCAGTTCAATTTATCAGAATAAGACCGATTATGGTAAAGTAATTTGAGGGAAATAATGGGAAAATACAGTTTAGTATCTATTTTAGTAAAGTCATGGATGGAAGTCATGGATGTCAGAGGTTGGATGTACTCGAGTAGATATGGGTAATATTAGTAAAAGTGCTATATTTTTGATACTGAGGACTGTGGGGATTACAGAATATACACAGCTGTGTCTAAAATACCAATTAAGGTTAAGTCATGTATAAGTATCATCCATCCATCCATGTTCTTCCTCTTATCCCGGGTCAGGTCGCAGGGGCAGCAGTCTAAGCAGGGACTCCCAGACTTCCCTCACCCCAGACACGTCCTTCAGCTCCTCCAGTGGGACCCCAAGGCGTTAACAGACCAGCCGAGAGACACAGGCCTCCTCCCGGTGGGACATTCCCGGAACACCTTCCAAGGGAGGCGTCCAGGAGGCATCCGGAACAGATGCCCGAGCCACCTCAGCTGCTCCGCTTCACGTATAGGAGCAGCAGCTCTACTCTGAGCTCCTCACCCTGTCTCTAAAGGAGCACCCGGACACCCTGCGGAGGAAACTCACTTCGCCCGCTATGTATAAGTATGTAACTATAAAATATGAAGTATGACAGTGAGTCCGACATCATGACTCAACTAAAAAAAAGATTTAAACAATAAAAAACAATAATAACTTGTGACAGAGCTGCAAGTGAAAAGTATAAATAATATCACAAAAAGCTATGCCATGTAACTTTCTGGACGTGGCACATCACCTGCATGATTACACAGAAACAGAAAGTTAAAACTATTCTCCTGAACATTCTCCATGGAGATATATAGATTTTATGCCATACTGTGGAACATTCTCGCTAAACAAACAACATTTTGGATGGTCAGGTGTGTGGACACGCGGCTTGCTCACAGTAAAGACGTGTGTTTTTCTTCGCTTTTCAGTGCAAGAAAAATATCCAACCTTAAAAAAAAAAACATGCTTTTGCTTTTATTCCAGACTATTTTTTGGCTGAAAAGATAAACGGTGGGGCTTTAATTCAATCAAAGTGTCTGTTGCTGCCAAACCTTCATATTGACTCATTGAAGTGAACCATCAGGAGCGCTACTGTGCTGGAGACAAGTCCCACGAGAGCCGAGCACCACTTTCCATTCTGACAAACATTTTCAAATCTGCTTTTCTCTCCAGCCCAGCGACTTACCCAGGGAGCTGCCTGACTCCGACTGTTTAAGCAACAGCAGGCGCCGTAGACGTCTTAGACAAACACTCATACGTTTAAGTGTCACAGTGGTTGAACCGAGGGGGCTTGAGTTTTGTCTTAGCACAAAAAGGTGATGTACAAAAGCTGCAGTGTGGAGTCTCTGTGGGTCTAAACAGCACAGAACCATGACAGGCACATAAGCTAATACACATGACGACAAAAGGTGAAGTTATCCAAGCAAAAAACACCCAAATGGTTGGCAACACACAAGTACCAAAGGTAGATTCGGATAGAAGACTGGTTCCATTGTTTGTAATGAGAACAGAGAGATGAGCAGAGAGCAGCCTGTGGAGCACTGGACACTGGTCAAGAGTCATTATGAGAGTTGTCCAGGCGCTCAGAACTCGCACACAAAGATGGTTTTGTTTGAGAGAGGTTTTAAACTCACAAGAAATAAAACATTGGCAGACACGGAACTGAGAAAAAATGAGGCAACTATGACAGAAAATACTTAGAAACAATAGAAACACTGCACGTTACGCTCAAAATCATTTTAAGAACTCACATTTTTTAAGTCATGGTGAATATAATAGTTTTACCAGACTATTTATTTACAGCAATATCACCAGTAGACCAGAAGTGACCGAGCCTTTTCTGTGGCAGCGCCCAGACCAGCCTCCCTCTGCCCGTCTTTAACGCCGTTTAAGACTAGACTGAAAACTCTGCCTGCTATTAACACTAAACAGACAGGATATACAAGTGTTTTATTGTTTTATGTTGTATTGTTCTTTGCCTATGTATTGTATTATCTTTATATATACAATTAAATGTACTATAATGTATAAATAAAATTGAATTGAACCTCAAACGTCAAACGGCTACAGCTCCATCTGCTAAGCTTTAATGACACTTAGGTCAAAAAAAGAACACAGTGAAGCTTATATTTCTAATTGCATAAGTTCTGCACTCCAGACTAGGGCGACCGGACGTCCCTATTTACCTGGGACAGTCCAAGTTTTGAGCTGTGTCCCCCTGTCCCAGCAGATTTATCCAAAAACACTGATTTGTCCCAGCGGATTTATACTGGGAAATGTTCCATGTGTCCCTATTTTTGACCGATTTCATCCCTGTCAACAGTAAAGAGGGGAATATATTACCATTTGTTCAGCCAGAACAGATAACTGTGCTTGAACATAAAATAAACTTCTCGACCGCAGCGACAGAAGTCTCTCAGATTATATACCAACTAAGAAGTGAGTCCAGAATACACCATGTGAATAATAATTACAAGCTCTTTTCACTATTTTATTTTTACCAACAAAATGTCCCAGTTTAAATTTTGAAAATCTGGTCACTCTACTCTAGCCTGCTGTTTGTTTTATATTGTGATTTTTACTTTGTGTAGAAATTTTGCTCTACAATAAACTTGCCTTGTTTTGCTTAAAAAGTCAGTCTATGGACGTTTAGATACAGATTATTCCTGTCCATTTTTTTGTGTTTACATGGCCTGGCTTCATGAGGGACTGAGACATTACTGTACGGTTGTAGAACAGGTGCAAAATAAAAGCCGGTTCGCCAAAAGAAAACTCTGCAATCAGTTACAGATGGAGCCGTTTATACGAAGCACTGACCCATGATTCTGCTGCAGTGAGACACGAGACTGGAGTTTCAACATCACAATTCAGAGACAGACACAGACATGGAGGCTAACACTAGTGTTAGCCACTACACTCAACGTTTTACACTTGAGCAAACATGAGATGAACGTATCTACTTCTGACAGAAAAAAGCCAAACTTCCCTGCCCACGGACTGCCTGCACCATGTTTTTTTTTTTACTCAGAGACTTGCATTAAAGGTTGTCTAAATTTATTCTCTATTATTCAGCTGACTACTGCGTTTACCATCAGCGATTAATAGACAGAGGTAGAGTCGACATTAATTACCCCAATCACCCAATAATTAACATAATGTCCCTTTAAAGATAGTTAGTCATCCACTCCACAACAAAAGCTTTTAGGGAAATTGTCTTTAGATTGTATGTTGTGAGTTCTTAAAATGCGTCTGCCCCGTGTGCACTGTGTCTGACGGAGACTTGTTTGTCAGTTTTGCGGATGTGAGTTACTGCGTGTTCCTGCCGACAGCACTGAGCCCTTGCCTTTGGCTCCTGCTGGATTAATATGCAGAATCATAAGCTTCTCGCTAAAACACACGGCATGCGCTTGAATTTATGATAAGTCAAAGCTGTCCCCTGAGACCCAGTTCTCACATGTAGTGTTTTTTAAGAGCAGAAAGACGGACTATCGCTTTATGGGTACAGACATTAAAGTAAACAGCGCAATCTCAAACATATATTTTTCAGTGAAGTTGAGTTTGGGGGATTCAGGGAGCAACGGGGTGAGGCACATTGTGTGAAGGCCCGGGGCTGTTTCAGAAAATACAAACTTGTTGATCTAAGAGAGACTCAGATCACACTACGACTTCAAATTTAGTGTTATGAGAACTCTTGTGTTTACGCACTACAGATCCATATGCACAAAAACAGTCCAGCGTGTTACATTATCTCACATGTTTTGAAGTTGCACTACAGTAGCTCATTAGTTGGGTTGCAGCAGCCCTCTCTGCCTGTAAGCATCACCTCTGACAGCTGTGATTGGGGGCACACTTTGATAGATACTGACCAAAATCCCTGCTGTCATCGCTGTTTGGCCCTGAGGACAAAAAGCTCATTTGCTGCCCTGTATTTTCCACCTGTCAATCGGCGCCAACACAAAAGGATAATCTTCATGTGTCAGTGATGGGATTTATGAATAGTTGATAAGACAACAACAATATTATCCAGTCCAATGAGGCTCATCTGGTCTTCTGTTAATTTATTTTAATGTTTTCTTTTTCCAGGTTTGTGTTCACACCTGACAGTTTCGACTACTCACTAGCGCTCTTCCTCAGATTGGTCACGTGATGTTGCAGTGACGTGATCGGTCAGATGATTTAAACACGTTTTGGTGCCGTCTTTCTACCGGTGAAGGCGGGACGACAGCGCCATCTGCAGTCCGACTTCTTCAGGACAGTATCTCAGGTGTGTGAGAGTAAAAAAGCCCCCTCTCATCCTAATTTATTTTCATATTCATATTTCATATCATTGTCCTCTATCTCTATGATGTTTTGCTCCGTCCCAGTCCACAATGTAGCCTCTCCAAACAACCGTTAAGACAGCTGCAGTACTTCCAGAACACTGCTGCTCGAGTCCTGACTAGAACCAGGAAGTACTTCACACATGTGTCCTGTGCTCAGGTCTAGAACCAGGAAGTACTTCACACATGTGTCCTGTGCTCAGGTCTCTGGCTCCTGTGGCTCAGAGACTTTAAAGCAGCTCTGTGTGAACAAGTCTCTCCATGGACCAGCACCAAAGAACATCTCCCACATGAGCCACATGAACCATCTCACATGAGCAGGACTAAAGCAGGACTAAACCAGGACTAAACCAGGATTAAAGCCATATGAACCATCTCACACTCTGAGGACTTCAGGGACCGGCCTCCTGCTGGAGCCAGAGTCAGGACTAAACATAGAGAATCAGCATTTCAGTTTTCTGCAGCTAAAACCTGGAACATTCTTCCTGAAGATGTGAGACAGACCTCGACTTTGACAATGTTTAAATCCAGGCTCAAACGGTTCTGTTTAGCTGTGCATATGACCAAAAGGGTTTTATTCTGCACTTTTCTCCTTTAATGTTAATTTTGTAATGATTATTTGTGATTATTCATGTTTTTATTAGTTGCATTGTGATTTTAATATCTTTCTTATTCTGTAAAGCACTTTGAATTACCTTTTGTATGAATTGCGCTGTACAAATAAACTCGCCTTGCCTCATTTGCAACGGTCAGAAATGTCTGATTTGAGTTGCTCCTGTTCTGCTTTGTACGTTGTCGCTCATGTCCACGCCTTCGCTGTTTCCTTCTCACATTCTGTTTTATGTTTATTTTTCCTTGTACTGAAAGCCCTCCCTGTTTCCCTGATGTTTGTCGTCCCCCCTACACCGGATTGAAGACGGCGCCAAAACCTGTTTAAATCAGCTGAACGGACACGTCACAGTAACATCATGTGACCACTCTGAGGAAAAAAACTGTCAGATATAACAATATTATCTGCTTATATCTGTTAGTTACGCCCTGCATTACAATGATCAAAAAGATTCATAAAATAAGTGATTCTTCATTTGAATCATAACGTTCAAATAAAGAACCTCGAAAAACAAAATCTAAATTTAAACACTGTCGAACATGCAGCGACATCTAACTTATTTACACAAACATTTTAATTTCAAACTTTCAACTTGAGTCACAAATGAGCTGGATAAATGCCAGCTCACACAGTGGTGGTTTCCTGTCTGCTGCATTAATAGAGTCTCGCTGTGGCCCACTTCAGAGCCTGGGTCCTCTGAAGTCTCATTTCAGATGAAGGTTTCAGGTCAAACGTGGACTGCTCCGTTTCAAAGCCCCTCTCACGCACACACACACCCAGATACAGACACTACACTACGTTTCTATGAGCTGTAATAGAGAGAGGATAGACATTTCATACTGTGGTTATCATGATGTGGAAATGACCAGGTGCTGCAAGTGCACATACGACAATGCACTGTTTCTACATTTGAAAGCATTTGATGAGATGAGTGAGGAAATTGCCAGATTTGTGGTGGCCCTAGAGCAGAAAGCCATTACTGAGCTTTGAATAAAAACACCATTATGTGGCGACAGAAGCTTATGAGAGCTGCAGCAAAGAGACACAACTGTTTTTACGCACAGATAAATCTTATATTTTCACTATGCGCCGGAAACAAACAAATCCAACATTTTTCCCAGGGTGTGGATGGACGGGCGGCTGTGCTGAAGTTACTGCTTTAATGGAACTACAGAGTCAATTCAAGTTGTTCAAGGCCAAACATCAGCAGGAAATAAAGCACTGTACATGGAACTATTCACTGAGAAGAGTCGTGACTTGGGCCAACTGAGAAAAAATAACTTTGTAAGATTAATGGAAGAACTTTTGAAATGGCAAATAGATACCTCACATTATAGGTGCTCTATGTGACTTTTCTGCTTGAGAACGAGGCCAAATTACAGGTCAGATCGATGGTGAGGCGAGTTAGTGCACAGTAACACACCGCTGTAATTGACTAGATGCAAAATGGATTTGTTTAATACCATATCGTGGAACATTCAACGCAAAGCAATAGCATCTGTGTTGAGACAAGCAGGTGGTGAACCCCAAAGTTTAATCGAGCCACTTTGACTTATTGACATTATCAGACAAAATGAGAGCGCAGGGAGAGACATTCATCCAGTGTTTGGACTCTAGACGTCTCAACACAGAGGCAGACATGTTACCACGGCTCACTCCTGTTAACTTTTATAAGGAAACGTAACATTATGGCAGTGTGAAACTGTGTACAATATAATCATAAATAAAATGAAATGCATTCAGTCAGATTTTATTCTAGAGTTCAGACAGATTTTTATATTTGCAGCCAATCTGGCCTTGTCAATCATGTTTGAGAACAGAACAGCTTGCGTGCTTTAAATATGATGCTCCAT